>NC_060173.1:12567361-12882361 GCF_021184085.1 Oncorhynchus gorbuscha
GACAACTACTATTTAGAGGCTCAACATTTAAGGCCATTTGAACGTAAAATGTACTACAAGTAGTAGTTACAAGTAGACATTAGTTACTGTGCCTGCAGTGCACTGCCGACATGAATGACTCATGTATAGCAGGTATGGGTCTTGCACAGTTTATGTCAATAGCTCCATGCAATTCACAGACTTTATATATCTCTGTCACAGGAGGTTGGTGGCACCTTAATTGGGGAGGACCGGCCCGTGGTAATGACTGGAGGGGAATCAGTGGAATGGTATCAAATACATCAAGCAGGTGGTTTGATGCCATTCCATTTGCTCCGTTCCAGCCATTATTATGAACCGTCCTCCCCTCAGCAGCCTCCACTGATCTGTTTTTCAGACAATCCACTGTTTCTTGATCCTTTACTACCTGCTGGAGATGGCGCTGAAGGTGGTAGCATTTGGCAGGACAGGATATATGTCCTATGGGAGTAACGTGTTTGATTGATCTCTCACAGTTCTTTCACTGGTAGGTGCAGTTCAGTATTATATACTGTATGTCAGGATAATGCAGGATCCATTCTGAAACAATGGCAATTTAGAGAAGATTCTAGTTGATTCTCTATAGACTCTTTTCTCTGTGTATATCAATGATGTTGCTCTTGCTGCCATTTCCCTGATCCACTCTACGCAGACGACGCCATTCTGTACACTTTGGCCCGTCATTGGACACTGTGCTTCTAACCTCCAATCGGCTTCAATGCCATACAACACTCCTTCCAGTGGCCTCCAACTGCTCTTAAACGCTAGTAAAACCAAATGCATTTTTCAACCCACTTTGTGACCCGTTTCAATATAGCATCACCACACTGGATGGTTCAACCTTGAATATGTGGACACCTATTTTACCTAGGTGTCTGGCTGGATTTAAAACTCTCCTTCCAGACCCATATCAAACATCTCCAAACCAAAAGCCTCAAAAACCCAGTCGATTTTCATTCTCCAACAAAGCCTCCTTCACTCACGCATGCTTACCCTGTAATACTGACTATCCAGAATCTGTCGATGTGGCATGTCATCTACAAAGTTGACTGCCCACTCTTCTCAGCAAACTGGATGCAGTTTATCACAGTGCCATCCGTTTTGTCACTAAAGCACCTTATACCACCACCACTGCGACTTGTATGTTCTAGTCTGCTGGCCCTCCAGCTGAATATATCATCCCAGACCCACTGGCTCCAGGTCAATCTACATGAAGGCCATGCAGGCAAAGCTCCGGATTATCTCAGCTCACTGGTCACGATGGCAACACCCTGGAGCACGCCTCCAGCAGGTGTATCTCATTGATCATCCCTAAAAACACCTCATTGAAGTGCCTTTGAATGGGGTACTCTGCTGCCTGTGACTGGAACTGAGTGTGTCGAGAACTGCTGAATGCTGGAGACTTTTATCTCCCAGTCACCAACTTCAAACATCAGCTATCTGAGGACATCCAACCGATTGACTGCAGCTGTACAAAATCTATTGGTAACATGACCCATTTTCACCTACCTCATCCCCACAGTTTTTATTTATTTACTTTTCTGCTCTTTTGCACACCAATATCTCTACCTGTACATGATCATCTGATCATTTTCACACCAGTGTTAATCTGCAATATTGAGTTATTGGCCTACCTCAAAAGGGAATCATGCCTTTTGCAAGGTTGTATATAGACTCCCTTTTTTACTCTACTGTGTTATTGACTTGTTAATTGTTTATTCCATGTGTAACTCTGTGTTGTCTGTTCACACTGCTATGCTTTATCTTGGCCAGGTCGAAGTTGCACTGAGAACCTGTTCTCAATGTCTACCTAGTTAAATAAAGGTGAATTTAAAAAAATTATGAATCAAATGTATCTATAGTACCATCTGTCACACAATTCACTCTTGACATTACGACACTGTACATTATATGCCATACTGATTGGATATTGTTTTATATCTCTGTTTCACCAAAGGGCCTGCAGATATGCATATTTTCTACATACAGTCTACAATTTTCCTATTGGTTAGATTTTTCTCCCCACTTTGTTTGTGATCTTTCAATATACTAACTCACTAAGGACAACCCTAAATACATCTATCACATATTTTCTCAAAAGGTGGGCTTATCTGGGATTTTAACCCAGGACTACTCACACCCTAAGAGAGAAGCATACCCTTAAACCAACAAGCCTGCTTAGAGAAACCCACCAGATCGTTACACTTCTCCCATCCCCTTCTCCATTTGCCTGTGAGTTAACTTCCAGAATCTGTGATGTGGCAGGTTTTGGCTATTAGACTGCCCTCTAGTGGTAAATGACACTTGTGGGTGAGTTTTACATACACACAGACTTGTGCAAAAAACATTAGGAACACCTGCTCTTTCCATGACATAGGTGAATCCAGCTGAAGTCTATCATCCCGTATTGATGTCACCTGTTAAATTCAGTTCAATCAGTGTAGATGAAGGGGAGGAGACAGGTTAAAGAAGGATTTTTAAGCCTTGAGACGTATTCTGTATGTGTGCCATTCAGAGGGTGAACGGACGAGACAAAATATTGAAGTGCCTTTGAATGGGGTATGACAGTAGGTGCCAGGCGCACCGGTCTGAGTGTGTCAAGAACTGCAATGCTGCTGTTTTGTTCACTCTCAAAACAGTTTCCCGTGTGTGTCAAGAATGGTCCGCCACCCAAAGGACATCCAACCAACTTGACACAACTGTGACCAACCATGGTAACATGATGGATGGGTACAGCACTCAACTCGACATCAGAAGGTTCCTAGAGAGACCAGCTCTCAGAGAAAACACACAACTGCATTGGAGTAAACATGGGACAGCATCCATCTGGAACAATTTCAACACCCTTTAGAGTTCATGCCCTGGTCTAAAAATGAGGCTTTCCTGATGGCAAAAGGGATTTCAACTCAATATTAGGAAGGTGTTCCTATTGTTTAGTACACTCAGTGTACATTACATTGTCAGATTTGCAAATGTCTGTGGTTGACATCTTTCTTAAGTGCTGTAAGTTATCAATTATTATGTCTACGTTATGAGGACTGAGGCCTATCCAGGACTTTAGTGTTACAGCTACAAATAAAACCATATGGACGTTTCTCCGTGGCTGACAGATAAGAGTATTTATCTAATTAGGCTTGTCAGTTATACAACCAGTCGTTCAGCAAGTTCTCATAATACAAGCCTGCTCGTTGTTTTTAGAAACCAACACATGACTGAATGTCACTATTTCTGCACAGTCATCTCCACTTCCCCAAGCAGACAATCATTATCTTGGACAGTACAACGAGCCGGTAGTGTTCAGAAAATGAAGGGCTCATCCGGGATTTGAACCCGGGGCCTCTCGCACTGTAAATGCAGAATCATACCCCTAGACCAACGAGCCTTATTTAAATAAAGGTAAACACAGACTATAAGTTCTGCTCCCCATCTGCCCTGTCACTGATGTCAAGCGTGTGTGAAATCTGAGGCGTGTCCTTAGTGAAACTTTGTTACTTTACTCACCTCTACTGGTGATGATGTATACTGCATCATCACTATAGTAAAGTTCTGACCTGAAGAAAATTTTACATTTGTCAGTTATACGAGGCCATATATCATATTATGTATTGTATATATTTCCTCCGATGTATAACTCAATAATATATTGTCCAAGGCATATTTAACACAAAAGAGCTGAAATATCCAGTAGAACTATAACCATACCATAACATATTCCGGAACACTTTACTTGACCCCTTTGTCATAGGTCATAAGGGCTGTCCCGACCATTTTATGTGCTGCTTATTGTAGTCTTCAGCGAATGAGTAACAAATAATTGCCCAAATTTGTTTGGATTTTTTAAAATGTATTTTATTGAACCTTTATTTAACTAGGCAAGTCCGTTAAGAATACATTTTTATTTACAGTGATGGCTTACCAAAAGGCAAAAGGCTCCTGGGGGACGGGGGACTGGGATTTAAAACATAAATACAATATAAACATAGGATGACACACCATCACAACAAGAGTGACACAACACCACATGTAAAGCACTATCATAACAACAAAAGGCACAGGAACCCTACATTTAAGTGAGATGTGTTTTATGAAAATGAACTCGCTGAGAATATTTAAGGATGGAGCAAAATGTAAGCGTTCCTTTCCTTTATTTTCTTAGTCTCCTGTTATTAACTTGTTGAGCAACATTGTGCTGATGATGGAGAGTTTCCCCCTGCTACCTAGGGGGCTTCATTCTGGAACAGACAATTATAGGGCTCCAAAAGAAACACCTTTCTATTGGGGGACACAGGGACATGGTAAGTTCTTCAAAATCGCTCGCTCTCTCTCTCTCTCTCTCTCTCTCTCTCTCTCTCTCTCTCTCTTACTCACTGTACATTATACACATACACAGAGTAAGATCATTCAATTAAGCCCATGTTCTCTACATGTTTCCCTTCACACAGATGAGGAGCTGTACATTCAACAGGTTGTGGTCCTCAAAGAAGATGCTTTACATGTAGGAATAACTTGTTATTTTCCACCGTGAGCTGCTTTTGAAACGGTTTCTGTACATTACTTTGTTTATCAACACTTTTATAGTACATTTGTTTACATTCCTTATGGGCACCGGACATGGAGCTGAGTTGACCGTTGTGCCTGGTCTGGGCCGGAGCAGAAGATATCTCCTCCCATGGAGCGGGACCGAACGATGTGTCTGGACTGAGTTTTCCTAGCCACCGTGCTTCTCACACCTGCATTGCTTGCTGTTTGGGGTTTAGGCCGAGTTTCTGTACAGCACTTTGTGACATCTGCTGATGTAAGAAGGGCTTTATAAATAAATGTTATTGATTGAAAACCCTTTTATTTAGCAGATGTCAATCCAGACATCCATCCTGAGGAGACATTTGGGCGTCAGGGCAGCTTTTGAGCTGCTGCACCTGTCAGAGCCAGGAACCTTCCTTCTCTGAGGATGTTACCGTGTAAGACAGGACCCCTTTGTGGTGTTTATTTTATGAATATACAACAGGTTATTACAGAGATGCCATCATGAAGGTGAGATGGTTCCCTCCTTACCTGAAACAACATACTGTAATACATAGTGTTAAACAACGTTATGTTTTATGAAGTTATATATGTACATGGCCACACCTCTGAATTGTGAACACTTTTGTTTTGTACGTCAAAAGATTCTAAAAGTGTAATTTCCTCAGAAAGCGTCTCAGTCATCCAGTGGCTTCATCCCCAGGGAGGCCTTCCAGAGACTGTTTGATGAGCTGGACAAGGATCAAACAGGTATTTATATTTTATCTCTACGACAATGTTCATTTCTTCAAAACTATGCAGTTGGCAGACTGTCAGTCTAACTCTCAAGCAGACTTTCATCATTTGCCTTTGTGCTTGCATTTGCAACATCCAACAATTTGGACAGGAGCAAATCTGAAAAGTTATTGTGAAAGGAGATTGAACAGCAAATTGAAGTCATTGTTTCCCTCTGTAGCATCCTCCATTGCCTGAGTACTCGTCTAAGTTCCTGCACAAGGTTCAGTTTATCTTCATTCAGCATTATGTCACTGTGGTGGAGAATGTGCCCTGGCCAATGTTATCTGCATCTGTGTGAATTCACTATGTCACAAGTTCACAATGTCACAATATTTAATGAATTAACATCGATGTTTGTGTTTCTGCTTGATCCTAACAGCTCTTATTTACGACACTAACCTGGAATCCTAACTGACAAGCTTTGTTTCACCATTACAATATTGAAACCGAGCTAAATGAGTTAAGATTCCAGGCTACTTATTCAAAGTAATATTTTTGATAGAGATGCTTTAGTGAATGTACACTTCTATGCTTTGTACACTCTATGTTGGCCTGTTCATCCTGTAAATTGCTTGACAACTTAAAAGGAGGGCTCGTCCGGGATTTGAACCCGGGACCTCTCGCACCCTAAGCGAGAATCATACCCCTAGACCAACGAGCCTGTCACATGTTTAACAACCAAGAGTTTAAATTCCACTGCATGCCACGTGCATAAGGAATTCCTCTCAAGTTGATGCTGTTGCATGCTCAGTAAAACTGCTCAGAGACTACCACTTAGTGGCTGTTCTAGACTCTGCACAAACACAGACATGTTGATCAAATGGAAACAGAGGACTCATCATGGATTTAAAGCATTTTAAACTGACATTGCAATTGAGGGCATCCACCATTTTTAAAGTAGTCAACTGGGTGGGTTTTAATATGAGTTGGGAGCAATCAGCCAATGAAGAAGAATACAATTGACTACTTTAAAATGGAGATAATATAAGTCCTCTATCTATCTCTGTTATTGATCATCATTAGAGTCCATTGGAAAGACAGAAGATATAGTCCCTGGCCCAGTTCACCTTCTCTGATTTGATAGGCCCTGGTATTGTATCCCAAAGGTTTTGTTCACCTTCTCTGCATTTAATGTCTCTGGTCTAAAAATGAGTGTGCATGAGGGTGCATTGTATCCCATTTCAGTTTTTAGAAAATGTGTAAGGTCAAAGGTCAACTGTATATGCATGTCATGTACATGTATTATGTATATGCATGTATTATGTCTACTGTATATGCATGTATTATGTCTACTGTATATGCATGTATTATGTCTACTGTATATGCATGTATTAAGTCTACTGTATATGCATGTATTAAGTCTACTGTATATGCATGTGTTATGTCTCCTGTATATGCATGTATTATGTCTGCTGTATATGCATGTATTATGTCTACTGTATATGCATGTATTAAGTCTACTGTATATGCATGTGTTATGTCTCCTGTATATGCATGTATTATGTCTACTGTATATGCATGTATTATGTCTACTGTATATGCATGTATAAAGTCGTCTGTATATGCATCTAAGCGTCATCAATGTTCCTCTAGATTCTCCTGGTGATTGACTGTGAGAAGAATCTCTCTGAACCAGACAACTACTATTTAGAGGCTCAACATTTAAGGCCATTTGAACGTAAAATGTACTACAAGTAGTAGTTACAAGTAGACATTAGTTACTGTGCCTGCAGTGCACTGCCGACATGAATGACTCATGTATAGCAGGTATGGGTCTTGCACAGTTTATGTCAATAGCTCCATGCAATTCACAGACTTTATATATATCTCTGTCACAGGAGGTTGGTGGCACCTTAATTGGGGAGGACCGGCCCGTGGTAATGACTGGAGGGGAATCAGTGGAATGGTATCAAATACATCAAGCAGGTGGTTTGATGCCATTCCATTTGCTCCGTTCCAGCCATTATTATGAACCGTCCTCCCTCAGCAGCCTCCACTGATCTGTTTTTCAGACAATCAACTGTTTCTTCATCCTTTACTACCTGCTGGAGATGGCGCTGAAGGTGGTAGCATTTGTCAGGACAGGATATATGTCCTATGGGAGTAACGTGTTTGATGGATCTCTCACAGGTCTTTCACTGGTAGGTGCAGTTCAGTATTATATACTGTATGTCAGGATAATGAAGGATCCATTCTGAAACATGGGCAATTTAGAGAAGATTCTAGTTGATGTATCTATAGTACCATTCTAGTTGATGTATCTATAGTACCATCTTTGAATTCCATGCTGTCACAGTTACCAGCCCTTTCAAGCTTAACATCCTTATCATTTATCGCCCTCCAGGTTCCCTCGGAGAGTTCATCAATGAGCTTGATGCCTTGATAAGCTCCTTTCCTGAGGACGGCTCACCTCTCACAGTTCTGGGCGACTTTAACCTCCCCACGTCTACCTTTGACTCATTCCTCTCTGCCTCCTTCTTTCCACTCCTCTCCTCTTTTGACCTCACCCTCTCACCTTCCCCCCCTACTCACAAGGCAGGCAATACGCTCGACCTCATCTTTACTAGATGCTGTTCTTCCACTAACCTCATTGCAACTCCCTCCAAGTCTCCGACCACTACCTTGTATCCTTTTCCCTCTCGCTCTCATCCAACACCTCCCACACTGCCCCTACTCGGATGGTATCGCGCCGTCCCAACCTTCGCTCTCTCTCCCCCGCTACTCTCTCCTCTTCCATCCTATCATCTCTTCCCTCCGCTCAAACCTTCTCCCACCTATCTCCTGATTCTGCCTCCTCAACCCTCCTCTCCTCCCTCTCTGCATCCTTTGACTCTCTATGTCCCCTATCCTCCAGGCCGGCTCGGTCCTCCCCTCCAGCTCCGTGGCTCGATGACTCATTGCGAGCTCACAGAACAGGGCTCCGGGCAGCCGAGCGGAAATGGAGGAAAACTCGCCTCCCTGCGGACCTGGCATCCTTTCACTCCCTCCTCTCTACATTTTCCTCCTCTGTCTCTGCTGCTAAAGCCACTTTCTACCACTCTAAATTCCAAGCATCTGCCTCTAACCCTAGGAAGCTCTTTGCCACCTTCTCCTCCCTCCTGAATCCTCCTCCCCCCCCCCTCCTCCCTCTCTGCAGATGACTTCGTCAACCATTTTGAAAAGAAGGTCGACGACATCCGATCCTCGTTTGCTAAGTCAAACGACACCGCTGGTTCTGCTCACACTGTCCTACCCTGTGCTCTGACCTCTTTCTCCCCTCTCTCTCCAGATGAAATCTTGCGTCTTGTGACGGCCGGCCGCCCAACAACCTGCCCGCTTGACCCTATCCCCTCCTCTCTTCTCCAGACCATTTTCGGAGACCTTCTCCCTTACCTCACCTCGCTCATCAACTCATCCCTGACCGCTGGCTACGTCCCTTCCGTCTTCAAGAGAGCGAGAGTTGCACCCCTTCTGAAAAAAACCTACACTCGATCCCTCCGATGTCAACAATTACAGACCAGTATCCCTTCTTTCTTTTCTCTCCAAAACTCTTGAACGTGCCGTCCTTGGTCAGCTCCCCGCTATCTCTCTCTGAATGACCTTCTTGATCCAAATCAGTCAGGTTTCAAGACTAGTCATTCAACTGAGACTGCTCTCCTCTGTATCACGGAGGCGCTCCGCACTGCTAAAGCTAACTCTCTCTCCTCTGCTTTCATCCTTCTAGATCTATCGGCTGCCTTCGATACTGTGAACCATCAGATCCTCCTCTCCACCCTCTCCGAGTTGGGCATCTCCGGTGCGGCCCACGCTTGGATTGCGTCCTACCTGACAGGTCGCTCCTACCAGGTGGCGTGGCGAGAATCTGTCTCCTCACCACGCGCTCTCACCACTGGTGTCCCCCAGGGCTCTGTTCTTGGCCCTCTCCTATTCTCGCTATACACCAAGTCACTTGGCTCTGTCATAACCTCACATGGTCTCTCCTATCATTGCTATGCAGACGACACACAATTAATCTTCTCCTTTCCCCCTTCTGATGACCAGGTGGCGAATCGCATCTCTGCATGTCTGGCAGACATATCAGTGTGGATGACGGATCACCACCTCAAGCTGAACCTCGGCAAGACGGAGCTGCTCTTCCTCCCGGGGAAGGACTGCCCGTTCCATGATCTCGCCATCACGGTTGACAACTCCATTGTGTCCTCCTCCCAGAGAGCTAAGAACCTTGGCGTGATCCTGGACAACACCCTGTCGTTCTCAACCAACATCAAGGCGGTGGCCCGTTCCTGTAGGTTCATGCTCTACAACATCCGCAGAGTACGACCCTGCCTCACACAGGAAGCGGAGCAGGTCCTAATCCAGGCACTTGTCATCTCCCGTCTGGATTACTGCAACTCGCTGTTGGCTGGGCTCCCTGCCTGTGCCATTAAACCCCTTCAACTCATCCAGAACGCCGCAGCCCGTCTGGTGTTCAACCTTCCCAAGTTCTCTCACGTCACCCCGCTCCTCCGTTCTCTCCACTGGCTTCCAGTTGAAGCTCGCATCCGCTACAAGACCATGGTGCTTGCCTACGGAGCTGTGAGGGGAACGGCACCTCAGTACCTCCAGGCTCTGATCAGGCCCTACACCCAAACAAGGGCACTGCGTTCATCCACCTCTGGCCTGCTCGCCTCCCTACCACTGAGGAAGTACAGCTCCCGCTCAGCCCAGTCAAAACTGTTCGCTGCCCTGGCCCCCAATGGTGGAACAAACTCCCTCACGACGCCAGGACAGCGGAGTCAATCACCACCTTCCGGAGACACCTGAAACCCCACCTCTTTAAGGAATACCTAGGATAGGTTAAGTAATCCCTCTCACCCCCCCCCCTAAGTTTTAGATGCACTATTGTTAAGTGACTGTCCCACTGGATGTCATAAGGTGAATGCACCAATTTGTAAGTCGCTCTGGATAAGAGCGTCTGCTAAATGACCTAAATGTAAATGTAAATGTAAGGAAACATACAGGAACTCAAATCCTTCTGTTCACCTGATTTAGAATTCCTCACAATCAAATGTAGACCGCATTATCTTCCAAGAGAATTCTCTTCAATTATAATCACAGCCGTATATATCCCCCCAAGCAGACACATCGATGGCTCTGAACGAACTTTATTTAACTCTTTGCAAACTGGAAAGCATTTATCCGGAGGCTGCATTCATTGTAGCTGGGGATTTTAACAAAGCTAATCTGAAAACAAGACTCCCTAAATTTTATCAGCATATCGATTGCGCAACCAGGGGTGGTAAAACCTTGGATCATTGTTACTCTAACTTCCGCGACGCATATAAGGCCCTGCCCCGCCCCCCTTTCGGAAAAGCTGACCACGACTACATTTTGCTGATCCCTGCCTACAGGCAGAATCTAAAACAAGAGGCTCCCACGCTGAGGTCTGTCCAACGCTGGTCAGACCAAGCTGACTCCACACTCCAAATCTGCTTCCATCACGTGGACTGGGACATATTTCGTATTGCGTCAGATAAAAATATTGACGAATACGCTGATTCGGTGTGCGAGTTCATTAGAACGTGCATCGAAGATGTCGTTCCCATAGCAACGATAAAAACATTCCCTAACCAGAAACCGTGGATTGATGGCAGCATTCGCGTGAAACTGAAAGCGCGAACCACTGCTTTTAATCAGGGTAAGGTGTCTGGTAACATGTCCGAATATAAACAATGCAGCTATTCCCTCCGCAAGGCTATTAAACAAGCTAAGCGTCAGTACAGAGACAAAGTGGAATCTCAATTCAATGGCTCAGACACAAGAGGCATGTGGCAGGGTCTACAGTCAATCACGGACTACAAGAAGAAACCCAGCCCAGTCACGGACCAGGATGTCTTGCTCCCAGGCAGACTAAATAACTTTTTTGCCCGCTTTGAGGACAATACAGTGCCACTGACACGGCCTGCAACGAAAACATGCGGTCTCTCCTTCACTGCAGCCGAGGTGAGTAAGACATTTAAACGTGTTAACCCTCGCAAGGCTGCAGGCCCAGACGGCATCCCCAGACGCGCCCTCAGAGCATGCGCAGACCAGCTGGCCGGTGTGTTTACGGACATATTCAGTCAATCCCTATACCAGTCTGCTGTTCCCACATGCTTCAAGAGGGCCACCATTGTTCCTGTTCCCAAGAAAGCTAAGGTAACTGAGCTAAACGACTACCGCCCCGTAGCACTCACTTCCGTCATCATGAAGTGCTTTGAGAGACTAGTCAAGGACCATATCACCTCCACCCTACCTGACACCCTAGACCCACTCCAATTTGCTTACCGCCCAAATAGGTCCACAGACGATGCAATCTTAACCACACTGCACACTGCCCTAACCCACCTGGACAAGAGGAATACCTATGTGAGAATGCTGTTCATCGACTACAGCTCGGCATTCAACACCATAGTATCCTCCAAGCTCGTCATCAAGCTCGAGACCCTGGGTCTCGACCCCGCCCTGTGCAACTGGGTACTGGACTTCCTGACGGGCTGCCCCCAGGTGGTGAGGGTAGGCAACAACATCTCCTCCCCGCTGATCCTCAACACGGGGGCCCCACAAGGGTGCGTTCTGAGCCCTCTCCTGTACTCCCTGTTCACCCACGACTGCGTGGCCACGCACGCCTCCAACTCAATCATCAAGTTTGCGGACGACACAACAGTGGTAGGCTTGATTACCAACAATGACGAGACGGCCTACAGGGAGGAGGTGAGGGCCCTCGGAGTGTGGTGTCAGGAAAATAACCTCACACTCAACGTCAACAAAACCAAGGAGATGATTGTGGACTTCAGGAAACAGCAGAGGGAACACCCCCCTATCCACATCGATGGAACAGTAGTGGAGAGGGTAGCAAGTTTTAAGTTCCTCAGCATGCACATCACAGACAAACTGAATTGGTCCACTCACACTGACAGCGTCGTGAAGAAGGCGCAGCAGCGCCTCTTCAACCTCAGGAGGCTGAAGAAATTCGGCTTGTCACCAAAAGCACTCACAAACTTCTACAGATGCACAATCGAGAGCATCCTGGCGGACTGTATCACCGCCTGGTACGGCAACTGCTCCGCCCTCAACCGTACGGCTCTCCAGAGGGTAGTGAGGTCTGCACAACGCATCACCGGGGGCAAACTACCTGCCCTCCAGGACACCTACACCACCCGATGTTACAGGAAGGCCATAAAGATCATCAAGGACATCAACCACCCGAACCACTGCCTGTTCACCCCGCTATCATCCAGAAGGCGAGGTCAGTACAGGTGCATCAAAGCTGGGACCGAGAGTCTGAAAAACAGCTTCTATCTCAAGGCCATCAGACTGTTAAACAGCCACCACTAACATTGAGTGGCTGCTGCCAACACACTGTCATTGACACTGACCCAACTCCAGCCACTTTAATAATGGGAATTGATGGGAAATGATGTAAATATATCACTAGCCACTTTAAACAATGCTACCTTATATAATGTTACTTACCCTACATTATTCATCTCATATGCATACGTATATACTGTACTCTACATCACCGACTGCATCCTTATGTAATACATGTATCACTAGCCACTTTAACTATGTCACTTTGTTTACTTTGTCTACATACTCATCTCATATGTATATACTGTACTCGATACCATCTACTGTATGCTGCTCTGTACCATCACTCATTCATATATCCTTATGTACATATCCTTTATCCCCTTACACTGTGTTTAAGACAGTAGTTTTGGAATTGTTAGTTAGATTACTTGTTGGTTATCACTGCATTGTCGGAACTAGAAGCACAAGCATTTCGCTACACTCGCATTAACATCTGCTAACCATGTGTATGTGACAAATACAATTTGATTTGATTTGACAGGTTAAAGAAGGATTTTTAAGTCTTGAGGCGTATTCTGTATGTGTGCCATTCAGAGGGTGAATGGACAAGACAAAATATTGAAGTGCCTTTGAATGGGGTATGACAGTAGGTGCCAGGCGCACCGGTCTGAGTGTGTCAAGAACTGCAATGCTGCTGTTTTGTTCACTCTCAACAGTTTCCCGTGTGTGTCAAGAATGGTCCGCCAGCCAAAGGACATCCAACCAACTTGACACAACTGTGACCAACCATGGTAACATGATGGATGGGTACAGCACTCAACTCGACATCAGAAGGTTCCTAGAGAGACCAGCTCTCAGAGAAAACACACAACTGCATTGGAGTAAACATGGGACAGCATCCCTGTGGAACAATTTCGACACACTTTAGAGTTCATGCCCCTGACGAATTGAGGCTTTCCTGATGGCAAAAGGGATTGCAACTCAATATTAGGAAGGTGTTCCTATTGTTTAGTACACTCAGTGTACATTACATTGTCAGATTTGCAAATGTCTGTGGTTGACATCTTTCTTAAGTGCTGTAAGTTATCATTTGCGTTATGAGGACTGAGGCCTATCCAGGACTTTAGTGTTACAGCTACAAATAAAACCATATGGACGTTTCTCCGTGGCTGACAGATAAGAGTATTTATCTAATTAGGCTTGTCAGTTATACGACCAGTCGTTCAGCAAGTTCTCATAATACAAGCATAGACGACATTGGTATCCTGTGAGCCTGCTCGTTGTTATAGAAACCAACACATGACTGAATGTCACTGTTTCTGCTGAATATGCACAGTCATCTCCACTTCCCCAAGCAGACAATCATTATCTTGGACAGTACAACGAGCCGGTTGTGTTCAGAAAAGAAGGGCTCGTCCGGGATTTGAACCCGGGACCTCTCGCACCCAAAGCGAGAATCATACCCCTAGACCAACGAGCCTTATTTAAAGAAAGGTAAACACCGACTATAAGTTCTGCTCCCCATCTGCCCTGTCACTGATGTCAAGCGTGTGTGAAATCTGAGGCGTGTCCTTAGTGAAACTTTGTTACTTTACTCACCTCTACTGGTGATGATGTATACTGCATCATCACTATAGTAAAGTTCTGACCTGAAGAAAATTTTACATTTGTCAGTTATACGAGGCCATATATCATATTATGTATTGTATATATTTCCTCCGATGTATAACTCAATAATATATTGTCCAAGGCATATTTAACACAAAAGAGCTTAAATATCCAGTAGAACTATAACCATACCATAACATATTCCAGAACACTTTACTTGACCCCTTTGTCATAGGTCATAAGGGCTGTCGCGACCATTTTATGTGCTGCTTATTGTAGTCTTCAACGAATGAGTAACAAATAATTGCCCAAATTTGTTTGGATTTTTTAAAATGTATTTTATTTAACCTTTATTTAACTAGGCAAGTCCGTTAAGAATACATTTTTATTTACAGTGATGGCTTACCAAAAGGCAAAAGGCCTCCTGCGGGGACGGGGGACTGGGATTTAAAACATAAATACAATATAAACATAGGATGACACACACATCACAACAAGAGTGACACAACACCACATGTAAAGCACTATCATAACAACAAAAGGCACAGGAACCCTACATTTAAGTGAGATGTGTGTAGATTATGAAAATGAACTCGCTGAGAAGATTTAAGGATGGAGCAAAATGTAAGCGTTCCTTTCCTTTATTTTCTTAGTCTCCTGTTATTAACTTGTTGAGCAACATTGTGCTGATGATGGAGAGTTTCCCCCTGCTACCGAGGGGGCTTAATTCTGGAACAGACAATTACAGGGCTCCAAAAGAAACACCTTTCTATTGGGGGACACAGGGACATGGTAAGTTCTTCAAAATCGCTCGCTCTCTCTCTCTCTCTCTCTCACACACACACATACACAGAGTAAGATCATTCAATTAAGCCCATGTTCTCTACATGTTTCCCTTCACACAGATGAGGAGCTGTACATTCAACAGGTTGTGGTCCTCAAAGAAGATGCTTTACATGTAGGAATAACTTGTTATTTTCCACCGTGAGCTGCTTTTGAAATACATTTTCTGTACATTACTTTGTTTATCAACACTTTTATAGTACATTTGTTTACATTCCTTATGGGCACCGGACATGGAGCTGAGTTGACCGTTGTGCCTGGTCTGGGCCGGCGCAGAAGATATTTCCTCCCATGGAGCGGGACCGAACGCTGTGTCTGGACTGAGTTTTTCCTAGCCACCATGCTTCTACACCTGCATTGCTTGCTGTTTGGGGTTTTAGGCCGAGTTTCTGTACAGCACTTTGTGACATCTGCTGATGTAAGAAGGGCTTTATAAATAAATGTTATTGATTGAAAACCCTTTATTTAGCAGATGTCAATCCAGACATCCTTCCTGAGGAGACATTTGGGCGTCAGGGCAGCTTTTGAGCTGCTGCACTGTCAGAGCCAGGAACCTTCCTTCTCTGAGGATGTTACCGTGTAAGACAGGACCCCTTTGTGGTGTTTATTTTATGAATATACAACAGGTTATTACAGAGATGCCATCATGAAGGTGAGATGGTTCCCTCCTTACCTGAAACAACATACTGTAATACATAGTGTTAAACAACGTTATGTTTTATGAAGTTATATATGTACAAGGCCACACCTCTGAATTGTGAACACTTTTGGTACGTCAAAAGATTCTAAAAGTGTAATTTCCTCAGAAAGCGTCTCAGTCATCCAGTGGCTTCATCCCCAGGGAGGCCTTCCAGAGACTGTTTGATGAGCTGGACAAGGATCAAACAGGTATTTATATTTTATCTCTACGACCATGTTCATTTCTTCAAAACTATGCAGTTGGCAGACTGTCAGTCTAACTCCAAGCAGACTTTCTTCATTTGCCTTTGTGCTTGCATTTGCAACGGAAGCAACAATTTGGACAGAAGCAAATCTGAAAAGTTATTGTGAAAGGAGATTGAACAGGAAATTGAAGTCATTGTTTCCCTCTGTAGCATCCTCCATTGCCTGAGTACTCGTCTAAGTTCCTGCGCAAGGTTCAGTTTATCTTCATTCAGCATTATGTCACTGTGGTGGGGAATGTGCTCCAATGTTATCTGCATCTGCGTGAATTCACTATGGCACAAGTTCACAATGTCACAATATTTAATGAATTAACTTAGATATTTGTGTTTCTGCTTGATCCTAACAGCTCTTAGTTACGACACTAGCCTGGAATCCTAACTGACAAGCTTTGTTTCACCATAACAATATTGAAACCGAGCTTATGAGTTAAGATTCCAGGCTCCTTATTCAAAGTAATATTATTGATAGAGATGCTTTAGTGAATGTACACTACTATGCTTTGTACACTCTATGAAGGCCTGTTCATCCTGTAAATTGCTTGACAACTTAAAAGGAGGGCTCGTCCGGGATTTGAACCCGGGACCTCTCGCACCCTAAGCGAGAATCATACCCCTAGACCAACGAGCCTCTCCCAGTTTCAACAACCAAGAGTTTAAATTCCACTGCATGCCATGTGCATGAGGAATTCCTCTGAAGTTAATGTTGCATGCTCAGTAAAACTGCTCAGAGACAACCACCTAGTGGCTATTCTAGACTCTACACAAACACAGACATGTTGATCAAATGGAAACAGATGGAGGACTCATCATGGACATAACGCATTTTGGAAAGGACATTGCAATTGAGGGCTTCCACCATTTTAAAGTAGTCAACTGGGTGGGTTTTAATATGAGTTGGGAGGAATCAGTCAAAGAAAAAGAAGCCAATTGACTAATTTAAAAATGGAGATAATATAAGTCCTCTATTTATCTCTGTTATTGATCATCATTAGAGTCCATTGGAAAGACAGAAGATATAGTCCCTGGCCCATTTTGTTCACCTTCTCTGCATTTGATGTCTCTGGTCTAAAAATGAGTATTTCTTCAGAATTTAAGGGGCTGCATTGTATTGTATCCCATTTTATTTTTAGAAAACGTGTAAGGTCAAAGGTCATGTATGGTATATGCATGTATTAAGTATATTGTATATGCATCCAAGCATCATAAATGTTCCTCTAGATTATCCTGGTGATAGACTGTGAGAAGAATCTCTAAACGAGACAACTACTATTTAGAGGCTCAACATTTAAGGCCATTTGAACGTAAAATGTACTACAAGTAGTAGTTACAAGTAGACATTAGTTACTGTGCCTGCAGTGCACTGCCGACATGAATGACTCATGTATAGCAGGTATGGGTCTTGCACAGTTTATGTCAATAGCTCCATGCAATTCACAGACTTTATATATATCTCTGTCACAGGAGGTTGGTGGCACCTTAATTGGGGAGGACCGGCCCGTGGTAATGACTGGAGGGGAATCAGTGGAATGGTATCAAATACATCAAGCAGGTGGTTTGATGCCATTCCATTTGCTCCGTTCCAGCCATTATTATGAACCGTCCTCCCCTCAGCAGCCTCCACTGATCTGTTTTTCAGACAATCAACTGTTTCTTCATCCTTTACTACCTGCTGGAGATGGCGCTGAAGGTGGTAGCATTTGTCAGGACAGGATATATGTCCTATGGGAGTAACGTGTTTGATGGATCTCTCACAGGTCTTTCACTGGTAGGTGCAGTTCAGTATTATATACTGTATGTCAGGATAATGCAGGATCCATTCTGAAGCATGGGCAATTTAGAGAAGATTCTAGTTGATGTATCTATAGTACCATCTGTCACACAATTCAGTCACTCGTTGACATTACGACACTGTACATTATATTCTATACTGATTGGATATTGTTTTATATCTCTGTTTTACCAAAGGGCCTACAGATATGCATATTTGCTACTTACAGTCTACAATTTTCCTTTTGGTAAGATTTTTCTCCCCACTTTGTGATGTTTCAATATACTAACTCACTTTGGACAACCCTAAATACATCTATCACATATTTTCTCAAAAGGTGGGCTTATCTGGGATTTAAACCCAGGACTACTCACACCCTAAGAGAGAAGCATACCCTTAAACCAACAAGCCTGCTTAGAGAAACCCACCCGATCGTTACACTTCTCCCATCCCCTTCTCCTCATCAGCCTGTGAGTTAACTTCCAGAATCTGTGATGTGGCAGGTTTTGGCTATTCGACTGCCCTCTAGTGGTAACTGACACTTTTGGGTGAGTTTTACATACACCGAGTGCACAAAACATTAGGAACACCTGCTCTTTCCATGACATAGACTGATCAGGTGAATCCAGCTGAAGTATATCATCCCGTATTGATGTCACCTGTTAAATTCAGTTCAATCAGTGTAGATGAAGGGGAGGAGACAGGTTAAAGAAGGATTTTTAAGTCTTGAGGCGTATTCTGTGTGTGCCATTCAGAGGGTGAAAGGACAAGACAAAATATTGAAGTGCCTTTGAATGGGGTATGACAGTAGGTGCCAGGCGCACCGGTCTGAGTGTGTCGAGAACTGCAATGCTGCTGTTTTGTTCACTCTCAACAGTTTCCCGTGTGTGTCAAGAATGGTCCGCCAGCCAAAGGACATCCAACCAACTTGACACAACTGTGACCAACCATGGTAACATGATGGATGGGTACAGCACTCAACTCGACATTAGAAGGTTCCTAGAGAGACCAGCTCTCAGAGAAAACACACAATTGCATTGGAGTCAACATGGGACAGCATCCCTGTGGAACACTTTCGACACCCTGTAAAGTCCATGCCCCTGACGAATTGAGGCTTTCCTGATGGCAAAAGGGAATGCAACTCAATATTAGGAAGGTGTTCCTATTGTTTATTTACTTGTCTAAGTTCCTGCACAAGGTTCAGTTTATCTTCATTCAGCATTATGTCACTGTGGTGGGGAATGTGCCCCTGGCCAATGTTATCTGCATCTGTGTGAATTCACTATGTCACAAGTTCACAATGTCACAATATTTAATGAATTAACTTAGATATTTGTGTTTCTGCTTGATCCTAACAGCTCTTAGTTACGACACTAGCCTGGAATCCTAACTGACAAGCTTTGTTTCACCATAACAATATTGAAAACGAGCTTATGAGTTAAGATTCCAGGCTCCTTATTCAAAGTAATATTATTGATAGAGATGCTTTAGTGAATGTACACTACTATGCTTTGTACACTCTATGAAGGCCTGTTCATCCTGTAAATTGCTTGACAACTTAAAAGGAGGGCTCGTCCGGGATTTGAACCCGGGACCTCTCGCACCCAAAGCGAGAATCATACCCCTAGACCAACGAGCCTCTCCTAGGTTCAACAACCAAGAGTTTAAATTCCACTGCATGCCACGCGCATGAGGAATTCCTCTGAAGTTAATGTTGCATGCTCAGTAAAACTGCTCAGAGACTACCACCTAGTGGCTATTCTAGACTCTACACAAACACAGACTTGTTGATCAAATGGAAACAGATGGAGGACTCATCATGGACATAACGCATTTTGGAAAGGACATTGCAATTGAGGGCTTCCACCATTTTAAAGTAGTCAACTGGGTGGGTTTTAATATGAGTTGGGAGGAATCAGTCAAAGAAAAAGAAGCCAATTGACTAATTTAAAATGGAGATAATATAAGTCCTCTATTTATCTCTGTTATTGATCATCATTAGAGTCCATTGGAAAGACAGAAGATATAGTCCCTGGCCCATTTTGTTCACCTTCTCTGCATTTGATGTCTCTGGTCTAAAAATGAGTATTTCTTCAGAATTTAAGGGGCTGCATTGTATTGTATCCTATTTTATTTTTAGAAAACGTGTAAGGTCAAAGGTCATGTATGGTATATGCATGTATTAAGTCTATTGTATATGCATCTAAGCATCATAAATGTTCCTCTAGATTATCCTGGTGATTGACTGTGAGTAGAATCTCTGAACGAGACAACTACTATTTAGAGGCTCAAAGCATTTGTCAGGACAGGATATATGTCCTATGGGAGTAACGTGTTTGATTGATCTCTCACAGTTCTTTCACTGGTAGGTGCAGTTCAGTATTATATACTGTATGTCAGGATAATGTAGGATCCATTTTGAAGCATGGGCAATTTAGAGAAGATTCCAGTTGATTCTCGGGCCGACTCTTTTCTCTGTGTATATCAATGATGTTGCTCTTGCTGCCGGCGTTTCCCTGATCCACCTCTACGCAGACGACGCCATTCTGTACACTTTCGGCCCGTCATTGGACACTGTGCTATCTAACCTCCAATCGAGCTTCAATGCCATACAACACTCCTTCCGTGGCCTCCAACTGCTCTTAAACGCTAGTAAAACCAAATGCATGCTTTTCAACCGATCGCTGCCTGCACCCGCTTGCCCGACTAGCATCACCACACTGGATGGTTCCGACCTTGAATATGTGGACACCTATAAGTACCTAGGTGTCTGGCTAGACTGCAAACTCTCCTTCCAGACCCATATCAAACATCTCCAATCGAAAATCAAATCAAGAGTCGGCTTTCTATTCTGCAACAAAGCCTCCTTCACTCACGCTGCCATGCTTACCCTAGTAATACTGACTATCCTACCGATCCTCGACTTCGGCGATGTCATCTACAAAGTTGCTTCCAACACTCTTCTCAGCAAACTGGATGCAGTTTATCACAGTGCCATCTGTTTTGTCACTAAAGCACCTTATACTACCCACCACTGCGACTTGTATGCTCTAGTCGGCTGGCCCTCGCTACATATTCGTCGCCAGACCCACTGGCTCAGGTCATCTACAAGGCCATGCTAGGCAAAGCTCCGCCTTATCTCAGCTCACTGGTCACGATGGCAACACCCACCCTGGAGCACGCGCTCCAGCAGGTGTATCTCATTGATCATCCCTAAAGCCAACACCTCATTCGGCCGCCTTTCGTTCCAGTACTCTGCTGCCTGTGACTGGAACAATTGCAAAATCGCTGAAGTCGGAGACTTTTATCTCCCTCACCAACTTCAAACATCAGCTATCTGAGCAGCTAACCGATCGCTGCAGCTGTACATAATCTATTGGTAAATAGCCCACCCATTTTCACCTACCTCATCCCCACAGTTTTTATTTATTTACTTTTCTGCTCTTTTGCACACCAATATCTCTACCTGTACATGATCATCTGATCATTTTCACTCCAGTGTTAATCTGCAATATTGTAGTTATTCGCCTACCTCCTCATGCCTTTTGCACACATTGTATATAGACTCCCCTTTTTTCTCTACTGTGTTATTGACTTGTTAATTGTTTACTCCATGTGTAACTCTGTGTTGTCTGTTCACACTGCTATGCTTTATCTTGGCCAGGTCGCAGTTGCAAATGAGAACCTGTTCTCAACTAGCCTACCTGGTTAAATAAAGGTGAATTTTTATTTATTTTTATAAATAAAATGTATCTATAGTACCATCTGTCACACAATTCACTCGTTGACATTACGACACTGTACATTATATGCCATACTGATTGGATATTGTTTTATATCTCTGTTTCACCAAAGGGCCTGCAGATATGCATATTTTCTACATAGTCTACAATTTTCCTATTGGTTAGATTTTTCTCCCCACTTTGTTTGTGATCTTTCAATATACTAACTCACTTAGGACAACCCTAAATACATCTATCACATATTTTCTCAAAAGGTGGGCTTATCTGGGATTTAAACCCAGGACTACTCACACCCTAAGAGAGAAGCATACCCTTAAACCAACAAGCCTGCTTAGGGAAACCCACCAGATCGTTACACTTCTCCCATCCCCTTCTCCTCATTTGCCTGTGAGTTAACTTCCAGAATCTGTGATGTGGCAGGTATTGGCTATTCGACTGCCCTCTAGAGGTAACTGACACTTTTGGGTGAGTTTTACATACACCGAGTGCACAAAACATTAGGAACACCTGCTCTTTCCATGACATAGACTGATCAGGTGAATCCAGCTGAAGTCTATCATCCCGTATTGATGTCACCTGTTAAATTCAGTTCAATCAGTGTAGATGAAGGGGAGGAGACAGGTTAAAGAAGGATTTTTAAGCCTTGAGACATATTCTGTATGTGTGCCATTCAGAGGGTGAACGGACGAGACAAAATATTGAAGTGCCTTTGAATGGGGTATGACAGTAGGTGCCAGGCGCACCGGTCTGAGTGTGTCAAGAACTGCAATGCTGCTGTTTTGTTCACTCTCAACAGTTTCCCGTGTGTGTCAAGAATGGTCCGCCACCCAAAGGACATCCAACCAACTTGACACAACTGTGACCAACCATGGTAACATGATGGATGGGTACAGCACTCAACTCGACATCAGAAGGTTCCTAGAGAGACCAGCTCTCAGAGAAAACACACAACTGCATTGGAGTAAACATGGGACAGCATCCCTGTGGAACAATTTCGACACCTTTTAGAGTTCATGCCCCTGACGAATTGAGGCTTTCCTGATGGCAAAAGGGATTGCAACTCAATATTAGGAAGGTGTTCCTATTGTTTAGTACACTCAGTGTACATCACATTGTCAGATTTGCAAATGTCTGTGGTTGACATCTTTCTTAAGTGCTGTAAGTTATCATTTACATTATGAGGACTGAGGCCTATCCAGGACTTTAGTGTTACAGCTACAAATAAAACCATATGGACGTTTCTCCGTGGCTGACAGATAAGAGTATTTATCTAATTAGGCTTGTCAGTTATACGACCAGTCGTTCAGCAAGTTCTCATAATACAAGCATAGATGACATTGGTATCCTGTGAGCCTGCTCGTTGTTATAGAAACCAACACATGACTGAATGTCACTGTTTCTGCTGAATATGCACAGTCATCTCCACTTCCCCAAGCAGACAATCATTATCTTGGACAGTACAACGAGCCGGTAGTGTTCAGAAAAGAAGGGCTCGTCCGGGATTTGAACCCGGGACCTCTCGCACCCAAAGCGAGAATCATACCCCTAGACCAACGAGCCTTATTTAAAGAAAGGTAAACACAGACTATAAGTTCTTCTCCCCATCTGCCCTGTCACTGATGTCAAGCGTGTGTGAAATCTGAGGCGTGTCCTTAGTGAAACTTTGTTACTTTACTCACCTCTACTGGTGATGATGTATACTGCATCATCACTATAGTAAAGTTCTGACCTGAAGAAAACATTACATTTGTCAGTTATACGAGGCCATATATCATATTATGTATTGTATATATTTCCTCCGATGTATAACTCAATAATCTATTGTCCAAGGCATATTTAACACAAAAGAGCTGAAATATCCAGTAGAACTATAACCATACCATAACATATTCCGGAACACTTTACTTGACCCCTTTGTCATAGGTCATAAGGGCTGTCCCGACCATTTTATGTGCTGCTTATTGTAGTCTTCAGCGAATGAGTAACAAATAATTGCCCAAATTTGTTTGGATTTTTTAAAATGTATTTTATTTAACCTTTATTTAACTAGGCAAGTCCGTTAAGAATACATCTTTATTTACAGTGATGGCTTACCAAAAGGCAAAAGGCCTCCTGCGGGGACGGGGGACTGGGATTTAAAAAATAAATACAAATATAAACATAGGATGACACACACATCACAACAAGAGTGACACAACACCACATGTAAAGCACTATCATAACAACAAAAGGCACAGGAACCCTACATTTAAGTGAGATGTGTGTAGATTATGAAAATGAACTCGCTGAGAAGATTTAAGGATGGAGCAAAATGTAAGCGTTCCTTTCCTTTATTTTCTTAGTCTCCTGTTATTAACTTGTTGAGCAACATTGTGCTGATGATGGAGAGTTTCCCCCTGCTACCGAGGGGGCTTCATTCTGGAACAGACAATTACAGGGCTCCAAAAGAAACACCTTTCTATTGGGGGACACAGGGACATGGTAAGTTCTTCAAAATCGCTCGCTCTCGCTCTCTCTCTCTCTCTCTCTCACACACATACACAGAGTAAGATCATTCAATTAAGCCCATGTTCTCTACATGTTTCCCTTCACACAGATGAGGAGCTGTACATTCAACAGGTTGTGGTCCTCAAAGAAGATGCTTTACATGTAGGAATAACTTGTTATTTTCCACCGTGAGCTGCTTTTGAAATACAGTTTCTGTACATTACTTTGTTTATCAACACTTTTATAGTACATTTGTTTACATTCCTTATGGGCACCGGACATGGAGCTGAGTTGACCGTTGTGCCTGGTCTGGGCCGGCGCAGAAGATATCTCCTCCCATGGAGCGGGACCGAACGCTGTGTCTGGACTGAGTTTTTCCTAGCCACCGTGCTTCTACACCTGCATTGCTTGCTGTTTGGGGTTTTAGGCCGAGTTTCTGTACAGCACTTTGTGACATCTGCTGATGTAAGAAGGGCTTTATAAATAAATGTTATTGATTGAAAACCCTTTATTTAGCAGATGTCAATCCAGACATCCTTCCTGAGGAGACATTTGGGTGTCAGGGCAGCTTTTGAGCTGCTGCACTGTCAGAGCCAGGAACATTCCTTCTCTGAGGATGTTACCGTGTAAGACAGGACCCCTTTGTGGTTTTTATTTTATGAATATACAACAGGTTATTACAGAGATGCCATCATGAAGGTGAGATGGTTCCCTCCTTACCTGAAACAACATACTGTAATACATAGCGTTAAACAACGTTATGTTTTATGAAGTTATATATGTACATGGCCACACCTCTGAATTGTGAACACTTTTGGTACGTCAAAAGATTCTAAAAGTGTAATTTCCTCAGAAAGCGTCTCAGTCATCCAGTGGCTTCATCCCCAGGGAGGCCTTCCAGAGACTGTTTGATGAGCTGGACAAGGATCAAACAGGTATTTATATTTTATCTCTACGACCATGTTCATTTCTTCAAAACTATGCAGTTGGCAGACTGTCAGTCTAACTCCGAGCAGACTTTCATCATTTGCCTTTGTGCTTGCATTTGCAACGGAAGCAACAATTTGGACAGAAGCAAATCTGAAAACTTATTGTGAAAGGAGATTGAACAGCAAATTGAAGTCATTGTTTCCCTCTGTAGCATCCTCCATTGCCTGAGTACTCGTCTAAGTTCCTGCGCAAGGTTCAGTTTATCTTCATTCAGCATTATGTCACTGTGGTGGGGAATGTGCCCCAATGTTATCTGCATCTGTGTGAATTCACTATGTCACAAGTTCACAATGTCACAATATTTAATGAATTAACATAGATGTTTGTGTTTCTGCTTGATCCTAACAGCTCTTAGTTACGACACTAACCTGGAATCCTAACTGACAAGCTTTGTTTCACCATTACAATATTGAAACCGAGCTAATGAGTGAAGATTCCAGGCTACTTATTCACAGTGATATTGTTGATAGAGATGCTTTAGTGAATGTACACTTCTATGCTTTGTACACTCTATGTTGGCCTGTTCATCCTGTAAATTGCTTGACAACTTAAAAGGAGGGCTCGTCCGGGATTTGAACCCGGGACCTCTCGCACCCTAAGCGAGAATCATACCCCTAGACCAACGAGCCTGTAACACAGTTAACAACCAAGAGTTTAAATTCCACTGCATGCCACGTGCATAAGGAATTCCTCTCAAGTTGATGCTGTTGCATGCTCAGTAAAACTCCTCAGAGACGGCCACTTAGTGGCTATTCTAGACTCTGCACAAACACAGACATGTTGATCAAATGGAAACAGAGGACTCAGCATGGATTTAAAGCATTTTAGAATGGACATTGCAATTGAGGGCATCCACTATTTTTAAAGTAGTCAACTGGGTGGGTTTTCCTATGAGTTGGGAGCAATCAGCCAATGAAGAAGAAGACAATTGGCTACTTTCAAATGGAGATAGTATAAGTCCTCTATTTATCTCTGTTATTGATCATCATTAGAGTCCATTGGAAAGACAGAAGATATAGGCCCTGGCCCATTTTGTTCACCTTCTCTGCATTTGATGTCTCTGGTCTAAAAATGAATGTGCATGAGGGTGCATTGTATCCCATTTCAGTTTTTAGAAAATGTGTCAGGTCAAAGGTCATGTATGGTATATGCATGTATTATGTCTACTGTATATGCATGTATTATGTCTACTGTATATGCATGTATTATGTCTACTGTATATGCATGTATTAAGTCGTCTGTATATGCATGTATTATGTCTACTGTATATGCATGTATTATGTCTACTGTATATGCATGTATTATGTCTACTGTATATGCATGTATTAAGTCGTCTGTATATGCATCTAAGCGTCATCAATGTTCCTCTAGATTCTGTTATGCAGGTGACTGAGGACCCAAAAGCGACTTAACAGAAACAGAGTTTATTCCAGTCTTAACAGAAAACGACTAATCCTGAATTCTTTCACAGGTAATGTCCAAAACGGAATAACAGAAATCCTCTAGTCTGTAGAGGGGAACAACAGGAGAAGCGGCCACAGACTGCAGGTCGCTTCGGGTTGGCGCAGGCCGTAGCTGATAGAGACACCTGCTCACACGCAGCATCTGATGAAGGCAAAAACACGACAGGACGGAACAAGAACACAGTACAGCAAAGAAGGATCCGACAAGGACAGAAGCGGAAACAGAGGGAGAAATAGGGACTCTAATCAGAGGGCAAAATAGGGGACAGGTGTGAAAGAGTAAACAAGGTAGTTAGGAGAATGAGGAACAGCTGGGAGCAGGAACGATAGAGAGAGAGAGAGAGAGAGAGAGAGAGAGATAGAGAGAGGGAAAGAACCTAATAATACCAGCAGGGGGAAACGAATAGAAGAGAAAGCACAGGGACAAGACATGACAATCTATGACAAAACATGACAGATTCTCCTGGTGATTGACTGTGAGAAGAATCTCTCTGAACCAGACAACTACTATTTAGAGGCTCAACATTTAAGGCCATTTGAACGTAAAATGTACTACAAGTAGTAGTTACAAGTAGACATTAGTTACTGTGCCTGCAATGCACTGCCGACATGAATGACTCATGTATAGCAGGTATGGGTCTTGCACAGTCTATGTCAATAGCTCCATGCAATTCACAGACTTTATATGTATCTCTGTCACAGGAGGTTGGTGGAACCTTTATTGGGGAGGACCGGCCCGTGGTAATGACTGGAGGGGAATCTATATTACCGTCTGTCACACAGTTCAAAGTCACTCGTTGACATTACGACACTGTACATTATATTCCATACTGACTGGATATTGTTTTATATCTCTGTTTTACCAAAGGGCCTACAGATATGCATATTTGCTACTTACTGTCTACCATTTTCCTTTTGGTAAGATTTTTCTCCCCACTTTGTGATCTTTAAATATACTAACTCACTTAGGACAACCCTAAATACATCTATCACATATTTTCTCAAATGGTGGGCTCATCTGGAATTTAAACCCAGGACTACTCACACCCTAAGAGAGAAGCATACCCTTAAACCAACAAGCCTGTTTAGGGAAACCCACCCGATCGTTATACTTCTCCCATCCCCTTCTCCTCATCAGCCTGTGAGTAAACTTCCAGAATCTGTGATGTGGCAGGTTTTGGCTATTAGACTGCCCTCTAGAGGTAACTGACACTTTTGGGTGAGTTTTACATACACCGAGTGCTCAAAACATTAGGAACACCTGCTCTTTCCATGACATAGACTGATCAGGTGAATCCAGCTGAAGTATATCATCCCGTATTGACATCACCTGTTAAATTCAGTTCAATCAGTGTAGATGAAGGGAACACTATTCTTCAACTTCCGGCGCCGACAGAGATGGCCGCCTCGCTTCGCGTTCCTAGGAAACTATGCAGTTTTTTGTTTTTTTACGTGTGATTTCTTACATTAGTACCTCAGGTCATCTTAGGTTTCATTACATACAGTCGAGAAGAACTACTGAATATAAGATCAGCGTCAACTCACCATCAGTACGACCAAGAATATATTTTCCCGCGACGCAGATCCTGTGTTCTGCCTTACAAACAGGACAACGGAATGGATCGCATACAGCGACCCAAGAAAACGACTCCGAAAAAGAGGGAAACGAGGCGGTCTTCTGGTCAGACTCCGAAAAAGGGCACATCGCGCACCACTACCTAGCATTCTTCTTGCCAATGTCCAGTCTCTTGACAACAAGGTTGACGAAATCCGAGCAAGGGTGGCATTCCAGAGGAACATCAGAGACTGCAACGTCCTATGCTTCACCGAAACATGGCTCACTGGGAAGACGCTATCCGATGCAGTGCAGCCAACAGGTTTCTCCACGCAACGCGCCGACAGAAACAAACATCTTTCTGGTAAGAAGAGTGGCGGGGCGTATGCGTCATGACTAACGAGACATGGTGTGATGAAGGAAACATACAGGAACTCAAATCCTTCTGTTCACCTGATTTAGAATTCCTCACAATCAAATGTAGACCGCATTATCTTCCAAGAGAATTCTCTTCGATTATAATCACAGCCGTATATATCCCCCCAAGCAGACACATCGATGGCTCTGAACGAACTTTATTTAACTCTTTGCAAACTGGAAAGCATTTA
The DNA here is from genome assembly GCF_021184085.1 of Oncorhynchus gorbuscha. Taxonomy (NCBI): domain Eukaryota; kingdom Metazoa; phylum Chordata; class Actinopteri; order Salmoniformes; family Salmonidae; genus Oncorhynchus; species Oncorhynchus gorbuscha. Next base: position 12,596,001 of record NC_060173.1, read on the forward strand.
TCCGGAGGCTGCATTCATTGTAGCTGGGGATTTTAACAAAGCTAATCTGAAAACAAGACTCCCTAAATTTTATCAGCATATCGATTGCGCAACCAGGGGTGGTAAAACCTTGGATCATTGTTACTCTAACTTCCGCGACGCATATAAGGCCCTGCCCCGCCCCCCTTTCGGAAAAGCTGACCACGACTCCATTTTGCTGATCCCTGCCTACAGGCAGAAACTAAAACAAGAGGCTCCTACGCTGAGGTCTGTCCAACGCTGGTCAGACCAAGCTGACTCCACACTCCAAGACTGCTTCCATCACGTGGACTGGGACATGTTTCGTATTGCGTCAGATAAAAATATTGACGAATACGCTGATTCGGTGTGCGAGTTCATTAGAACGTGCGTCGAAGATGTCGTTCCCATAGCAACGATAAAAACATTCCCTAACCAGAAACCGTGGATTGATGGCAGCATTCGCGTGAAACTAAAAAGCGCGAACCACTGCTTTTAATCAGGGCAAGGTGTCTGGTAACATGTCCGAATATAAACAATGCAGCTATTCCCTCCGCAAGGCTATTAAACAAGCTAAGCGTCAGTACAGAGACAAAGTGGAATCTCAATTCAATGGCTCAGACACAAGAGGCATGTGGCAGGGTCTACAGTCAATCACGGACCTCAAGAAGAAACCCAGCCCAGTCACGGACCAGGATGTCTTGCTCCCAGGCAGACTAAATAAGTTTTTGCCCGCTTTGAGGACAATACAGTGCCACTGACACGGCCTGCAACGAAAACATATAATAATAATATAATAATAATAATAATAATGCGGTCTCTCCTTCACTGCAGCCGAGGTGAGTAAGACATTTAAACGTGTTAACCCTCGCAAGACTGCAGGCCCAGACGGCATCCACAGCCGCGCCCTCAGAGCATGCGCAGACCAGCTGGCTGGTGTGTTTACGGACATATTCAATCAATCCCTATACCAGTCTGCTGTTCCCACATGCTTCAAGAGGGCCACCATTGTTCCTGTTCCCAAGAAAGCTAAGGTAAGTGAGCTAAACGACTACCGCCCCGTAGCACTCACTTCCGTCATCATGAAGTGCTTTGAGAGACTAGTCAAGGACCATATCACCTCCACCCTACCTGACACCCTAGACCCACTCCAATTTGCTTACCGCCCAAATAGGTCCACAGACGATGCAATCTCAACCACACTGCACACTGCCCTAACCCACCTGGACAAGAGGAATACCTATGTGAGAATGCTGTTCATCGACTACAGCTCGGCATTCAACACCATAGTACCCTCCAAGCTCGTCATCAAGCTTGAGACCCTGGGTCTCGACCCCGCCCTGTGCAACTGGGTACTGGACTTCCTGACGGGCCACCCCCCGGTGGTGAGGGTAGGCAACAACATCTCCTCCCCGCTGATCCTCAACACGGGGGCCCCACAAGGGTGCGTTCTGAGCCCTCTCCTGTACTCTCTGTTCACCCACGACTGCGTGGCCACGCACGCCTCCAACTCAATCATGAAGTTTGCGGACAACACAACAGTGGTAGGCTTGATTACCAACAACGACGAGACGGCCTACAGGGAGGAGGTGAGGTGAGTGTGGTGTCAGGAAAATAACCTCACACTCAACGTCAACAAAACTAAGGAGATGATTGTGGACTTCAGGAAACAGCAGAGGGAACACCCCCCTATCCACATCGATGGAACAGTAGTGGAGAGGGTAGCAAGTTTTAAGTTCCTCAGCATGCACATCACAGACAAACTGAATTGGTCCACTCACACTGACAGCGTCGTGAAGAAGGCGCAGCAGTGCCTCTTCAACCTCAGGAGGCTGAAGAAATTTGGCTTGTCACCAAAAGCACTCACAAACTTCTACAGATGCACAATCGAGAGCATCCTGGCGGGCTGTATCACCGCCTGGTACGGCAACTGCTCCGCCCTCAACCGTAAGGCTCTCCAGAGGGTAGTGAGGTCTGCACAACGCATCACCGGGGGCAAACTACCTGCCCTCCAGGACACCTACACCACCCGATGTTACAGGAAGGCCATAAAGATCATCAAGGACATCAACCACCCGAACTACTGCCTGTTCACCCCGCTATCATCCAGAAGGCGAGGTCAGTACAGGTGCATCAAAGCTGGGACCGAGAGACTGAAAAACAGCTTCTATCTCAAGGCCATCAGACTGTTAAACAGCCACCACTAACATTGAGTGGCTGCTGCCAACACACTGTCATTGACACTGACCCAACTCCAGCCACTTTAATAATGGGAATTGATGGGAAATGATGTAAATATATCACTAGCCACTTTAAACAATGCTACCTTATATAATGTTACTTACCCTACATTATTAATCTCATATGCATACGTATATACTGTACTCTACATCACCGACTGCATCCTTATGTAATACATGTATCACTAGCCACTTTAACTATGTCACTTTGTTTACTTTGTCTACATACTCATCTCATATGTATATACTGTACTCGATACCATCTACTGTATGCTGCTCTGTACCATCACTCATTCATACATCCTTATGTACATATTCTTTATCCCCTTACACTGTGTATAAGACAGTAGTTTTGGAATTGTTAGTTAGATTACTTGTTGGTTATCACTGCATTGTCGGAACTAGAAGCACAAGCATTTCGCTACACTCGCATTAACATCTGCTAACCATGTGTATGTGACAAATACAATTTGATTTGATTTGATTTGACAGGTTAAAGAATGATTTTTAAATCTTGAGGCGTATTCTGTATGTGTGCCATTCAGAGGGTGAATGGACAAGACAAAATATTGAAGTGCCTTTGAATGGGGTATGACAGTAGGTGCCAGGCGCACCGGTCTGAGTGTGTCAAGAACTGCAATGCTGCTGTTTTGTTCACTCTCAACAGTTTCCCGTGTGTGTCAAGAATGGTCCGCCAGCCAAAGGACATCCAACCAACTTGACACAACTGTGACCAACCATGGTAACATGATGGATGGGTACAGCACTCAACTCGACATTAGAAGGTTCCTAGAGGGACCAGCTCTCAGAGAAAACACACAATTGCATTGGAGTCAACATGGGACAGCATCCCTGTGGAACACTTTCGACACCCTGTAAAGTCCATGCCCCTGACGAATTGAGGCTTTCCTGGTGGCAAAAGGGAATGCAACTCAATATTAGGAAGGTGTTTCTATTGTTTATTTACTCGTCTAAGTTCCTGCACAAGGTTCAGTTTATCTTCATTCAGCATTATGTCACTGTGGTGGGGAATGTGCCCCTGGCCAATGTTATCTGCATCTGTGTGAATTCACTATGTCACAAGTTCACAATGTCACAATATTTAATGAATTAACTTAGATATTTGTGTTTCTGCTTGATCCTAACAGCTCTTAGTTACGACACTAGCCTTGGAATCCTAACTGACAAGCTTTGTTTCACCATAACAATATTGAAACCGAGCTTATGAGTTAAGATTCCAGGCTCCTTATTTAAAGTAATATTATTGATAGAGATGCTTTAGTGAATGTACACTACTATGCTTTGTACACTCTATGAAGGCCTGTTCATCCTGTAAATTGCTTGACAACTTAAAAGGAGGGCTCGTCCGGGATTTGAACCCGGGACCTCTCGCACCCTAAGCGAGAATCATACCCCTAGACCAACGAGCCGCTCCCAGGTTCGACAACCAAGAGTTTAAATTCCACTGCATGCGACGTGCATAAGGAATTCCTCTGAAGTTAATGTTGCATGCTCAGTAAAACTGCTCAGAGACTACCACCTAGTGGCTATTCTAGACTCTACACAAACACAGACTTGTTGATCAAATGGAAACAGATGGAGGACTCATCATGGACATAAAGCATTTTGGAAAGGACATTGCAATTGAGGGCTTCCACCATTTTAAAGTAGTCAACTGGGTGGGTTTTAATATGAGTTGGGAGGAATCAGTCAAAGAAAAAGAAGCCAATTGACTAATTTAAAAATGGAGATAATATAAGTCCTCTATTTATCTCTGTTATTGATCATCATTAGAGTCCATTGGAAAGACAGAAGATATAGGCCCTGGCCCATTTTGTTCACCTTCTCTGCATTTGATGTCTCTGGTCTAAAAATGAGTATTTCTTCAGAATTTAAGGGGCTGCATTGTATTGTATCCCATTTTATTTTTAGAAAACGTGTAAGGTCAAAGGTCATGTATGGTATATGCATGTATTAAGTATATTGTATATGCATCCAAGCATCATAAATGTTCCTCTAGATTATCCTGGTGATAGTCTGTGAGAAGGATCTCTAAACGAGACAACTACTATTTAGAGGCTCAACATTTAAGGCCATTTGAACGTAAAATGTACTACAAGTAGTAGTTACAAGTAGACATTAGTTACTGTGCCTGCAGTGCACTGCCGACATGAATGACTCATGTATAGCAGGTATGGGTCTTGCACAGTTTATGTCAATAGCTCCATGCAATTCACAGACTTTATATATATCTCTGTCACAGGAGGTTGGTGGCACCTTAATTGGGGAGGACCGGCCCGTGGTAATGACTGGAGGGGAATCAGTGGAATGGTATCAAATACATCAAGCAGGTGGTTTGATGCCATTCCATTGCTCCGTTCCAGCCATTATTATGAACCGTCCTCCCTCAGCAGCCTCCACTGATCTGTTTTTCAGACAATCAACTGTTTCTTCATCCTTTACTACCTGCTGGAGATGGCGCTGAAGGTGGTAGCATTTGTCAGGACAGGATATATGTCCTATGGGAGTAACGTGTTTGATGGATCTCTCACAGGTCTTTCACTGGTAGGTGCAGTTCAGTATTATATACTGTATGTCAGGATAATGCAGGATCCATTCTGAAGCATGGGCAATTTAGAGAAGATTCTAGTTGATGTATCTATTGTACCATCTGTCACACAATTCAGTCACTCGTTGACATTACGACACTGTACATTATATGCCATACTGATTGGATATTGTTTTATATCTCTGTTTCACCAAAGGGCCTACAGATATGCATATTTGCTACTTACAGTCTACAATTTTCCTTTTGGTAAGATTTTTCTCCCCACTTTGTGATGTTTCAATATACTAACTCACTTTGGACAACCCTAAATACATCTATCACATATTTTCTCAAAAGGTGGGCTTATCTGGGATTTAAACCCAGGACTACTCACACCCTAAGAGAGAAGCATACCCTTAAACCAACAAGCCTGCTTAGAGAAACCCACCCGATCGTTACACTTCTCCCATCCCCTTCTCCTCATCAGCCTGTGAGTTAACTTCCAGAATCTGTGATGTGGCAGGTTTTGGCTATTCGACTGCCCTCTAGTGGTAACTGACACTTTTGGGTGAGTTTTACATACACCGAGTGCACAAAACATTAGGAACACCTGCTCTTTCCATGACATAGACTGATCAGGTGAATCCAGCTGAAGTATATCATCCCGTATTGATGTCACCTGTTAAATTCAGTTCAATCAGTGTAGATGAAGGGGAGGAGACAGGTTAAAGAAGGATTTTTAAGTCTTGAGGCGTATTCTGTATGTGTGCCATTCAGAGGGTGAATGGACAAGACAAAATATTGAAGTGCCTTTGAATGGGGTATGACAGTAGGTGCCAGGCGCACCGGTCTGAGTGTGTCGAGAACTGCAATGCTGCTGTTTTGTTCACTCTCAACAGTTTCCCGTGTGTGTCAAGAATGGTCCGCCAGCCAAAGGACATCCAACCAACTTGACACAACTGTGACCAACCATGGTAACATGATGGATGGGTACAGCACTCAACTCGACATTAGAAGGTTCCTAGAGAGACCAGCTCTCAGAGAAAACACACAATTGCATTGGAGTCAACATGGGACAGCATCCCTGTGGAACACTTTCGACACCCTGTAAAGTCCATGCCCCTGACGAATTGAGGCTTTCCTGATGGCAAAAGGGAATGCAACTCAATATTAGGAAGGTGTTCCTATTGTTTATTTACTTGTCTAAGTTCCTGCACAAGGTTCAGTTTATCTTCATTCAGCATTATGTCACTGTGGTGGGGAATGTGCCCCTGGCCAATGTTATCTGCATCTGTGTGAATTCACTATGTCACAAGTTCACAATGTCACAATATTTAATGAATTAACTTAGATATTTGTGTTTCTGCTTGATCCTAACAGCTCTTAGTTACGACACTAGCCTGGAATCCTAACTGACAAGCTTTGTTTCACCATAACAATATTGAAAACGAGCTTATGAGTTAAGATTCCAGGCTCCTTATTCAAAGTAATATTATTGATAGAGATGCTTTAGTGAATGTACACTACTATGCTTTGTACACTCTATGAAGGCCTGTTCATCCTGTAAATTGCTTGACAACTTAAAAGGAGGGCTCGTCCGGGATTTGAACCCGGGACCTCTCGCACCCAAAGCGAGAATCATACCCCTAGACCAACGAGCCTCTCCTAGGTTCAACAACCAAGAGTTTAAATTCCACTGCATGCCACGCGCATGAGGAATTCCTCTGAAGTTAATGTTGCATGCTCAGTAAAACTGCTCAGAGACTACCACCTAGTGGTTATTCTAGACTCTACACAAACACAGACTTGTTGATCAAATGGAAACAGATGGAGGACTCATCATGGACATAACGCATTTTGGAAAGGACATTGCAATTGAGGGCTTCCACCATTTTAAAGTAGTCAACTGGGTGGGTTTTAATATGAGTTGGGAGGAATCAGTCAAAGAAAAAGAAGCCAATTGACTAATTTAAAATGGAGATAATATAAGTCCTCTATTTATCTCTGTTATTGATCATCATTAGAGTCCATTGGAAAGACAGAAGATATAGTCCCTGGCCCATTTTGTTCACCTTCTCTGCATTTGATGTCTCTGGTCTAAAAATGAGTATTTCTTCAGAATTTAAGGGGCTGCATTGTATTGTATCCTATTTTATTTTTAGAAAACGTGTAAGGTCAAAGGTCCATTTTGTTCACCTTCTCTGCATTTAATGTCTCTGGTCTAAAAATGAGTGTGCATGAGGGTGCATTGTATCCCATTTCAGTTTTTAGAAAATGTGTAAGGTCAAAGGTCATGTACTGTATATGCATGTATTATGTCTACTGTATATGCATGTATTATGTCTACTGTATATGCATGTATTATGTCTACTGTATATGCATGTATTAAGTCTACTGTATATGCATGTATTAAGTCTACTGTATATGCATGTATTATGTCTGCTGTATATGCATGTATTATGTCTACTGTATATGCATGTATTATGTCTACTGTATATGCATGTATTATGTCTACTGTATATGCATGTATTAAGTCTACTGTATATGCATGTGTTATGTCTCCTGTATATGCATGTATTATGTCTGCTGTATATGCATGTATTATGTCTACTGTATATGCATGTATTAAGTCTACTGTATATGCATGTGTTATGTCTCCTGTATATGCATGTATTATGTCTACTGTATATGCATGTATTATGTCTACTGTATATGCATGTATAAAGTCGTCTGTATATGCATCTAAGCGTCATCAATGTTCCTCTAGATTCTCCTGGTGATTGACTGTGAGAAGAATCTCTCTGAACCAGACAACTACTATTTAGAGGCTCAACATTTAAGGCCATTTGAACGTAAAATGTACTACAAGTAGTAGTTACAAGTAGACATTAGTTACTGTGCCTGCAGTGCACTGCCGACATGAATGACTCATGTATAGCAGGTATGGGTCTTGCACAGTTTATGTCAATAGCTCCATGCAATTCACAGACTTTATATGTATCTCTGTCACAGGAGGTTGGTGGCACCTTAATTGGGGAGGACCGGCCCGTGGTAATGACTGGAGGGGAATCAGTGGAATGGTATCAAATACATCAAGCAGGTGGTTTGATGCCATTCCATTTGCTCCGTTCCAGCCATTATTATGAACCGTCCTCCCCTCAGCAGCCTCCACTGATCTGTTTTTCAGACAATCAACTGTTTCTTCATCCTTTACTACCTGCTGGAGATGGCGCTGAAGGTGGTAGCATTTGTCAGGACAGGATATATGTCCTATGGGAGTAACGTGTTTGATGGATCTCTCACAGGTCTTTCACTGGTAGGTGCAGTTCAGTATTATATACTGTATGTCAGGATAATGCAGGATCCATTCTGAAGCATGGGCAATTTAGAGAAGATTCTAGTTGATGTATCTATAGTACCATCTGTCACACAATTCAGTCACTCGTTGACATTACGACACTGTACATTATATTCTATACTGATTGGATATTGTTTTATATCTCTGTTTTACCAAAGGGCCTACAGATATGCATATTTGCTACTTACAGTCTACAATTTTCCTTTTGGTAAGATTTTTCTCCCCACTTTGTGATGTTTCAATATACTAACTCACTTTGGACAACCCTAAATACATCTATCACATATTTTCTCAAAAGGTGGGCTTATCTGGGATTTAAACCCAGGACTACTCACACCCTAAGAGAGAAGCATACCCTTAAACCAACAAGCCTGCTTAGAGAAACCCACCCGATCGTTACACTTCTCCCATCCCCTTCTCCTCATCAGCCTGTGAGTTAACTTCCAGAATCTGTGATGTGGCAGGTTTTGGCTATTCGACTGCCCTCTAGTGGTAACTGACACTTTTGGGTGAGTTTTACATACACCGAGTGCACAAAACATTAGGAACACCTGCTCTTTCCATGACATAGACTGATCAGGTGAATCCAGCTGAAGTATATCATCCCGTATTGATGTCACCTGTTAAATTCAGTTCAATCAGTGTAGATGAAGGGGAGGAGACAGGTTAAAGAAGGATTTTTAAGTCTTGAGGCGTATTCTGTATGTGTGCCATTCAGAGGGTGAATGGACAAGACAAAATATTGAAGTGCCTTTGAATGGGGTATGACAGTAGGTGCCAGGCGCACCGGTCTGAGTGTGTCAAGAACTGCAATGCTGCTGTTTTGTTCACTCTCAACAGTTTCCCGTGTGTGTCAAGAATGGTCCGCCACCCAAAGGACATCCAACCAACTTGACACAACTGTGACCAACCATGGTAACATGATGGATGGGTACAGCACTCAACTCGACATCAGAAGGTTCCTAGAGAGACCAGCTCTCAGAGAAAACACACAACTGCATTGGAGTAAACATGGGACAGCATCCCTGTGGAACAATTTCGACACCTTTTAGAGTTCATGCCCCTGACGAATTGAGGCTTTCCTGATGGCAAAAGGGATTGCAACTCAATATTAGGAAGGTGTTCCTATTGTTTAGTACACTCAGTGTACATTACATTGTCAGATTTGCAAATGTCTGTGGTTGACATCTTTCTTAAGTGCTGTAAGTTATCATTTACGTTATGAGGACTGAGGCCTATCCAGGACTTTAGTGTTACAGCTACAAATAAAACCATATGGACGTTTCTCCGTGGCTGACAGATAAGAGTATTTATCTAATTAGGCTTGTCAGTTATACGACCAGTCGTTCAGCAAGTTCTCATAATACAAGCATAGACGACATTGGTATCCTGTGAGCCTGCTAGTTGTTATAGAAACCAACACATGACTGAATGTCACTGTTTCTGCTGAATATGCACAGTCATCTCCACTTCCCCAAGCAGACAATCATTATCTTGGACAGTACAACGAGCCGGTTGTGTTCAGAAAAGAAGGGCTCGTCCGGGATTTGAACCCGGGACCTCTCGCACCCAAAGCGAGAATCATACCCCTAGACCAACGAGCCTTATTTAAAGAAAGGTAAACACAGACTATAAGTTCTGCTCCCCATCTGCCCTGTCACTGATGTCAAGCGTGTGTGAAATCTGAGGCGTGTCCTTAGTGAAACTTTGTTACTTTACTCACCTCTACCGGTGATGATGTATACTGCATCATCACTATAGTAAAGTTCTGACCTGAAGAACATTTTACATTTGTCAGTTATACGAGGCCATATATCATATTATGTATTGTATATATTTCCTCCGATGTATAACCCGATATATTGTCCAAGGCATATTTAACACAAAAGAGCTGAAATATCCAGTAGAACTATAACCATATCATAACATATTCCAGAACACTTTACTTGACCCCTTTGTCATAGGTCATAAGGGCTGTCCCGACCATTTTATGTGCTGCTTATTGTAGTCTTCAGCGAATGAGTAACAAATAATTGCCCAAATTTGTTTGGATTTTTTTAAAATGTATTTTATTTAACCTTTATTTAACTAGGCAAGTCCGTTAAGAATACATTTTTATTTACAGTGATGGCTTACCAAAAGGCAAAAGGCCTCCTGCGGGACGGGGGGACTGGGATTTAAAAATAAATACAATATAAACATAGGATGACACACACATCACAACAAGAGTGACACAACACCACATGTAAAGCACTATCATAACAACAAAAGGCACAGGAACCCTACATTTAAGTGAGATGTGTGTAGATTATGAAAATGAACTCGCTGAGAAGATTTAAGGATGGAGCAAAATGTAAGCGTTCCTTTCCTTTATTTTCTTAGTCTCCTGTTATTAACTTGTTGAGCAACATTGTGCTGATGATGGAGAGTTTCCCCCTGCTACCGAGGGGGCTTCATTCTGGAACAGACAATTACAGGGCTCCAAAAGAAACACCTTTCTATTGGGGGACACAGGGACATGGTAAGTTCTTCAAAATATCTCTCTCTCTCTCTCTCTCTCTCTCTCTCTCTCTCTCTCTCTCTCTCTCTCTCTCTCTCTCTCTCTCTCTCTCTCTCTCTCTCTCTCTCTCTCTCTCTCTCTCTCTCTCTCTCTCTCTCTCTCTCTCTCTCACACACACACACATACACAGAGTAAGATCATTCAATTAAGCCCATGTTCTCTACATGTTTCCCTTCACACAGATGAGGAGCTGTACATTCAACAGGTTGTGGTCCTCAAAGAAGATGCTTTACATGTAGGAATAACTTGTTATTTTCCACCGTGAGCTGCTTTTGAAGTACAGTTTCTGTACATTACTTTGTTTATCAACACTTTTATAGTACATTTGTTTACATTCCTTATGGGCACCGGACATGGAGCTGAGTTGACCGTTGTGCCTGGTCTGGGCCGGCGCAGAAGATATCTCCTCCCATGGAGGCGGGACCGAACGTTGTGTCTGGACTGAGTTTTTCCTAGCCACCGTGCTTCTACACCTGCATTGCTTGCTGTTTGGGGTTTTAGGCCGAGTTTCTGTACAGCACTTTGTGACATCTGCTGATGTAAGAAGGGCTTTATAAATAAATGTTATTGATTGAAAACCCTTTATTTAGCAGATGTCAATCCAGACATCCATCCTGAGGAGACATTTGGGCATCAGGGCAGCTTTTTATCTAATTAGGCTTGTCAGTTATACGACCAGTCATTCAGCTAGTTCTCATAATACAATCATAGACAACATTGGTATCCTGTGAGCCTGCTATTTGTTATAGAAACCTATATATGACTAAATGTCACTGTTTCTGCTGAATATGCACAGTCATCTCCACTTCCCCAAGAAGACTATCATTATCTTACCCACTGGCTCCATGTCATCTACAAGACCCTGCTTGGTAAAGTCCCCCCTTATCTCAGCTCGCTGGTCACCATAGCAGCACCCACCTGTAGCACGCGCTCCAGCAGGTATATCTCTCTAGTCACCCCCAAAACCAATTCTTTCTTTGGCCGCCTCTCCTTCCAGTTCTCTGTTGTCAATGACTGGAACGAACTACAAAAATCTCTGAAACTGGAAACACTTATCTCCCTCACCAGCTTTAAGCACCAACTGTCAGCTCAGAGATTACTGCACCTGTACATAGCCCACCTATAATTTAGCCCAAACAACTACCTCTTTCCCTACTGAATTTATTTAATTTTATTTATTTATTTATTTTGCTCCTTTGCACCCCATTATTTTTATTTCTATTTTTCACATTATTCCACTGCAAATCTACCATTCCAGTGTTTTACTTACTATATTGTATTTACTTTGCCACCATGGCCTTTTTTTGTCTTCACCTCATTTGCTCACATCGTATATAGACTTGTTTATACTGTATTATTGACTGTATGTTTGTTTTACTCCATGTGTAACTCTGTGTCGTTGTATGTGTCTAAAAATGAGTATTTCTTCAGAATTTAAGGGGCTGCATTGTATTGTATCCTATTTTATTTTTAGAAAACGTTTAAGGTCAAAGGTCATGTATGGTATATGCATGTATTAAGTCTATTGTATATGCATCTAAGCATCATAAATGTTCCTCTAGATTATCCTGGTGATTGACTGTGAGTAGAATCTCTGAACGAGACAACTACTATTTAGAGGCTCAACATTTAAGGCCATTTGAACGTAAAATGTACTACAAGTAGTAGTTACAAGTAGACATTAGTTACTGTGCCTGCAGTGCACTGCCGACATGAATGACTCATGTATAGCAGGTATGGGTCTTGCACAGTCTATGTCAATACCTCCATGCAATTCACAGACTTTATATGAATCTCTGTTACAGGAGGTTGGTGGAACCTTAATTGGGGAGGACCGGCCCGTGGTAATGACTGGAGGGAATCAGTGGAATGGTATCAAATACATCAAGCAGGTGGTTTGATGCCATTCCATTTGCTCCGTTCCAGCCATTATTATTATTTTTATTTTTTTATTTTTTTATTTCACCTTTATTTAACCAGGTAGGCTAGTTGAGAACAAGTTCTCATTTGCAACTGCGACCTGGCCAAGATAAAAGCATAGCAGTGTGAACAGACAACACAGAGTTACACATGGAATAAACAATTAACAAGTCAACCGTCCTCCCCTCAGCAGCCTCCACTGATCTGTTTTTCAGACAATCCACTGTTTCTTCATCCTTTACTGCCTGCTGGAGATGGCTCTGAAGGTGGTAGCATTTGTCAGGACAGGATATATGTCCTATGGGAGTAACGTGTTTGATGGATCTCTCACAGGTCTTTCACTGGTAGGTGCAGTTCAGTATTATATACTGTATATCAGGATAATGCAGGATCCATTTTGAAGCATGGGCAATTTAGAGAAGATTCTAGTTGATGTATCTATAGTACCATCTGTCACACAATTCAGTCACTCGTTGACATTACGACACTGTACATTATATTCCATACTGACTGGATATTGTTTTATATCTCTGTTTTACCAAAGGGCCTACATATATGCATATTTGCTACTTACAGTCTACAATTTTCATTTTGGTAAGATTTTTCTCCCCACTTTGTGATGATTCAATATACTAACTCACTTAGGACAACCCTAAATACATCTATCACATATTTTCTCAAAAGGTGGGCTTATCTGGGATTTAAACCCAGGACTACTCACACCCTAAGAGAGAAGCATACCCTTAAACCAACAAGCCTGCTTAGAGAAACCCACCCGATCGTTACACTTCTCCCATCCCCTTCTCCTCATCAGCCTGTGAGTTAACTTCCAGAATCTGTGATGTGGCAGGTTTTGGCTATTAGACTGCCCTCTAGTGGTAACTGACACTTTTGGGTGAGTTTTACGTACACCGAGTGCACAAAACATTAGGAACACCTGCTCTTTCCATGACATAGACTGACCAGGTGAATCCAGCTGAAGTCTATCATCCCATATTGACGTCACCTGTTAAATTCAGTTCAATCAGTGTAGATGAAGGGGAGGAGACAGGTTAAAGAAGGATTTTTAAGTCTTGAGGCGTATTCTGTATGTGTGCCATTCAGAGGGTGAACGGACGAGACAAAATATTGAAGTGCCTTTGAATGGGGTATGACAGTAGGTGCCAGGCGCACCGGTCTGAGTGTGTCAAGAACTGCAATGCTGCTGTTTTGTTCACTCTCAACAGTTTCCCGTGTGTGTCAAGAATGGTCCGCCAGCCAAAGGACATCCAACCAACTTGACACAACTGTGATCAACCATGGTAACATGATGGATGGGTACAGCACTCAACTCGACATCAGAAGGTTCCTAGAGAGACCAGCTCTCAGAGAAAACACACAACTGCATTGGAGTAAACATGGGACAGCATCCCTGTGGAACAATTTCGACACCTTTTAGAGTTCATGCCCCTGACGAATTGAGGCTTTCCTGATGGCAAAAGGGATTTCAACTCAATATTAGGAAGGTGTTCCTATTGTTTAGTACACTCAGTGTACATTACATTGTCAGATTTGCAAATGTCTGTGGTTGACATCTTTCTTAAGTGCTGTAAGTTATCATTTACGTTATGAGGACTGAGGCCTATCCAGGACTTTAGTGTTACAGCTACAAATAAAACCATATGGACGTTTCTCCGTGGCTGACAGATAAGAGTATTTATCTAATTAGGCTTGTCAGTTATACGACCAGTCGTTCAGCAAGTTCTCATAATACAAGCATAGACGACATTGGTATCCTGTGAGCCTGCTAGTTGTTATAGAAACCTATACATGACTGAATGTCACTGTTTCTGCTGAATATGCACAGTCATCTCCACTTCCCCAAGCAGACAATCATTATCTTGGACAGTACAACAAGCCTGTTGTGTTCAGAAAAGTAGGGCTCGTCCGGGATTTGAACCCGGGACCTCTCGCACCCAAAGCGAGAATCATACCCCTAGACCAACGAGCCTTATTTAAAGAAAGGTAAACACAGACTATAAGTTCTGCTCCCCATCTGCCCTGTCACTGATGTCAAGCGTGTGTGAAATCTGAGGCGTGTCCTTAGTGAAACTTTGTTACTTTACTCACCTCTACCGGTGATGATGTATACTGCATCATCACTATAGTAAAGTTCTGACCTGAAGAACATTTTACATTTGTCAGTAATACGAGGCCATATATCATATTATGTATTGTATATATTTCCTCCGATGTATAACCCGATATATTGTCCAAGGCATATTTAACACAAAAGAGCTGAAATATCCAGTAGAACTATAACCATATCATAACATATTCCAGAACACTTTACTTGACCCCTTTGTCATAGGTCATAAGGGCTGTCCCGACCATTTTATGTGCTGCTTATTGTAGTCTTCAGCGAATGAGTAACAAATAATTGCCCAAATTTGTTTGGATTTTTAAAATGTATTTTATTTAACCTTTATTTAACTAGGCAAGTCCGTTAAGAATACATTTTTATTTACAGTGATGGCTTACCAAAAGGCAAAAGGCCTCCTGCGGGGACGGGGGACTGGGATTTAAAAAATAAATACAATATAAACATAGGATGACACACACATCACAACAAGAGTGACACAACACCACATGTAAAGCACTATCATAACAACAAAAGGCACAGGAACCCTACATTTAAGTGAGATGTGTGTAGATTATGAAAATGAACTCGCTGAGAAGATTTAAGGATGGAGCAAAATGTAAGCGTTCCTTTCCTTTATTTTCTTAGTCTCCTGTTATTAACTTGTTGAGCAACATTGTGCTGATGATGGAGAGTTTCCCCCTGCTACCGAGGGGCTTCATTCTGGAACAGACAATTACAGGGCTCCAAAAGAAACACCTTTCTATTGGGGGACACAGGGACATGGTAAGTTCTTCAAAATCGCTCGCTCTCTCTCTCTCTCTCTCTCTCTCTCTCTCTCTCTCTCTCTCTCTCTCTCACACACACACACATACACAGAGTAAGATCATTCAATTAAGCCCATGTTCTCTACATGTTTCCCTTCACACAGATGAGGAGCTGTACATCATCAACAGGTTGTGGTCCTCAAAGAAGATGCTTTACATGTAGGAATAACTTTTTATTTTCCACCGTGAGCTGCTTTTGAAGTACAGTTTCTGTACATTACTTTGTTTATCAACACTTTTATAGTACATTTGTTTACATTCCTTATGGGCACCGGACATGGAGCTGAGTTGACCGTTGTGCCTGGTCTGGGCCGGCGCAGAAGATATCTCCTCCCATGGAGCGGGACCGAACGCTGTGTCTGGACTGAGTTTTTCCTAGCCACCGTGCTTCTACACCTGCATTGCTTGCTGTTTGGGGTTTAGGCCGAGTTTCTGTACAGCACTTTGTGACATCTGCTGATGTAAGAAGGGCTTTATAAATAAATGTTATTGATTGAAAACCCTTTATTTAGCAGATGTCAATCCAGACATCCATCCTGAGGAGACATTTGGGCGTCAGGGCAGCTTTTGAGCTGCTGCATCTGTCAGAGCCAGGAACCTTCCTTCTCTGAGGATGTTACCGTGTAAGACAGGACCCCTTTGTGGTGTTTATTTTATGAATATACAACAGGTTATTACAGAGATGCCATCATGAAGGTGAGATGGTTCCCTCCTTACCTGAAACAACATACTGTAATACATAGTGTTAAACAACGTTATGTTTTATGAAGTTATATATGTACAAGGCCACACCTCTGAATTGTGAACACTTTTGGTACGTCAAAAGATTCTAAAAGTGTAATTTCCTCAGAAAGCGTCTCAGTCATCCAGTGGCTTCATCCCCAGGGAGGCCTTCCAGAGACTGTTTGATGAGCTGGACAAGGATCAAACAGGTATTTATATTTTATCTCTACGACAATGTTCATTTCTTCAAAACTATGCAGTTGGCAGACTGTCAGTCTAACTCCAAGCAGACTTTCATCATTTGCCTTTGTGCTTGCATTTGCAACGGAAGCAACAATTTGGACAGAAGCAAATCTGAAAACTTATTGTGAAAGGAGATTGAACAGCAAATTGAAGTCATTGTTTCCCTCTGTAGCATCCTCCATTGCCTGAGTACTCGTCTAAGTTCCTGCGCAAGGTTCAGTTTATCTTCATTCAGCATTATGTCACTGTGGTGGGGAATGTGCCCCAATGTTATCTGCATCTGTGTGAATTCACTATGTCACAAGTTCACAATGTCACAATATTTAATGAATTAACATAGATGTTTGTGTTTCTGCTTGATCCTAACAGCTCTTAGTTACGACACTAACCTGGAATCCTAACTGACAAGCTTTGTTTCACCATTACAATATTGAAACCGAGCTAATGAGTGAAGATTCCAGGCTACTTATTCACAGTGATATTGTTGATAGAGATGCTTTAGTGAATGTACACTTCTATGCTTTGTACACTCTATGTTGGCCTGTTCATCCTGTAAATTGCTTGACAACTTAAAAGGAGGGCTCGTCCGGGATTTGAACCCGGGACCTCTCGCACCCTAAGCGAGAATCATACCCCTAGACCAACGAGCCTGTAACACAGTTAACAACCAAGAGTTTAAATTCCACTGCATGCCACGTGCATAAGGAATTCCTCTCAAGTTGATGCTGTTGCATGCTCAGTAAAACTCCTCAGAGACGGCCACTTAGTGGCTATTCTAGACTCTGCACAAACACAGACATGTTGATCAAATGGAAACAGAGGACTCAGCATGGATTTAAAGCATTTTAGAATGGACATTGCAATTGAGGGCATCCACTATTTTTAAAGTAGTCAACTGGGTGGGTTTTCCTATGAGTTGGGAGCAATCAGCCAATGAAGAAGAAGACAATTGGCTACTTTCAAATGGAGATAGTATAAGTCCTCTATTTATCTCTGTTATTGATCATCATTAGAGTCCATTGGAAAGACAGAAGATATAGGCCCTGGCCCATTTTGTTCACCTTCTCTGCATTTGATGTCTCTGGTCTAAAAATGAATGTGCATGAGGGTGCATTGTATCCCATTTCAGTTTTTAGAAAATGTGTCAGGTCAAAGGTCATGTATGGTATATGCATGTATTATGTCTACTGTATATGCATGTATTATGTCTACTGTATATGCATGTATTATGTCTCCTGTATATGCATGTATTATGTCTACTGTATATGCATGTATTATGTCTACTGTATATGCATGTATTATGTCTACTGTATATGCATGTATTAAGTCGTCTGTATATGCATGTATTATGTCTACTGTATATGCATGTATTATGTCTACTGTATATGCATGTATTATGTCTACTGTATATGCATGTATTAAGTCGTCTGTATATGCATCTAAGCGTCATCAATGTTCCTCTAGATTCTGTTATGCAGGTGACTGAGGACCCAAAAGCGACTTAACAGAAACAGAGTTTATTCCAGTCTTAACAGAAAACGACTAATCCTGAATTCTTTCACAGGTAATGTCCAAAACGGAATAACAGAAATCCTCTAGTCTGTAGAGGGGAACAACAGGAGAAGCGGCCACAGACTGCAGGTCGCTTCGGGTTGGCGCAGGCCGTAGCTGATAGAGACACCTGCTCACACGCAGCATCTGAAGAAGGCAAAAACACGACAGGACGGAACAAGAACACAGTACAGCAAACAAGGATCCGACAAGGACAGAAGCGGAAACAGAGGGAGAAATAGGGACTCTAATCAGAGGGCAAAATAGGGGACAGGTGTGAAAGAGTAAACGAGGTAGTTAGGAGAATGAGGAACAGCTGGGAGCAGGAACGATAGAGAGAGAGAGAGAGAGAGAGAGATAGAGAGAGGGAAAGAACCTAATAATACCAGCAGGGGGAAACGAATAGAAGAGAAAGCACAGGGACAAGACATGACAATCTATGACAAAACATGACAGATTCTCCTGGTGATTGACTGTGAGAAGAATCTCTCTGAACCAGACAACTACTATTTAGAGGCTCAACATTTAAGGCCATTTGAACGTAAAATGTACTACAAGTAGTAGTTACAAGTAGACATTAGTTACTGTGCCTGCAATGCACTGCCGACATGAATGACTCATGTATAGCAGGTATGGGTCTTGCACAGTCTATGTCAATAGCTCCATGCAATTCACAGACTTTATATGTATCTCTGTCACAGGAGGTTGGTGGAACCTTTATTGGGGAGGACCGGCCCGTGGTAATGACTGGAGGGGAATCTATATTACCGTCTGTCACACAGTTCAAAGTCACTCGTTGACATTACGACACTGTACATTATATTCCATACTGACTGGATATTGTTTTATATCTCTGTTTTACCAAAGGGCCTGCAGATATGCATATTTGCTACTTACAGTCTACAATTTTCCTATTGGTTAGATTTTTCTCCCCACTTTGTGATCTTTAAATATACTAACTCACTAAGGACAACCCTAAATACATCTATCACATATTTTCTCAAAAGGTGGGCTCATCTGGAATTTAAACCCAGGACTACTCACACCCTAAGAGAGAAGCATACCCTTAAACCAACAAGCCTGTTTAGAGAAACCCACCCGATCGTTATACTTCTCCCATCCCCTTCTCCTCATCAGCCTGTGAGTAAACTTCCAGAATCTGTGATGTGGCAGGTTTTGGCTATTAGACTGCCCTCTAGAGGTAACTGACACTTTTGGGTGAGTTTTACATACACCGAGTGCTCAAAACATTAGGAACACCTGCTCTTTCCATGACATAGACTGATCAGGTGAATCCAGCTGAAGTCTATCATCCCGTATTGATGTCACCTGTTAAATTCAGTTCAATCAGTGCAGATGAAGGGGAGGAGACAGGTTAAAGAAGGATTTTTAAGACTTGAGACGTATTCTGTATGTGTGCCATTCAGAGGGTGAACGGACGAGACAAAATATTGAAGTGCCTTTGAATGGGGTATGACAGTAGGTGCCAGGCGCACCGGTCTGAGTGTGTCAAGAACTGCAATGCTGCTGTTTTGTTCACTCTCAACAGTTTCCCGTGTGTGTCAAGAATGGTCCGCCACCCAAAGGACATCCAACCAACTTGACACAACTGTGACCAACCATGGTAACATGATGGATGGGTACAGCACTCAACTCGACATCAGAAGGTTCCTAGAGAGACCAGCTCTCAGAGAAAACACACAACTGCATTGGAGTAAACATGGGACAGCATCCCTGTGGAACAATTTCGACACACTTTAGAGTTCATGCCCCTGACGAATTGAGGCTTTCCTGATGGCAAAAGGGATTGCAACTCAATATTAGGAAGGTGTTCCTATTGTTTAGTACACTCAGTGTACATTACATTGTCAGATTTGCAAATGTCTGTGGTTGACATCTTTCTTAAGTGCTGTAAGTTATCATTTACATTATGAGGACTGAGGCCTATCCAGGACTTTAGTGTTACAGCTACAAATAAAACCATATGGACGTTTCTCCGTGGCTGACAGATAAGAGTATTTATCTAATTAGGCTTGTCAGTTATACGACCAGTCGTTCAGCAAGTTCTCATAATACAAGCATAGATGACATTGGTATCCTGTGAGCCTGCTCGTTGTTATAGAAACCTACACATGACTGAATGTCACTGTTTCTGCTGAATATGCACAGTCATCTCCACTTCCCCAAGAAGACAATCATTATCTTGGACAGTACAACGAGCCGGTAGTGTTCAGAAAAGTAGGGCTCGTCCGGGATTTGAACCCGGGACCTCTCGCACCCAAAGCGAGAATCATACCCCTAGACCAACGAGCCTTATTTAAAGAAAGGTAAACACAGACTATAAGTTCTTCTCCCCATCTGCCCTGTCACTGATGTCAAGCGTGTGTGAAATCTGAGGCGTGTCCTTAGTGAAACTTTGTTACTTTACTCACCTCTACTGGTGATGATGTATACTGAATCATCACTATAGTAAAGTTCTGACCTGTAGAAAACATTACATTTGTCAGTTATACGAGGCCATATATCATATTATGTATTGTATATATTTCCTCCGATGTATAACTCAATAATCTATTGTCCAAGGCATATTTAACACAAAAGAGCTGAAATATCCAGTAGAACTATAACCATACCATAACATATTCCGAACACTTTACTTGACCCCTTTGTCATAGGTCATAAGGGCTGTCGCGACCATTTTATGTGCTGCTTATTGTAGTCTTCAGCGAATGAGTAACAAATAATTGCCCAAATTTGTTTGGATTTTTTAAAATGTATTTTATTTAACCTTTATTTAACTAGGCAAGTCCGTTAAGAATACATCTTTATTTACAGTGATGGCTTACCAAAAGGCAAAAGGCCTCCTGCGGGGACGGGGACTGGGATTTAAAAAATAAATACAAATATAAACATAGGATGACACACACATCACAACAAGAGTGACACAACACCACATGTAAAGCACTATCATAACAACAAAAGGCACAGGAACCCTACATTTAAGTGAGATGTGTGTAGATTATGAAAATGAACTCGCTGAGAAGATTTAAGGATGGAGCAAAATGTAAGCGTTCCTTTCCTTTATTTTCTTAGTCTCCTGTTATTAACTTGTTGAGCAACATTGTGCTGATGATGGAGAGTTTCCCCTGCTACCGAGGGGCTTCATTCTGGAACAGACAATTACAGGGCTCCAAAAGAAACACCTTTCTATTGGGGGACACAGGGACATGGTAAGTTCTTCAAAATCGCTCGCTCTCGCTCTCTCTCTCTCTCTCTCTCTCACACACATACACAGAGTAAGATCATTCAATTAAGCCCATGTTCTCTACATGTTTCCCTTCACACAGATGAGGAGCTGTACATTCAACAGGTTGTGGTCCTCAAAGAAGATGCTTTACATGTAGGAATAACTTGTTATTTTCCACCGTGAGCTGCTTTTGAAATACAGTTTCTGTACATTACTTTGTTTATCAACACTTTTATAGTACATTTGTTTACATTCCTTATGGGCACTGGACATGGAGCTGAGTTGACCGTTGTGCCTGGTCTGGGCCGGCGCAGAAGATATCTCCTCCCATGGAGCGGGACCGAACGCTGTGTCTGGACTGAGTTTTTCCTAGCCACCGTGCTTCTACACCTGCATTGCTTGCTGTTTGGGGTTTTAGGCCGAGTTTCTGTACAGCACTTCGTGACATCTGCTGATGTAAGAAGGGCTTTATAAATAAATGTTATTGATTGAAAACCCTTTATTTAGCAGATGTCAATCCAGACATCCTTCCTGAGGAGACATTTGGGTGTCAGGGCAGCTTTTGAGCTGCTGCACTGTCAGAGCCAGGAACATTCCTTCTCTGAGGATGTTACCGTGTAAGACAGGACCCCTTTGTGGTTTTTATTTTATGAATATACAACAGGTTATTACAGAGATGCCATCATGAAGGTGAGATGGTTCCCTCCTTACCTGAAACAACATACTGTAATACATAGCGTTAAACAACGTTATGTTTTATGAAGTTATATATGTACATGGCCACACCTCTGAATTGTGAACACTTTTGGTACGTCAAAAGATTCTAAGAGAAAGCGTCTCAGTCATCCAGTGGCTTCATCCCCAGGGAGGCCTTCCAGAGACTGTTTGATGAGCTGGACAAGGATCAAACAGGTATTTATATTTTATCTCTACGACAATGTTCATTTCTTCAAAACTATGCAGTTGGCAGACTGTCAGTCTAACTCAAGCAGACTTTCATCATTTGCCTTTGTGCTTGCATTTGCAACGGAAGCAACAATTTGGACAGAAGCAAATCTGAAAACTTATTGTGAAAGGAGATTGAACAGCAAATTGAAGTCATTGTTTCCCTCTGTAGCATCCTCCATTGCCTGAGTACTCGTCTAAGTTCCTGCGCAAGGTTCAGTTTATCTTCATTCAGCATTATGTCACTGTGGTGGGGAATGTGCCCCAATGTTATCTGCATCTGTGTGAATTCACTATGTCACAAGTTCACAATGTCACAATATTTAATGAATTAACATAGATGTTTGTGTTTCTGCTTGATCCTAACAGCTCTTAGTTACGACACTAACCTGGAATCCTAACTGACAAGCTTTGTTTCACCATTACAATATTGAAACCGAGCTAATGAGTGAAGATTCCAGGCTACTTATTCACAGTGATATTGTTGATAGAGATGCTTTAGTGAATGTACACTTCTATGCTTTGTACACTCTATGTTGGCCTGTTCATCCTGTAAATTGCTTGACAACTTAAAAGGAGGGCTCGTCCGGGATTTGAACCCGGGACCTCTCGCACCCTAAGCGAGAATCATACCCCTAGACCAACGAGCCTGTAACACAGTTAACAACCAAGAGTTTAAATTCCACTGCATGCCACGTGGATAAGGAATTCCTCTCAAGTTGATGCTGTTGCATGCTCAGTAAAACTCCTCAGAGACGGCCACTTAGTGGCTATTCTAGACTCTGCACAAACACAGACATGTTGATCAAATGGAAACAGAGGACTCAGCATGGATTTAAAGCATTTTAGAATGGACATTGCAATTGAGGGCATCCACTATTTTTAAAGTAGTCAACTGGGTGGGTTTTCCTATGAGTTGGGAGCAATCAGCCAATGAAGAAGAAGACAATTGGCTACTTTCAAATGGAGATAGTATAAGTCCTCTATTTATCTCTGTTATTGATCATCATTAGAGTCCATTGGAAAGACAGAAGATATAGGCCCTGGCCCATTTTGTTCACCTTCTCTGCATTTGATGTCTCTGGTCTAAAAATGAATGTGCATGAGGGTGCATTGTATCCCATTTCAGTTTTTAGAAAATGTGTCAGGTCAAAGGTCATGTATGGTATATGCATGTATTATGTCTACTGTATATGCATGTATTATGTCTACTGTATATGCATGTATTATGTCTCCTGTATATGCATGTATTATGTCTACTGTATATGCATGTATTATGTCTACTGTATATGCATGTATTATGTCTACTGTATATGCATGTATTAAGTCGTCTGTATATGCATGTATTATGTCTACTGTATATGCATGTATTATGTCTACTGTATATGCATGTATTATGTCTACTGTATATGCATGTATTAAGTCGTCTGTATATGCATCTAAGCGTCATCAATGTTCCTCTAGATTCTGTTATGCAGGTGACTGAGGACCCAAAAGCGACTTAACAGAAACAGAGTTTATTCCAGTCTTAACAGAAAACGACTAATCCTGAATTCTTTCACAGGTAATGTCCAAAACGGAATAACAGAAATCCTCTAGTCTGTAGAGGGGAACAACAGGAGAAGCGGCCACAGACTGCAGGTCGCTTCGGGTTGGCGCAGGCCGTAGCTGATAGAGACACCTGCTCACACGCAGCATCTGAAGAAGGCAAAAACACGACAGGACGGAACAAGAACACAGTACAGCAAACAAGGATCCGACAAGGACAGAAGCGGAAACAGAGGGAGAAATAGGGACTCTAATCAGAGGGCAAAATAGGGGACAGGTGTGAAAGAGTAAACGAGGTAGTTAGGAGAATGAGGAACAGCTGGGAGCAGGAACGATAGAGAGAGAGAGAGAGAGAGAGAGATAGAGAGAGGGAAAGAACCTAATAATACCAGCAGGGGGAAACGAATAGAAGAGAAAGCACAGGGACAAGACATGACAATCTATGACAAAACATGACAGATTCTCCTGGTGATTGACTGTGAGAAGAATCTCTCTGAACCAGACAACTACTATTTAGAGGCTCAACATTTAAGGCCATTTGAACGTAAAATGTACTACAAGTAGTAGTTACAAGTAGACATTAGTTACTGTGCCTGCAATGCACTGCCGACATGAATGACTCATGTATAGCAGGTATGGGTCTTGCACAGTCTATGTCAATAGCTCCATGCAATTCACAGACTTTATATGTATCTCTGTCACAGGAGGTTGGTGGAACCTTTATTGGGGAGGACCGGCCCGTGGTAATGACTGGAGGGGAATCTATATTACCGTCTGTCACACAGTTCAAAGTCACTCGTTGACATTACGACACTGTACATTATATTCCATACTGACTGGATATTGTTTTATATCTCTGTTTTACCAAAGGGCCTGCAGATATGCATATTTGCTACTTACAGTCTACAATTTTCCTATTGGTTAGATTTTTCTCCCACTTTGTGATCTTTAAATATACTAACTCACTAAGGACAACCCTAAATACATCTATCACATATTTTCTCAAAAGGTGGGCTCATCTGGAATTTAAACCCAGGACTACTCACACCCTGAGAGAGAAGCATACCCTTAAACCAACAAGCCTGTTTAGAGAAACCCACCCGATCGTTATACTTCTCCCATCCCCTTCTCCTCATCAGCCTGTGAGTAAACTTCCAGAATCTGTGATGTGGCAGGTTTTGGCTATTAGACTGCCCTCTAGAGGTAACTGACACTTTTGGGTGAGTTTTACATACACCGAGTGCTCAAAACATTAGGAACACCTGCTCTTTCCATGACATAGACTGATCAGGTGAATCCAGCTGAAGTCTATCATCCCGTATTGATGTCACCTGTTAAATTCAGTTCAATCAGTGCAGATGAAGGGGAGGAGACAGGTTAAAGAAGGATTTTTAAGACTTGAGACGTATTCTGTATGTGTGCCATTCAGAGGGTGAACGGACGAGACAAAATATTGAAGTGCCTTTGAATGGGGTATGACAGTAGGTGCCAGGCGCACCGGTCTGAGTGTGTCAAGAACTGCAATGCTGCTGTTTTGTTCACTCTCAACAGTTTCCCGTGTGTGTCAAGAATGGTCCGCCACCCAAAGGACATCCAACCAACTTGACACAACTGTGACCAACCATGGTAACATGATGGATGGGTACAGCACTCAACTCGACATCAGAAGGTTCCTAGAGAGACCAGCTCTCAGAGAAAACACACAACTGCATTGGAGTAAACATGGGACAGCATCCCTGTGGAACAATTTCGACACACTTTAGAGTTCATGCCCCTGACGAATTGAGGCTTTCCTGATGGCAAAAGGGATTGCAACTCAATATTAGGAAGGTGTTCCTATTGTTTAGTACACTCAGTGTACATTACATTGTCAGATTTGCAAATGTCTGTGGTTGACATCTTTCTTAAGTGCTGTAAGTTATCATTTACATTATGAGGACTGAGGCCTATCCAGGACTTTAGTGTTACAGCTACAAATAAAACCATATGGACGTTTCTCCGTGGCTGACAGATAAGAGTATTTATCTAATTAGGCTTGTCAGTTATACGACCAGTCGTTCAGCAAGTTCTCATAATACAAGCATAGATGACATTGGTATCCTGTGAGCCTGCTCGTTGTTATAGAAACCTACACATGACTGAATGTCACTGTTTCTGCTGAATATGCACAGTCATCTCCACTTCCCCAAGCAGACAATCATTATCTTGGACAGTACAACGAGCCGGTAGTGTTCAGAAAAGTAGGGCTCGTCCGGGATTTGAACCCGGGACCTCTCGCACCCAAAGCGAGAATCATACCCCTAGACCAACGAGCCTTATTTAAAGAAAGGTAAACACAGACTATAAGTTCTTCTCCCCATCTGCCCTGTCACTGATGTCAAGCGTGTGTGAAATCTGAGGCGTGTCCTTAGTGAAACTTTGTTACTTTACTCACCTCTACTGGTGATGATGTATACTGCATCATCACTATAGTAAAGTTCTGACCTGTAGAAAACATTACATTTGTCAGTTATACGAGGCCATATATCATATTATGTATTGTATATATTTCCTCCGATGTATAACTCAATAATCTATTGTCCAAGGCATATTTAACACAAAAGAGCTGAAATATCCAGTAGAACTATAACCATACCATAACATATTCCGGAACACTTTACTTGACCCCTTTGTCATAGGTCATAAGGGCTGTCGCGACCATTTTATGTGCTGCTTATTGTAGTCTTCAGCGAATGAGTAACAAATAATTGCCCAAATTTGTTTGGATTTTTAAAATGTATTTTATTTAACCTTTATTTAACTAGGCAAGTCCGTTAAGAATACATCTTTATTTACAGTGATGGCTTACCAAAAGGCAAAAGGCCTCCTGCGGGGACGGGGACTGGGATTTAAAAAATAAATACAAATATAAACATAGGATGACACACACATCACAACAAGAGTGACACAACACCACATGTAAAGCACTATCATAACAACAAAAGGCACAGGAACCCTACATTTAAGTGAGATGTGTGTAGATTATGAAAATGAACTCGCTGAGAAGATTTAAGGATGGAGCAAAATGTAAGCGTTCCTTTCCTTTATTTTCTTAGTCTCCTGTTATTAACTTGTTGAGCAACATTGTGCTGATGATGGAGAGTTTCCCCCTGCTACCGAGGGGGCTTCATTCTGGAACAGACAATTACAGGGCTCCAAAAGAAACACCTTTCTATTGGGGGACACAGGGACATGGTAAGTTCTTCAAAATCGCTCGCTCTCGCTCTCTCTCTCTCTCTCTCTCACACACATACACAGAGTAAGATCATTCAATTAAGCCCATGT
Organism: Oncorhynchus gorbuscha; assembly: GCF_021184085.1. Classification (NCBI taxonomy): domain Eukaryota; kingdom Metazoa; phylum Chordata; class Actinopteri; order Salmoniformes; family Salmonidae; genus Oncorhynchus; species Oncorhynchus gorbuscha. Next base: position 12,623,151 of record NC_060173.1, read on the forward strand.
TCTCTACATGTTTCCCTTCACACAGATGAGGAGCTGTACATTCAACAGGTTGTGGTCCTCAAAGAAGATGCTTTACATGTAGGAATAACTTGTTATTTTCCACCGTGAGCTGCTTTTGAAATACAGTTTCTGTACATTACTTTGTTTATCAACACTTTTATAGTACATTTGTTTACATTCCTTATGGGCACTGGACATGGAGCTGAGTTGACCGTTGTGCCTGGTCTGGGCCGGCGCAGAAGATATCTCCTCCCATGGAGCGGGACCGAACGCTGTGTCTGGACTGAGTTTTTCCTAGCCACCGTGCTTCTACACCTGCATTGCTTGCTGTTTGGGGTTTTAGGCCGAGTTTCTGTACAGCACTTCGTGACATCTGCTGATGTAAGAAGGGCTTTATAAATAAATGTTATTGATTGAAAACCCTTTATTTAGCAGATGTCAATCCAGACATCCTTCCTGAGGAGACATTTGGGTGTCAGGGCAGCTTTTGAGCTGCTGCACTGTCAGAGCCAGGAACATTCCTTCTCTGAGGATGTTACCGTGTAAGACAGGACCCCTTTGTGGTTTTTATTTTATGAATATACAACAGGTTATTACAGAGATGCCATCATGAAGGTGAGATGGTTCCCTCCTTACCTGAAACAACATACTGTAATACATAGCGTTAAACAACGTTATGTTTTATGAAGTTATATATGTACATGGCCACACCTCTGAATTGTGAACACTTTTGGTACGTCAAAAGATTCTAAGAGAAAGCGTCTCAGTCATCCAGTGGCTTCATCCCCAGGAGGCCTTCCAGAGACTGTTTGATGAGCTGGACAAGGATCAAACAGGTATTTATATTTTATCTCTACGACAATGTTCATTTCTTCAAAACTATGCAGTTGGCAGACTGTCAGTCTAACTCCAAGCAGACTTTCATCATTTGCCTTTGTGCTTGCATTTGCAACGGAAGCAACAATTTGGACAGAAGCAAATCTGAAAACTTATTGTGAAAGGAGATTGAACAGCAAATTGAAGTCATTGTTTCCCTCTGTAGCATCCTCCATTGCCTGAGTACTCGTCTAAGTTCCTGCGCAAGGTTCAGTTTATCTTCATTCAGCATTATGTCACTGTGGTGGGGAATGTGCCCCAATGTTATCTGCATCTGTGTGAATTCACTATGTCACAAGTTCACAATGTCACAATATTTAATGAATTAACATAGATGTTTGTGTTTCTGCTTGATCCTAACAGCTCTTAGTTACGACACTAACCTGGAATCCTAACTGACAAGCTTTGTTTCACCATTACAATATTGAAACCGAGCTAATGAGTGAAGATTCCAGGCTACTTATTCACAGTGATATTGTTGATAGAGATGCTTTAGTGAATGTACACTTCTATGCTTTGTACACTCTATGTTGGCCTGTTCATCCTGTAAATTGCTTGACAACTTAAAAGGAGGGCTCGTCCGGGATTTGAACCCGGGACCTCTCGCACCCTAAGCGAGAATCATACCCCTAGACCAACGAGCCTGTAACACAGTTAACAACCAAGAGTTTAAATTCCACTGCATGCCACGTGCATAAGGAATTCCTCTCAAGTTGATGCTGTTGCATGCTCAGTAAAACTCCTCAGAGACGGCCACTTAGTGGCTATTCTAGACTCTGCACAAACACAGACATGTTGATCAAATGGAAACAGAGGACTCAGCATGGATTTAAAGCATTTTAGAATGGACATTGCAATTGAGGGCATCCACTATTTTTAAAGTAGTCAACTGGGTGGGTTTTCCTATGAGTTGGGAGCAATCAGCCAATGAAGAAGAAGACAATTGGCTACTTTCAAATGGAGATAGTATAAGTCCTCTATTTATCTCTGTTATTGATCATCATTAGAGTCCATTGGAAAGACAGAAGATATAGGCCCTGGCCCATTTTGTTCACCTTCTCTGCATTTGATGTCTCTGGTCTAAAAATGAATGTGCATGAGGGTGCATTGTATCCCATTTCAGTTTTTAGAAAATGTGTCAGGTCAAAGGTCATGTATGGTATATGCATGTATTATGTCTACTGTATATGCATGTATTATGTCTACTGTATATGCATGTATTATGTCTCCTGTATATGCATGTATTATGTCTACTGTATATGCATGTATTATGTCTACTGTATATGCATGTATTATGTCTACTGTATATGCATGTATTAAGTCGTCTGTATATGCATGTATTATGTCTACTGTATATGCATGTATTATGTCTACTGAATTCTTTCACAGGTAATGTCCAAAACGGAATAACAGAAATCCTCTAGTCTGTAGAGGGGAACAACAGGAGAAGCGGCCACAGACTGCAGGTCGCTTCGGGTTGGCGCAGGCCGTAGCTGATAGAGACACCTGCTCACACGCAGCATCTGAAGAAGGCAAAAACACGACAGGACGGAACAAGAACACAGTACAGCAAACAAGGATCCGACAAGGACAGAAGCGGAAACAGAGGGAGAAATAGGGACTCTAATCAGAGGGCAAAATAGGGGACAGGTGTGAAAGAGTAAACGAGGTAGTTAGGAGAATGAGGAACAGCTGGGAGCAGGAACGATAGAGAGAGAGAGAGATAGAGAGAGGGAAAGAACCTAATAATACCAGCAGGGGGAAACGAATAGAAGAGAAAGCACAGGGACAAGACATGACAATCTATGACAAAACATGACAGATTCTCCTGGTGATTGACTGTGAGAAGAATCTCTCTGAACCAGACAACTACTATTTAGAGGCTCAACATTTAAGGCCATTTGAACGTAAAATGTACTACAAGTAGTAGTTACAAGTAGACATTAGTTACTGTGCCTGCAATGCACTGCCGACATGAATGACTCATGTATAGCAGGTATGGGTCTTGCACAGTCTATGTCAATAGCTCCATGCAATTCACAGACTTTATATGTATCTCTGTCACAGGAGGTTGGTGGAACCTTTATTGGGGAGGACCGGCCCGTGGTAATGACTGGAGGGGAATGGATCGCAACGGATCACAACGGAATGGATCGCATACAGCGACCCAAGAAAACGACTCCGAAAAAGAGGGAAACGAGGCGGTCTTCTGGTCAGACTCCGAAAAAGGGCACATCGCGCACCACTACCTAGCATTCTTCTTGCCAATGTCCAGTCTCTTGACAACAAGGTTGACGAAATCCGAGCAAGGGTGGCATTCCAGAGGAACATCAGAGACTGCAACGTCCTATGCTTCACCGAAACATGGCTCACTGGGAAGACGCTATCTGATGCGGTGCAGCCAACAGGTTTCTCCACGCAACGCGCCGACAGAAACAAACATCTTTCTGGTAAGAAGAGTGGCGGGGGCGTATGCGTCATGACTAACGAGACATGGTGTGATGAAGGAAACATACAGGAACTCAAATCCTTCTGTTCACCTGATTTAGAATTCCTCACAATCAAATGTAGACCGCATTATCTTCCAAGAGAATTCTCTTCGATTATAATCACAGCCGTATATATCCCCCCAAGCAGACACATCGATGGCTCTGAACGAACTTTATTTAACTCTTTGCAAACTGGAAAGCATTTATCCGGAGGCTGCATTCATTGTAGCTGGGGATTTTAACAAAGCTAATCTGAAAACAAGACTCCCTAAATTTTATCAGCATATCGATTGCGCAACCAGGGGTGGTAAAACCTTGGATCATTGTTACTCTAACTTCCGCAACGCATATAAGGCCCTGCCCCGCCCCCCTTTCGGAAAAGCTGACCACGACTCCATTTTGCTGATCCCTGCCTACAGGCAGAAACTAAAACAAGAGGCTCCTACGCTGAGGTCTGTCCAACGCTGGTCAGACCAAGCTGACTCCACACTCCAAGACTGCTTCCATCACGTGGACTGGGACATGTTTCGTATTGCGTCAGATAAAAATATTGACGAATACGCTGATTCGGTGTGCGAGTTCATTAGAACGTGCGTCGAAGATGTCGTTCCCATAGCAACGATAAAAACATTCCCTAACCAGAAACCGTGGATTGATGGCAGCATTCGCGTGAAACTAAAAAGCGCGAACCACTGCTTTTAATCAGGGCAAGGTGTCTGGTAACATGTCCGAATATAAACAATGCAGCTATTCCCTCAGCAAGGCTATTAAACAAGCTAAGCGTCAGTACAGAGACAAAGTGGAATCTCAATTCAATGGCTCAGACACAAGAGGCATGTGGCAGGGTCTACAGTCAATCACGGACCTCAAGAAGAAACCCAGCCCAGTCACGGACCAGGATGTCTTGCTCCCAGGCAGACTAAATAAGTTTTTTGCCCGCTTTGAGGACAATACAGTGCCACTGACACGGCCTGCAACGAAAACATATAATAATAATATAATAATAATAATAATAATGCGGTCTCTCCTTCACTGCAGCCGAGGTGAGTAAGACATTTAAACGTGTTAACCCTCGCAAGACTGCAGGCCCAGACGGCATCCACAGCCGCGCCCTCAGAGCATGCGCAGACCAGCTGGCTGGTGTGTTTACGGACATATTCAATCAATCCCTATACCAGTCTGCTGTTCCCACATGCTTCAAGAGGCCCACCATTGTTCCTGTTCCCAAGAAAGCTAAGGTAAGTGAGCTAAACGACTACCGCCCCGTAGCACTCACTTCCGTCATCATGAAGTGCTTTGAGAGACTAGTCAAGGACCATATCACCTCCACCCTACCTGACACCCTAGACCCACTCCAATTTGCTTACCGCCCAAATAGGTCCACAGACGATGCAATCTCAACCACACTGCACACTGCCCTAACCCACCTGGACAAGAGGAATACCTATGTGAGAATGCTGTTCATCGACTACAGCTCGGCATTCAACACCATAGTACCCTCCAAGCTCGTCATCAAGCTTGAGACCCTGGGTCTCGACCCCGCTCTGTGCAACTGGGTCCTGGACTTCCTGACGGGCCACCCCCCGGTGGTGAGGGTAGGCAACAACATCTCCTCCCCGCTGATCCTCAACACGGGGGCCCCACAAGGGTGCGTTCTGAGCCCTCTCCTGTACTCCCTGTTCACCCACGACTGCGTGGCCACGCACGCCTCCAACTCAATCATCAAGTTTGCGGACAACACAACAGTGGTAGGCTTGATTACCAACAACGACGAGACGGCCTACAGGGAGGAGGTGAGGTGAGTGTGGTGTCAGGAAAATAACCTCACACTCAACGTCAACAAAACTAAGGAGATGATTGTGGACTTCAGGAAACAGCAGAGGGAACACCCCCCTATCCACATCGATGGAACAGTAGTGGAGAGGGTAGCAAGTTTTAAGTTCCTCAGCATGCACATCACAGACAAACTGAATTGGTCCACTCACACTGACAGCGTCGTGAAGAAGGCGCAGCAGCGCCTCTTCAACCTCAGGAGGCTGAAGAAATTCGGCTTGTCACCAAAAGCACTCACAAACTTCTACAGATGCACAATCGAGAGCATCCTGGCGGGCTGTATCACCGCCTGGTACGGCAACTGCTCCGCCTCAACCGTAAGGCTCTCCAGAGGGTAGTGAGGTCTGCACAACGCATCATCGGGGGCAAACTACCTGCCCTCCAGGACACCTACACCACCCGATGTTACAGGAAGGCCATAAAGATCATCAAGGACATCAACCACCCGAACTACTGCCTGTTCACCCCGCTATCATCCAGAAGGCGAGGTCAGTACAGGTGCATCAAAGCTGGGACCGAGAGACTGAAAAACAGCTTCTATCTCAAGGCCATCAGACTGTTAAACAGCCACCACTAACATTGAGTGGCTGCTGCCAACACACTGTCATTGACACTGACCCAACTCCAGCCACTTTAATAATGGGAATTGATGGGAAATTATGTAAATATATCACTAGCCACTTTAAACAATGCTACCTTATATAATGTTACTTACCCTACATTATTAATCTCATATGCATACGTATATACTGTACTCTACATCACCGACTGCATCCTTATGTAATACATGTATCACTAGCCACTTTAACTATGTCACTTTGTTTACTTTGTCTACATACTCATCTCATATGTATATACTGTACTCGATACCATCTACTGTATGCTGCTCTGTACCATCACTCATTCATACATCCTTATGTACATATTCTTTATCCCCTTACACTGTGTATAAGACAGTAGTTTTGGAATTGTTAGTTAGATTACTTGTTGGTTATCACTGCATTGTCGGAACTAGAAGCACAAGCATTTCGCTACACTCGCATTAACATCTGCTAACCATGTGTATGTGACAAATACAATTTGATTTGATTTGATTTGACAGGTTAAAGAATGATTTTTAAATCTTGAGGCGTATTCTGTATGTGTGCCATTCAGAGGGTGAATGGACAAGACAAAATATTGAAGTGCCTTTGAATGGGGTATGACAGTAGGTGCCAGGCGCACCGGTCTGAGTGTGTCAAGAACTGCAATGCTGCTGTTTTGTTCACTCTCAACAGTTTCCCGTGTGTGTCAAGAATGGTCCGCCAGCCAAAGGACATCCAACCAACTTGACACAACTGTGACCAACCATGGTAACATGATGGATGGGTACAGCACTCAACTCGACATTAGAAGGTTCCTAGAGGGACCAGCTCTCAGTGAAAACACACAATTGCATTGGAGTCAACATGGGACAGCATCCCTGTGGAACACTTTCGACACCCTGTAAAGTCCATGCCCCTGACGAATTGAGGCTTTCCTGGTGGCAAAAGGGAATGCAACTCAATATTAGGAAGGTGTTTCTATTGTTTATTTACTCGTCTAAGTTCCTGCACAAGGTTCAGTTTATCTTCATTCAGCATTATGTCACTGTGGTGGGGAATGTGCCCCTGGCCAATGTTATCTGCATCTGTGTGAATTCACTATGTCACAAGTTCACAATGTCACAATATTTAATGAATTAACTTAGATATTTGTGTTTCTGCTTGATCCTAACAGCTCTTAGTTACGACACTAGCCTGGAATCCTAACTGACAAGCTTCGTTTCACCATAACAATATTGAAAACGAGCTTATGAGTTAAGATTCCAGGCTCCTTATTCAGAGTAATATTATTGATAGAGATGCTTTAGTGAATGTACACTATTATGCTTTGTACACTCTATGAAGGCCTGTTCATCCTGTAAATTGCTTGACAACTTAAAAGGAGGGCTCGTCCGGGATTTGAACCCGGGACCTCTCGCACCCTAAGCGAGAATCATACCCCTAGACCAACGAGCCTCTCCCAGGTTCAACAACCAAGAGTTTAAATTCCACTGCATGCCACGTGCATGAGGAATTCCTCTGAAGTTAATGTTGCATGCTCAGTAAAACTGCTCAGAGACTACCACCTAGTGGTTATTCTAGACTCTACACAAACACAGACATGTTGATCAAATGGAAACAGATGGAGGACTCATCATGGACATAACGCATTTTGGAAAGGACATTGCAATTGAGGGCTTCCACCATTTTAAAGTAGTCAACTGGGTGGGTTTTCCTATGAGTTGGGAGGAATCAGTCAAAGAAAAAGAAGACCATTGACTACTTTAAAATGGAGATAATATAAGTCCTCTATTTATCTCTGTTATTGATCATCATTAGAGTCCATTAGAAAGGCAGAAGATATAGTCCCTGGCCCATTTTGTTCACCTTCTCTGCATTTGATGTCTCTGGTCTAAAAATGAGTCTTTCTTCAGAATTTAAGGGGCTGCATTGTATTGTATCCCATTTTATTTTTAGAAAACGTGTAAGGTCAAAGGTCATGTATGGTATATGCATGTATTAAGTATATTGTATATGCATCCAAGCATCATAAATGTTCCTCTAGATTATCCTGGTGATAGACTGTGAGAAGAATCTCTAAACGAGACAACTACTATTTAGAGGCTCAACATTTAAGGCCATTTGAACGTAAAATGTACTACAAGTAGTAGTTACAAGTAGACATTAGTTACTGTGCCTGCAGTGCACTGCCGACATGAATGACTCATGTATAGCAGGTATGGGTCTTGCACAGTTTATGTCAATAGCTCCATGCAATTCACAGACTTTATATGTATCTCTGTCACAGGAGGTTGGTGGCACCTTAATTGGGGAGGACCGGCCCGTGGTAATGACTGGAGGGGAATCAGTGGAATGGTATCAAATACATCAAGCAGGTGGTTTGATGCCATTCCATTTGCTCCGTTCCAGCCATTATTATGAACCGTCCTCCCTCAGCAGCCTCCACTGATCTGTTTTTCAGACAATCAACTGTTTCTTCATCCTTTACTACCTGCTGGAGATGGCGCTGAAGGTGGTAGCATTTGTCAGGACAGGATATATGTCCTATGGGAGTAACGTGTTTGATGGATCTCTCACAGGTCTTTCACTGGTAGGTGCAGTTCAGTATTATATACTGTATGTCAGGATAATGCAGGATCCATTCTGAAGCATGGGCAATTTAGAGAAGATTCTAGTTGATGTATCTATAGTACCATCTGTCACACAATTCAGTCACTCGTTGACATTACGACACTGTACATTATATTCTATACTGATTGGATATTGTTTTATATCTCTGTTTCACCAAAGGGCCTACAGATATGCATATTTGCTACTTACAGTCTACAATTTTCCTTTTGGTAAGATTTTTCTCCCCACTTTGTGATGTTTCAATATACTAACTCACTTTGGACAACCCTAAATACATCTATCACATATTTTCTCAAAAGGTGGGCTTATCTGGGATTTAAACCCAGGACTACTCACACCCTAAGAGAGAAGCATACCCTTAAACCAACAAGCCTGCTTAGAGAAACCCACCCGATCGTTACACTTCTCCCATCCCCTTCTCCTCATCAGCCTGTGAGTTAACTTCCAGAATCTGTGATGTGGCAGGTTTTGGCTATTCGACTGCCCTCTAGTGGTAACTGACACTTTTGGGTGAGTTTTACATACACCGAGTGCACAAAACATTAGGAACACCTGCTCTTTCCATGACATAGACTGATCAGGTGAATCCAGCTGAAGTATATCATCCCGTATTGATGTCACCTGTTAAATTCAGTTCAATCAGTGTAGATGAAGGGGAGGAGACAGGTTAAAGAAGGATTTTTAAGACTTGAGGCGTATTCTGTATGTGTGCCATTCAGAGGGTGAATGGACAAGACAAAATATTGAAGTGCCTTTGAATGGGGTATGACAGTAGGTGCCAGGCGCACCGGTCTGAGTGTGTCAAGAACTGCAATGCTGCTGTTTTGTTCACTCTCAACAGTTTCCCGTGTGTGTCAAGAATGGTCCGCCAGCCAAAGGACATCCAACCAACTTGACACAACTGTGACCAACCATGGTAACATGATGGATGGGTACAGCACTCAACTCGACATCAGAAGGTTCCTAGAGAGACCAGCTCTCAGAGAAAACACACAACTGCATTGGAGTAAACATGGGACAGCATCCCTGTGGAACAATTTCGACACCTTTTAGAGTTCATGCCCCTGACGAATTGAGGCTTTCCTGATGGCAAAAGGGATTGCAACTCAATATTAGGAAGGTGTTCCTATTGTTTAGTACACTCAGTGTACATTACATTGTCAGATTTGCAAATGTCTGTGGTTGACATCTTTCTTAAGTGCTGTAAGTTATCATTTACGTTATGAGGACTGAGGCCTATCCAGGACTTTAGTGTTACAGCTACAAATAAAACCATATGGACGTTTCTCCGTGGCTGACAGATAAGAGTATTTATCTAATTAGGCTTGTCAGTTATACGACCAGTCGTTCAGCAAGTTCTCATAATACAAGCATAGACGACATTGGTATCCTGTGAGCCTGCTAGTTGTTATAGAAACCTATACATGACTGAATGTCACTGTTTCTGCTGAATATGCACAGTCATCTCCACTTCCCCAAGCAGACAATCATTATCTTGGACAGTACAACGAGCCGGTTGTGTTCAGAAAAGAAGGGCTCGTCCGGGATTTGAACCCGGGACCTCTCGCACCCAAAGCGAGAATCATACCCCTAGACCAACGAGCCTTATTTAAAGAAAGGTAAACACAGACTATAAGTTCTGCTCCCCATCTGCCCTGTCACTGATGTCAAGCGTGTGTGAAATCTGAGGCGTGTCCTTAGTGAAACTTTGTTACTTTACTCACCTCTACCGGTGATGATGTATACTGCATCATCACTATAGTAAAGTTCTGACCTGAAGAACATTTTACATTTGTCAGTAATACGAGGCCATATATCATATTATGTATTGTATATATTTCCTCCGATGTATAACCCGATATATTGTCCAAGGCATATTTAACACAAAAGAGCTGAAATATCCAGTAGAACTATAACCATATCATAACATATTCCAGAACACTTTACTTGACCCCTTTGTCATAGGTCATAAGGGCTGTCCCGACCATTTTATGTGCTGCTTATTGTAGTCTTCAGCGAATGAGTAACAAATAATTGCCCAAATTTGTTTGGATTTTTAAAATGTATTTTATTTAACCTTTATTTAACTAGGCAAGTCCGTTAAGAATACATTTTTATTTACAGTGATGGCTTACCAAAAGGCAAAAGGCCTCCTGCGGGGACGGGGACTGGGATTTAAAAAATAAATACAATATAAACATAGGATGACACACACATCACAACAAGAGTGACACAACACCACATGTAAAGCACTATCATAACAACAAAAGGCACAGGAACCCTACATTTAAGTGAGATGTGTGTAGATTATGAAAATGAACTCGCTGAGAAGATTTAAGGATGGAGCAAAATGTAAGCGTTCCTTTCCTTTATTTTCTTAGTCTCCTGTTATTAACTTGTTGAGCAACATTGTGCTGATGATGGAGAGTTTCCCCCTGCTACCGAGGGGGCTTCATTCTGGAACAGACAATTACAGGGCTCCAAAAGAAACACCTTTCTATTGGGGGACACAGGGACATGGTAAGTTCTTCAAAATATCTCTCTCTCTCTCTCTCTCTCTCTCTCTCTCTCTCTCTCTCTCTCTCTCTCTCTCTCTCTCTCTCTCTCTCTCTCTCTCTCTCTCTCTCTCTCTCTCTCTCTCTCTCTCTCACACACATACACAGAGTAAGATCATTCAATTAAGCCCATGTTCTCTACATGTTTCCCTTCACACAGATGAGGAGCTGTACATTCAACAGGTTGTGGTCCTCAAAGAAGATGCTTTACATGTAGGAATAACTTGTTATTTTCCACCGTGAGCTGCTTTTGAAGTACAGTTTCTGTACATTACTTTGTTTATCAACACTTTTATAGTACATTTGTTTACATTCCTTATGGGCACCGGACATGGAGCTGAGTTGACCGTTGTGCCTGGTCTGGGCCGGTGCAGAAGATATCTCCTCCCATGGAGCGGGACCGAACGTTGTGTCTGGACTGAGTTTTTCCTAGCCACCGTGCTTCTACACCTGCATTGCTTGCTGTTTGGGGTTTTAGGCCGAGTTTCTGTACAGCACTTTGTGACATCTGCTGATGTAAGAAGGGCTTTATAAATAAATGTTATTGATTGAAAACCCTTTATTTAGCAGATGTCAATCCAGACATCCATCCTGAGGAGACATTTGGGCATCAGGGCAGCTTTTTATCTAATTAGGCTTGTCAGTTATACGACCAGTCATTCAGCTAGTTCTCATAATACAATCATAGACAACATTGGTATCCTGTGAGCCTGCTATTTGTTATAGAAACCTATATATGACTAAATGTCACTGTTTCTGCTGAATATGCACAGTCATCTCCACTTCCCCAAGAAGACTATCATTATCTTACCCACTGGCTCCATGTCATCTACAAGACCCTGCTTGGTAAAGTCCCCCCTTATCTCAGCTCGCTGGTCACCATAGCAGCACCCACCTGTAGCACGCGCTCCAGCAGGTATATCTCTCTAGTCACCCCCAAAACCAATTCTTTCTTTGGCCGCCTCTCCTTCCAGTTCTCTGTTGTCAATGACTGGAACGAACTACAAAAATCTCTGAAACTGGAAACACTTATCTCCCTCACCAGCTTTAAGCACCAACTGTCAGCTCAGAGATTACTGCACCTGTACATAGCCCACCTATAATTTAGCCCAAACAACTACCTCTTTCCCTACTGAATTTATTTAATTTTATTTATTTATTTATTTTGCTCCTTTGCACCCCATTATTTTTATTTCTATTTTTCACATTATTCCACTGCAAATCTACCATTCCAGTGTTTTACTTACTATATTGTATTTACTTTGCCACCATGGCCTTTTTTTGTCTTCACCTCATTTGCTCACATCGTATATAGACTTGTTTATACTGTATTATTGACTGTATGTTTGTTTTACTCCATGTGTAACTCTGTGTCGTTGTATGTGTCTAAAAATGAGTATTTCTTCAGAATTTAAGGGGCTGCATTGTATTGTATCCTATTTTATTTTTAGAAAATGTTTAAGGTCAAAGGTCATGTATGGTATATGCATGTATTAAGTCTATTGTATATGCATCTAAGCATCATAAATGTTCCTCTAGATTATTCTGGTGATTGACTGTGAGTAGAATCTCTGAACGAGACAACTACTATTTAGAGGCTCAACATTTAAGGCCATTTGAACGTAAAATGTACTACAAGTAGTAGTTACAAGTAGACATTAGTTACTGTGCCTGCAGTGCACTGCCGACATGAATGACTCATGTATAGCAGGTATGGGTCTTGCACAGTCTATGTCAATACCTCCATGCAATTCACAGACTTTATATGAATCTCTGTTACAGGAGGTTGGTGGAACCTTAATTGGGGAGGACCGGCCCGTGGTAATGACTGGAGGGGAATCAGTGGAATGGTATCAAATACATCAAGCAGGTGGTTTGATGCCATTCCATTTGCTCCGTTCCAGCCATTATTATTATTTTTATTTTTTTATTTTTTTATTTCACCTTTATTTAACCATGTAGGCTAGTTGAGAACAAGTTCTCATTTGCAACTGCGACCTGGCCAAGATAAAAGCATAGCAGTGTGAACAGACAACACAGAGTTACACATGGAATAAACAATTAACAAGTCAACCGTCCTCCCCTCAGCAGCCTCCACTGATCTGTTTTTCAGACAATCCACTGTTTCTTCATCCTTTACTGCCTGCTGGAGATGGCTCTGAAGGTGGTAGCATTTGTCAGGACAGGATATATGTCCTATGGGAGTAACGTGTTTGATGGATCTCTCACAGGTCTTTCACTGGTAGGTGCAGTTCAGTATTATATACTGTATATCAGGATAATGCAGGATCCATTTTGAAGCATGGGCAATTTAGAGAAGATTCTAGTTGATGTATCTATAGTACCATCTGTCACACAATTCAGTCACTCGTTGACATTACGACACTGTACATTATATTCCATACTGACTGGATATTGTTTTATATCTCTGTTTTACCAAAGGGCCTACATATATGCATATTTGCTACTTACAGTCTACAATTTTCATTTTGGTAAGATTTTTCTCCCCACTTTGTGATGTTTCAATATACTAACTCACTTAGGACAACCCTAAATACATCTATCACATATTTTCTCAAAAGGTGGGCTTATCTGGGATTTAAACCCAGGACTACTCACACCCTAAGAGAGAAGCATACCCTTAAACCAACAAGCCTGCTTAGAGAAACCCACCCGATCGTTACACTTCTCCCATCCCCTTCTCCTCATCAGCCTGTGAGTTAACTTCCAGAATCTGTGATGTGGCAGGTTTTGGCTATTAGACTGCCCTCTAGTGGTAACTGACACTTTTGGGTGAGTTTTACGTACACCGAGTGCACAAAACATTAGGAACACCTGCTCTTTCCATGACATAGACTGACCAGGTGAATCCAGCTGAAGTCTATCATCCCATATTGACGTCACCTGTTAAATTCAGTTCAATCAGTGTAGATGAAGGGGAGGAGACAGGTTAAAGAAGGATTTTTAAGTCTTGAGGCGTATTCTGTATGTGTGCCATTCAGAGGGTGAACGGACGAGACAAAATATTGAAGTGCCTTTGAATGGGGTATGACAGTAGGTGCCAGGCGCACCGGTCTGAGTGTGTCAAGAACTGCAATGCTGCTGTTTTGTTCACTCTCAACAGTTTCCCGTGTGTGTCAAGAATGGTCCGCCAGCCAAAGGACATCCAACCAACTTGACACAACTGTGACCAACCATGGTAACATGATGGATGGGTACAGCACTCAACTCGACATCAGAAGGTTCCTAGAGAGACCAGCTCTCAGAGAAAACACACAACTGCATTGGAGTCAACATGGGACAGCATCCCTGTGGAACAATTTCGACACCTTTTAGAGTTCATGCCCCTGACGAATTGAGGCTTTCCTGATGGCAAAAGGGATTGCAACTCAATATTAGGAAGGTGTTCCTATTGTTTAGTACACTCAGTGTACATTACATTGTCAGATTTGCAAATGTCTGTGGTTGACATCTTTCTTAAGTGCTGTAAGTTATCATTTACGTTATGAGGACTGAGGCCTATCCAGGACTTTAGTGTTACAGCTACAAATAAAACCATATGGACGTTTCTCCGTGGCTGACAGATAAGAGTATTTATCTAATTAGGCTTGTCAGTTATACGACCAGTCGTTCAGCAAGTTCTCATAATACAAGCATAGACGACATTGGTATCCTGTGAGCCTGCTAGTTGTTATAGAAACCTATACATGACTGAATGTCACTGTTTCTGCTGAATATGCACAGTCATCTCCACTTCCCCAAGCAGACAATCATTATCTTGGACAGTACAACAAGCCTGTTGTGTTCAGAAAAGAAGGGCTCGTCTGGGATTTGAACCCGGGACCTCTCACACCCAAAGCGAGAATCATACCCCTAGACCAACGAGCCTTATTTAAAGAAAGGTAAACACAGACTATAAGTTCTGCTCCCCATCTGCCCTGTCACTGATGTCAAGCGTGTGTGAAATCTGAGGCGTGTCCTTAGTGAAACTTTGTTACTTTACTCACCTCTACCGGTGATGATGTATACTGCATCATCACTATAGTAAAGTTCTGACCTGAAGAACATTTTACATTTGTCAGTAATACGAGGCCATATATCATATTATGTATTGTATATATTTCCTCCGATGTATAACCCGATATATTGTCCAAGGCATATTTAACACAAAAGAGCTGAAATATCCAGTAGAACTATAACCATATCATAACATATTCCAGAACACTTTACTTGACCCCTTTGTCATAGGTCATAAGGGCTGTCCCGACCATTTTATGTGCTGCTTATTGTAGTCTTCAGCGAATGAGTAACAAATAATTGCCCAAATTTGTTTGGATTTTTTAAAATGTATTTTATTTAACCTTTATTTAACTAGGCAAGTCCGTTAAGAATACATTTTTATTTACAGTGATGGCTTACCAAAAGGCAAAAGGCCTCCTGCGGGGACGGGGACTGGGATTTAAAAAATAAATACAATATAAACATAGGATGACACACACATCACAACAAGAGTGACACAACACCACATGTAAAGCACTATCATAACAACAAAAGGCACAGGAACCCTACATTTAAGTGAGATGTGTGTAGATTATGAAAATGAACTCGCTGAGAAGATTTAAGGATGGAGCAAAATGTAAGCGTTCCTTTCCTTTATTTTCTTAGTCTCCTGTTATTAACTTGTTGAGCAACATTGTGCTGATGATGGAGAGTTTCCCCCTGCTACCGAGGGGCTTCATTCTGGAACAGACAATTACAGGGCTCCAAAAGAAACACCTTTCTATTGGGGGACACAGGGACATGGTAAGTTCTTCAAAATATCTCTCTCTCTCTCTCTCTCTCTCTCTCTCTCTCTCTCTCTCTCTCTCTCTCTCTCTCTCTCTCTCTCTCTCTCTCTCTCTCTCTCTCTCTCTCTCTCTCTCTCTCTCTCTCTCTCTCTCTCTCTCTCTCTCTCTCTCTCTCACACACACATACACAGAGTAAGATCATTCAATTAAGCCCATGTTCTCTACATGTTTCCCTTCACACAGATGAGGAGCTGTACATTCAACAGGTTGTGGTCCTCAAAGAAGATGCTTTACATGTAGGAATAACTTGTTATTTTCCACCGTGAGCTGCTTTTGAAGTACAGTTTCTGTACATTACTTTGTTTATCAACACTTTTATAGTACATTTGTTTACATTCCTTATGGGCACCGGACATGGAGCTGAGTTGACCGTTGTGCCTGGTCTGGGCCGGCGCAGAAGATATCTCCTCCCATGGAGCGGGACCGAACGTTGTGTCTGGACTGAGTTTTTCCTAGCCACCGTGCTTCTACACCTGCATTGCTTGCTGTTTGGGGTTTTAGGCCGAGTTTCTGTACAGCACTTTGTGACATCTGCTGATGTAAGAAGGGCTTTATAAATAAATGTTATTGATTGAAAACCCTTTATTTAGCAGATGTCAATCCAGACATCCATCCTGAGGAGACATTTGGGCATCAGGGCAGCTTTTTATCTAATTAGGCTTGTCAGTTATACGACCAGTCATTCAGCTAGTTCTCATAATACAATCATAGACAACATTGGTATCCTGTGAGCCTGCTATTTGTTATAGAAACCTATATATGACTAAATGTCACTGTTTCTGCTGAATATGCACAGTCATCTCCACTTCCCCAAGAAGACTATCATTATCTTACCCACTGGCTCCATGTCATCTACAAGACCCTGCTTGGTAAAGTCCCCCCTTATCTCAGCTCGCTGGTCACAAGACGGAGCTGCTCTTCCTCCCGGGGAAGGACTGCCCGTTCCATGATCTCGCCATCACGGTTGACAACTCCATTGTGTCCTCCTCCCAGAGCGCTAAGAACCTTGGCGTGATCCTGGACAACAAACTGTCGTTCTCAACTAACATCAAGGCGGTGGCCCGTTCCTGTAGGTTCATGCTCTACAACATCCGCAGAGTACGACCCTGCCTCACACAGGAAGCGGCGCAGGTCCTAATCCAGGCACTTGTCATCTCCCGTCTGGATTACTGCAACTCGCTGTTGGCTGGGCTCCCTGCCTGTGCCATTAAACCCCTACAACTCATCCAGAACGCCGCAGCCCGTCTAGTGTTCAACCTTCCCAAGTTCTCTCACGTCACCCCGCTCCTCTGCTCTCTCCACTGGCTTCCAGTTGAAGCTCGCATCCGCTACAAGACCATGGTGCTTGCCTACGGAGCTGTGAGGGGATCGGCACCTCAGTACCTCCAGGCTCTGATCAGGCCCTACACCCAAATAAGGGCACTGCGTTCATCCACCTCTGGCCTGCTCGCCTCCCTACCACTGAGGAAGTACAGTTCCCGCTCAGCTCAGTCAAAACTGTTCGCTGCTCTGGCTCCCCAATGGTGGAACAAACTCCCTCACGACGCCAGGACAGCGGAGTCAATCACCACCTTCCGGAGACACCTGAAACCCCACCTCTTTAAGGAATACCTAGGATAGGATAAAGTAATCCTTCTCACCCCCCTTAAAATATTTAGATGCACTATTGTAAAGTGGTTGTTCCACTGGATGTCATAAGGTGAATGCACCAATTTGTAAGTCGCTCTGGATAAGAGCGTCTGCTAAATGACTTAAATGTAAATGTAATGTCACCATAGCAGCACCCACCTGTAGCACGCGCTCCAGCAGGTATATCTCTCTAGTCACCCCCAAAACCAATTCTTTCTTTGGCCGCCTCTCCTTCCAGTTCTCTGTTGTCAATGACTGGAACGAACTACAAAAATCTCTGAAACTGGAAACACTTATCTCCCTCACCAGCTTTAAGCACCAACTGTCAGCTCAGAGATTACTGCACCTGTACATAGCCCACCTATAATTTAGCCCAAACAACTACCTCTTTCCCTACTGAATTTATTTAATTTAATTTTATTTATTTATTTATTTTGCTCCTTTGCACCCCATTATTTTTATTTCTATTTTTCACATTATTCCACTGCAAATCTACCATTCCAGTGTTTTACTTACTATATTGTATTTACTTTGCCACCATGGCCTTTTTTTGTCTTCACCTCATTTGCTCACATCGTATATAGACTTGTTTATACTGTATTATTGACTGTATGTTTGTTTTACTCCATGTGTAACTCTGTGTCGTTGTATGTGTCTAAAAATGAGTATTTCTTCAGAATTTAAGGGGCTGCATTGTATTGTATCCTATTTTATTTTTAGAAAACGTTTAAGGTCAAAGGTCATGTATGGTATATGCATGTATTAAGTCTATTGTATATGCATCTAAGCATCATAAATGTTCCTCTAGATTATCCTGGTGATTGACTGTGAGTAGAATCTCTGAACGAGACAACTACTATTTAGAGGCTCAACATTTAAGGCCATTTGAACGTAAAATGTACTACAAGTAGTAGTTACAAGTAGACATTAGTTACTGTGCCTGCAGTGCACTGCCGACATGAATGACTCATGTATAGCAGGTATGGGTCTTGCACAGTCTATGTCAATACCTCCATGCAATTCACAGACTTTATATGAATCTCTGTTACAGGAGGTTGGTGGAACCTTAATTGGGGAGGACCGGCCCGTGGTAATGACTGGAGGGGAATCAGTGGAATGGTATCAAATACATCAAGCAGGTGGTTTGATGCCATTCCATTTGCTCCGTTCCAGCCATTATTATTATTTTTATTTTTTTATTTTTTTATTTCACCTTTATTTATCCAGGTAGGCTAGTTGAGAACAAGTTCTCATTTGCAACTGCGACCTGGCCAAGATAAAAGCATAGCAGTGTGAACAGACAACACAGAGTTACACATGGAATAAACAATTAACAAGTCAACCGTCCTCCCCTCAGCAGCCTCCACTGATCTGTTTTTCAGACAATCCACTGTTTCTTCATCCTTTACTGCCTGCTGGAGATGGCTCTGAAGGTGGTAGCATTTGTCAGGACAGGATATATGTCCTATGGGAGTAACGTGTTTGATGGATCTCTCACAGGTCTTTCACTGGTAGGTGCAGTTCAGTATTATATACTGTATATCAGGATAATGCAGGATCCATTTTGAAGCATGGGCAATTTAGAGAAGATTCTAGTTGATGTATCTATAGTACCATCTGTCACACAATTCAGTCACTCGTTGACATTACGACACTGTACATTATATTCCATACTGACTGGATATTGTTTTATATCTCTGTTTCACCAAAGGGCCTACATATATGCATATTTGCTACTTACAGTCTACAATTTTCATTTTGGTAAGATTTTTCTCCCCACTTTGTGATGTTTCAATATACTAACTCACTTAGGACAACCCTAAATACATCTATCACATATTTTCTCAAAAGGTGGGCTTATCTGGGATTTAAACCCAGGACTACTCACACCCTAAGAGAGAAGCATACCCTTAAACCAACAAGCCTGCTTAGAGAAACCCACCCGATCGTTACACTTCTCCCATCCCCTTCTCCTCATCAGCCTGTGAGTTAACTTCCAGAATCTGTGATGTGGCAGGTTTTGGCTATTAGACTGCCCTCTAGTGGTAACTGACACTTTTGGGTGAGTTTTACGTACACCGAGTGCACAAAACATTAGGAACACCTGCTCTTTCCATGACATAGACTGACCAGGTGAATCCAGCTGAAGTCTATCATCCCATATTGATGTCACCTGTTAAATTCAGTTCAATCAGTGTAGATGAAGGGGAGGAGACAGGTTAAAGAAGGATTTTTTAAGTCTTGAGACATATTCTGTATGTGTGCCATTCAGAGGGTGAACGGACGAGACAAAATATTGAAGTGCCTTTGAATGGGGTATGACAGTAGGTGCCAGGCGCACCGGTCTGAGTGTGTCAAGAACTGCAATGCTGCTGTTTTGTTCACTCTCAACAGTTTCCCGTGTGTGTCAAGAATGGTCCGCCAGCCAAAGGACATCCAACCAACTTGACACAACTGTGACCAACCATGGTAACATGATGGATGGGTACAGCACTCAACTCGACATCAGAAGGTTCCTAGAGAGACCAGCTCTCAGAGAAAACACACAACTGCATTGGAGTAAACATGGGACAGCATCCCTGTGGAACAATTTCGACACACTTTAGAGTTCATGCCCCTGACGAATTGAGGCTTTCCTGATGGCAAAAGGGATTGCAACTCAATATTAGGAAGGTGTTCCTATTGTTTAGTACACTCAGTGTACATTACATTGTCAGATTTGCAAATGTCTGTGGTTGACATCTTTCTTAAGTGCTGTAAGTTATCATTTACGTTATGAGGACTGAGGCCTATCCAGGACTTTAGTGTTACAGCTACAAATAAAACCATATGGACGTTTCTCCGTGGCTGACAGATAAGAGTATTTATCTAATTAGGCTTGTCAGTTATACGACCAGTCGTTCAGCAAGTTCTCATAATACAAGCATAGACGACATTGGTATCCTGTGAGCCTGCTAGTTGTTATAGAAACCTATACATGACTGAATGTCACTGTTTCTGCTGAATATGCACAGTCATCTCCACTTCCCCAAGCAGACAATCATTATCTTGGACAGTACAACAAGCCTGTTGTGTTCAGAAAAGAAGGGCTCGTCCGGGATTTGAACCCAGGACCTCTCGCACCCAAAGCGAGAATCATACCCCTAGACCAACGAGCCTTTTTGAATGAAAGGTAAACACAGACTATAAGTTCTGCTCCCCATCTGCCCTGTCACTGATGTCAAGCGTGTGTGAAATCTGAGGCGTGTCCTTAGTGAAACTTTGTTACTTTACTCACCTCTACTGGTGATGATGTATACTGCATCATCACGATACTAAAGTTCTGACCTGTAGAAACATTACATTTGTCTGTTATACGAGGAAATATATTGTATTATATATTGTATATATGTCCTCTGATGTATAACCCAATGATATCTTGTCCAAGGCATATTCAACACAAAAGAGCTGAAATATCCAGTAGAACTATAACCATACCTAACATATTCCAGAACACTTTACTTGACACTGTCAAAACCAGTACCTAACAGACGTCATACCAGAGCTGTTAAACTGTAGTCTTCAGCGATTTTAAAAATAATTGCCATCTTTGTTTGGATTTTTTAAAATGTATTTTATTTAACTTGGGGTCTGGCAAGTCCGTTCAAAGGCATTTTCATAGCACCTGCTGGCTACCAAAAGAAAATATGATATCTCAGAAATCACAGCTTTTAATCGAGCATCAACAATAAACTACCTCTTTCCTATAAACTACCTATTTCCTGCCTACATGTATTATCTACAAGAGTGACACAACACCCCAGAATCATGACAATGATTGTAAACAAAACACTGTGGTTCTTATAACAACAAAAGGTTACTGGAAACAACTTTGATGACTTTGCAGAGAGTATGTAGATTATGAAAATAGTTCTGTTGTTATGTCTTTGTTTTAGTATGAGCAAAATGTGAGTTGAGTGGGTTGTTTTCTTAGTTCCTTTTTCAAATGTTTTGGGCATTTCTGTGTTGATGATGGAGGTTCTCAATCAGAGGCAGCTGTCATTCATTGTCCAGACTGATTGAGGGCTCAAAGGTATCCTGGTTTCACTTTTGAGTTGTGGGTGATTGTTTCCTTTGTAATGTTTGTTTCCCATTTCAGGACTGTTTTGGTTTTGGTTTGCATCATTCACATTTTGTATTCACAGAGTGATCATTTAATAAACCCATAAAATTCTCACTTTTCACTTCACACATTGGTCAGAGCTGTACATCCTCATCAGAAGAAGAGTTGTGGTATCACTCAAAGAAGTCATGCCTTCCATCTTCCCCTGGCGTTCGAGGAATAAGCATTGTTATTTTCCATCATTACTCATTTTTCCCCCGTACAGTTTCAGTGACTTATTTGTTTATCAACACTTTATAGTACCTTTGTTTACATTCCCTATAAATGTCTGGTTCTCCGCTCTGTACCCTGCTTTGATTGTCATATGTATTTGTTTACCCGCTGTGCCAACGTTGTGCCTCTCTTGTTACCTGTTTGTTCCTGTTTAAATGTTGACTCCCCGTACCTGCTTCTCATCTCAGGCGTTGGTCCTTACAAAGTTATGACAAAATCTAAATGAATTAACATAAGGTGTACAAAACATTAGGAACACATTCCTAATATTGAGTTGCACCCCCTTTTGTCCTCAGAACAGTTCAAGATGTTCAAGCGTTCATAGATGGCCAGCTTGGTCAAATAATCATCACTAGTCAGGGTTCCATAGCTGCCGGGACATTTGGGCGTCAGGGCAGCTTTTGAGCTGCTGCACTGTCAGAGCCAGGAACCTTCCTTCTCTGAGGATGTTACCGTGTAAGACAGGACCCCTTTGTGGTTTTTATTTTATGAATATACAACAGGTTATTACAGAGATGCCATCATGAAGGTGAGATGGTTCCCTCCTTACCTGACACAACATACTGTAATACATAGCGTTAAACAACGTTATGTTTTATGAAGTTATATATGTACAAGGCCACACTTCTGAATTGTGAACACTTTTGGTACGTCAAAAGATTCTAAAAGTGTAATTTCCTCAGAAAGCGTCTCAGTCATCCAGTGGCTTCATCCCCAGGGAGGCCTTCCAGAGACTGTTTGATGAGCTGGACAAGGATCAAACAGGTATTTATATTTTATCTCTACGACAATGTTAATTTCTTCAAAACTATGCAGTTGGCAGACTGTCAGTCTAACTCCAAGCAGATTTTCATAATTTGCCTTTGTGCTTGCATTTGCAACGGAAGCAACAATTTGGACAGAAGCAAATCTGAAAAGTTATTGTGAAAGTCATTGTTTCCCTCTGTAGCATCCTCCATTGCCTGAGTACTCATCTAAGTTCCTGCGCAAGGTTCAGTTTATCTTCATTCAGCATTATGTTACTGTGGTGGGGAATGTGCCCCAATGTTATCTGCATCTGTGTGAATTCACTATGTCACAAGTTCACAATGTCACAATATTTATTGAATTAACATAGATGTTTGTGTTTCTGCTTGATCCTAACAGCTCTTATTTACGACACTAACCTGGAATCCTAACTGACAAGCTTTGTTTCACCATTACAATATTGAAACCGAGCTAATGAGTTAAGATTCCAGGCTACTTATTCAAAGTAATATTGTTGATAGAGATGCTTTAGTGAATGTACACTTCTATGCTTTGTACACTCTATGTTGGCCTGTTCAACCTGTAAATTGCTTGACAACTTAAAAGGAGGGCTCGTCCGGGATTTGAACCCGGGACCTCTCGCACCCTAAGCGAGAATCATACCCCTAGACCAACGAGCCTGTCACATGTTTAACAACCAAGAGTT
Source organism: Oncorhynchus gorbuscha (assembly GCF_021184085.1). NCBI lineage: Eukaryota > Metazoa > Chordata > Actinopteri > Salmoniformes > Salmonidae > Oncorhynchus > Oncorhynchus gorbuscha. The sequence goes on from NC_060173.1 coordinate 12,646,423, forward strand.
TAAATTCCACTGCATGCCACGTGCATAAGGAATTCCTCTCAAGTTGATGCTGTTGCATGCTCAGTAAAACTGCTCAGAGACGGCCACTTAGTGGCTGTTCTAGACTCTGCACAAACACAGACATGTTGATCAAATGGAAACAGAGGACTCAGCATGGATTTAAAGCATTTTAGAATGGACATTGCATTTGAGGGCATCCACTATTTTTAAAGTAGTCAACTGGGTGGGTTTTCCTATGAGTTGGGAGCAATCAGCCAATGAAGAAGAATACAATTGACTACTTTAAAATGGAGATAATATAAGTCCTCTATCTATCTCTGTTGTTGATCATCGTTAGATTCGATTGGAAAGGCAGTCGATATAGGCCCTGGCCCATTTTGTTCACCTTCTCTGCATTTAATGTCTCTGGTCTAAAAATGAGTGTGCATGAGGGTGCATTGTATCCCATTTCAGTTTTTAGAAAATGTGTCAGGTCAAAGGTCATGTACGGTATATGCATGTATTATGTCTACTGTATATGCATGTATTATGTCTACTGTATATGCATGTATTATGTCTACTGTATATGCATGTATTATGTCTCTGTATATGCATGTATTATGTCTACTGTATATGCATGTATTATGTCTACTGTATATGCATGTATTAAGACTATTGTATATGCATCTAAGCATCATAAATGTTCCTCTAGATTATCCTGGTGATTGACTGTGAGTAGAATCTCTGAACGAGACAACTACTATTTAGAGGCTCAACATTTAAGGCCATTTGAACGCAAAATGTACTACAAGTAGTAGTTACAAGTAGACATTAGTTACTGTGCCTGCAGTGCACTGCCGACATGAATGATTCATGTATAGCAGGTATGGGTCTTGCACAGTTTATGTCAATAGCTCCATGCAATTCACAGACTTTATATATATCTCTGTCACAGGAGGTTGGTGGCACCTTAATTGGGGAGGACCGGCCCGTGGTAATGACTGGAGGGGAATCAGTGGAATGGTATCAAATACATCAAGCAGGTGGTTTGATGCCATTCCATTTGCTCCGTTCCAGCCATTATTATGAACCGTCCTCCCCTCACCAGCCTCCACTGATCTGTTTTTCAGACAATCCACTGTTTCTTCATCCTTTACTACCTGCTGGAGATGGCGCTGAAGGTGGTAGCATTTGTCAGGACAGGATATATGTCCTATGGGAGTAATGTGTTTGATGGATCTCTCACAGGTCTTTCACTGGTAGGTGCAGTTCAGTATTATATACTGTATGTCAGGATAATGCAGGATCCATTCTGAAGCATGGGCAATTTAGAGAAGATTCTAGTTGATGTATCTATTGTACCATCTGTCACACAATTCAGTCACTCGTTGACATTACGACACTGTACATTATATTCTATACTGATTGGATATTGTTTTATATCTCTGTTTTACCAAAGGGCCTACAGATATGCATATTTGCTACTTACAGTCTACCATTTTCCTATTGGTTAGATTTTTCTCCCCACTTTGTTTGTGATCTTTCAATATACTAACTCACTTTGGACAACCCTAAATACATCTATCACATATTTTCTCAAAAGGTGGGCTCATCTGGGATTTAAACCCAGGACTACTCACACCCTAAGAGAGAAGCATACCCTTAAACCAACAAGCCTGCTTAGAGAAACCCACCCGATCGTTACACTTCTCCCATCCCCTTCTCCTCATCAGCCTGTGAGTTAACTTCCAGAATCTGTGATGTGGCAGGTTTTGGCTATTCGACTGCCCTCTAGAGGTAACTTAGGAACACCTGCTCCTTCCATGACATAGACTTACCAAGTCTGTCATAGACTGTATGTAGTCTGTGATGTGGACTGTGTCTAGTCTGTAAGTCATTTGACTTCTTAAAAGGAGGTCTCGTCTGGGATTTGTATCACATCCGGCCGTGATTGGGAGTCGCATTGGGCGGTGCACAATTGGCCCAGCGTCGTCCCAGTTTGGCCAGGGTAGGCCGTCATTGACGTAGACTGATCAGGTGAATCCAGCTGAAGTCTATCATCCCGTATTGATGTCACCGGTTAAATCCACTTCATTTAGTGTAGATGAAGGGGAGGAGACAGGTTAAAGGAGGAGTTTTAAGCCTTGAGACGTATTCTGTATGTGTGCCATTCAGATGGTGAATGGACAAGACAAAATATTGAAGTGCCTTTGAATGGGGCATGACAGTAGGTGCCAGGCGCACCGGTCTGAGTGTGTCAAGAACTGCAATGCTGCTGTTTTGTTCACTCTCAACAGTTTCCCGTGTGTGTCAAGAATGGTCCGCCACCCAAAGGACATCCAACCAACTTGACACAACTGTGACCAACCATGTTAACATGATGGATGGGTACAGCACTCAACTCGACATCAGAAGGTTCCTAGAGAGACCAGCTCTCAGAGAAAACACACAACTGCATTGGAGTCAACATGGGACAGCATCCCTGTGGAACACTTTCGACACCATGTATTTATCTAATTAGGCTTGCCAGTTATATGACCAGTTATATGACCAGTTGTTTGACTAGTTCTCATAATACAAACATAGACGACATTGGTATCCTGTGAGCCTGCTATTTGTTATAGAAACCTACACATGACTGAATGTCACTGTTTCTGCTGAATATGCACAGTCATCTCCACTTCCCCAAGTAGACAATCATTATCTTGGACAGTACAACGAGCCTGTAGTGTTCAGAAAAGAAGGGCTCGTCCGGGATTTGAACCCGGGACCTCTCGCACCCAAAGCGAGAATCATACCCCTAGACCAACGAGCCTTGTTGAAAGAAAGGTAAACACAGACTATAAGTTCTGCTCCCCATCTGCCCTGTCACTGATGTCAAGCGTGTGTGAAATCTGAGGCGTGTCCTTAGTGAAACTTTGTTACTTTACTCACCTCTACTGGTGATGATGTATACTGTATACTGCATCATGTCTCAGCCTCCAGTATTTATGCTGCAGTAGTTTATGTGTCGGGGGGCTAGGGTCAGTTTGTTTATCTGGAGTACTTCTCCTGTCCTATTCGGTGTCCTGTGTAAATCTAAGTGTGCGTTCTCTAATTCTCTCCTTCTCTCTTTCTTTCTCTCTCTCGGAGGACCTGAGCCCTAGAACCATGCCCCAGGACTACCTGACATGATGACTCCTTGCTGTCCCCAGTCCACCTGGCCATGCTGCTGCTCCAGTTTCAACTGGCCTGGGCCCTAGGACCATGTCCCAGGACTACCTGACATGAGGACTCCTTGCTGTCCCCAGTCCACCTGGCCATGCTCCTGCTCCAGTTTCAACTGTTCTGCCTTACTATTATTCAACCATGCTGGTCATTTATGAACATTTGAACATCTTGGCCACGTTCTGTTATAATCTCCACCCGGCACAGCCAGAAGAGGACTGGCCACCCCACATATGCTCTCTCTAATTCTCTCTTCTTTCTCTCTCTCGGAGGACCTGAACCCTAGGACCGTGCCCCAGGACTACCTGACATGATGGCTCCTTGCTGTCCCCAGTCCACCTGACTGTGCTGCTGCTCCAGTTTCAACTGTTCTGCCTTATTATTATTTGACCATGCTGGTCATTTATGAACATTTGAACATCTTGGTCATGTTCTGTTATAATCTCTACCCGGCACAGCCAGAAGAGGACTGGCCACCCCACATAGCCCGGTTCCTCTCTAGGTTTCTTCCTAGGTTTTGGCCTTTCTAGGGAGTTTTTCCTAGCCACCGTGCTTTTACACCTGCATTGTTTGCTGTTTGGGGTTTTAGGCTGGGTTTCTGTACAGCACTTTGAGATATCAGCTGATGTACGAAGGGCTATATAAATAAATTTGATTTGATTTGATTTGATTTGATATAGGAAAGTTCTGACCTGTAGAAAACATTACATTTGTCAGTTATACAAGGCCATAGATCGTATTATGTATGGTATATATTTCCTCTGATATATAACTCAATAATATATTGTCCAAGGCATATTTAACACAAATGAGCTGAAATATCCAGTCGAACTATAACCATACCTTAACATATTCCGGAACACTTTACTTGACCCCTTTGTCATAGGTCATAAGGGCTACATAACATTGTCAAAACCAGTACATAACTGACTGAACTGTATCACAGAATCCCAGACCATAGAGTCCTGACGTCACTCTAGGCGATGGTCCGTCTGGTGAACATGTTGAGTGTATTCCACTTCCTGAGGTTCATCCCCCAACATTAAGCTATCTTCTCTGAAAAACAACTCAGTCTTTGGAGTCCAGCTCTGCTTCATTGTAACAACTGCTGATTGCTGTTAAAATAGATGTATATAATTTGATTGATTGATGTCATCAGTTCCCCTTAATCATTTTACCATATTCCTCTAAAGCTCACGGCTCTGTTTGCCATCAGCATGGTCGACCTGGTGAAACACCTCGGAGCCTCTGCCGGTATATTAGCGGTGAGAATCTCTAGTGTCTGTCGTTTTCTTTGGGTTGTGTTCTTGTGTGTAGTAGAGACAGACAGAGCTGTTAGACTGGTACGGTTGAATGGTACGACTGTAAAGAACTGCCGTCTGTTTGCAGGTGGTGTAACGGGGTGCGTACTGGCGGCAGAGCAGTCAGGCGCAGGAGAGCGGAAACTGATTTACAGCCGCTGTCGTTTAATAAACATAACAACCACCGTAAACAGAACGATCAATGAATGGGTCAAACAAAACCCGGTATCCACCAGCATAATGTGCACAAGCACTACAAGAAACAATTCCGGACAAGGACATGGGGGGGGAACAGAGGAGTAAATACACAACATGGAATTGATGGAATTGAAACCAGTTGTGAGGGAAGACAAGACAAAACCAATGGAAAATTAAAGGATGGATCGGCGATGGCTAGAAGGCCGGTGACGTCGACCGCCGAACGCCGCCGGAACAAGTAGAGGGACCGACTTCGGCGGAAGTCGTGACAGGTGGTTTATTATGTATTTGCTGTGCTTGGGGTCTGGTCGTTCAAAGGCACTATCATAGCACCTGCTCGTAACCTGAGATATCTCAGAAATCACAGCTTTTAATCGATCATCAACAATAAACTACCTCTTTCCTATAAACAACCTATTTCCTACCTACATGTATTATCTATTTCTTACATCACTACCGTTGACCCCAGAATCATGACAATGATTGTAAACAAAACTCTACGATGTGGTTCTTATGAACATCTTGGTTACTGGTTAAACAACTTTGATGACTTTGCAATGAGTATGACTCAACTTAAGTTACCATAAAATCTAAATGAACAAACAAATGATGTACAAAACATTAGGAACACCTTCCTACTATTCAGTTGCACCACCTTTTGCCATCAGAACAGTTCGTCAAGGTATCGAAAACGTTCCACGGGGATACTGGCCCATGTTGACTCCAATGCTTCCCACAGTTGTGTCAAATTAAATCAAATGTATTTATAAAGTAATTTTTACATCAGCAGATGTCACAAGGTGCTTACACAGAAACCTAACATAAATCTTCAGGGAGCAAACAATGCAGATGTAGAAGCACGGTGGCCAGGAAAAAGTCCCTAGAAAGGCAGGAATCTAGATAGAAACCTAGAGAGGAACCAGGCTATGAGGGGTGGCCAGTCCTCTTCTGGCTGTGCCAGGTGGAGATTATAAACCTAGAGAGGAACCAGGCTATGAGGGGTGGCCAGTCCTCTTCTGGCTGTGCCAGGTGGAGATTATAAACCTAAAGAGGAACCAGGCTATGAGGGGTGGCCAGTCCTCTTCTGGCTGTGCCAGGTGGAGATTATAAACCTAAAGAGGAACCAGGCTATGAGGGGTGGCCAGTCCTCTTCTGGCTGTGCCAGGTGGAGATTATAAACCTAAAGAGGAACCAGGCTATGAGGGGTGGCCAGTCCTCTTCTGGCTGTGCTGGGTGGAGATGTCACGAACCGGCTCAAAGCACGTAACAAAGGGAGACAACGTGGAGATAAGGAGTAACAAAATATATATGTATTAACTAAAGCAACTAAGAAAAATATACAATGGTGTGTTTATATTCAGTAATCAGTAGTGTAAGTGAGTGTTTTGCATGAATGTGATAATGCAGGGTGTTGAAAGGTGCCAAAGCAAACAAACAAAAGGCCACCAAGAACCACAACACAATCTACAAAGGTGTCTGCATGGAGAGAGTCTCCTCCATGAATGTTGAAGAGGTCTATTTATCCTGGGAGACACCTGGCCCAGGTGTTTCCCATGAAGCTGACGACCCTCTCAACTCCGCCCACCGGCATCCTAATAAGGAAACAAGAACAAAGACATAATACGGCAGACAGAATGGGAGGGTCGTCACAGAGATAAGAGTACGTGTCCATTAAGGCCAAATCGTTCCTCAAGATGTTCAAACGTCCAAAGATGACCAGCATGGTCAAATAATCATCACTGTGGTTGTACAGGGTGTAACAGGTCAGCACTCAAAGGTCGAGACAGCAGGTGCTGTAGAGAGAGGGAGAGAGAAAGAGAGGGTGGAAAACAGCAGGTCTGGGACAAGGTAGCATGTCTGGTGAACAGGTCAGGGTTCCATAGCCGCAGGCAGAACAGTTGAAACTGGAGCAGCAGCACGACAAGGTAGCATGTCTGGTGAAAAGGTCAGGGTTCCATAGCCACAGGAAGTTGGCTGGATGTCCTTTGGGTGGTGGACCATTCTTAATACACAAGGAAAATTGTAAAAGCGTAAAAAACTCAGCAGCATTGCAGTTCTTGACACACTCAAACCGGTGCTCCTGGCACGTACTACCATACCCCGTTCAAACCGGTGCTCCTGGCACGTATTACCAGACCCCGTTCAAACCGGTGCTCCTGGCACGTACTACCAGACCCTGTTCAAACCGGTGCTCCTGGCACGTACTACCAGACCCCGTTCAAACCGGTGCTCCTGGCACGGACCACCAGACCCCGTTCAAACCGGTGCTCCTGGCACGTACTACCAGACCCTGTGCTCCTGGCACGTACCACCAGACCCCTTCAAACCGGTGCTCCTGGCACGTACTACCAGACCCCCAAACCGGTGCTCCTGGCAAACCGGGTGCTCCTGGCACGTAAACCGGTGCTCCACGGCTACCCAGACCCCGTTCAAACCGGTGCTCCTGGCACGTGCTCCTGGCACGTACTACCAGACCCCGTTCAAACCGGTGCTCCTGGCACGTACTACCAGACCCCGTTCAAACCGGTGCTCCTGGCACGTACTACCAGACCCCGTTCAAACCGGTGCTCCTGGCACGTACTACCAGACCCCGTTCAAACCGGTGCTCCTGGCACGTACTACCAGACCCCGTTCAAAGGCACTTCCGTCTTTTGTCTTGCCCATTCACACTCTGAATCCCAATGTTCCTAATGTTTTGTACACTCAGTCTACATGGTACTTTAGTACTTTTTGTCAAGCTTGCATTACTGGTATTGATGGGATTTATAGTAATGGCTTTCTGCTTTCAAGTTTCCTGTATTTTCAGTCTGCTCTGGTTCTATATATAACATCATGATGATGAACAACTGGAGTGTCTTTCTGGATGTATATGCCAGATACAATTTGCTATGACAATTACTTTGGTTATTCTAATCTATTCTATCATGTGAGCATTTGAAGAAATGGATGACTGACAGATAGGTGATGCTTGTATTTGGTTTATGTTCCCAAATCCAGGTGGTCCAAGCTCTACTTCATAGCCTGGTGGTTGACCTCCTCTGTCATGTGGGTCAACCTGTTTATAGCTCTGATCCTGGAGGTAGGGTCAGTAAACTGTTTGTTTATATGTTTATTTTACAGTGTGATAACACCTGTTTTTTATTTAACAGTCTTAAAATTGCCATATATATTTTTTTTTTTGTTTTTAATCAAACTTTCACATTTCTTATCATCTGAATCCAGAACTTCATCTACAAGTGGGACAGAAACCATGGATGCTCAAATCGTGATATGGTGAGGACAGACTTGGACATTACCATCCAGCTGATTTTCAGATAGGACCATAAACACCAGTGGTTTTAGAACAGGCTTTAGCTTTGACTTTTATTTTGGCTTTGTGTTTTTGGGTCTGCCCTGAACAGGCTTTTATTTTGGCTTTTATTTTGGCTTTGTGTTTTTGGGTCTGCCATGAACAGGATTTAGCTTTGGCTTTTATTTTGGCTTTGTGTTTTTGGGTCTGCCCTGAACAGGTTTTAGCTTTGGCTTTGTGTTTTTGGGACTCCCATGAACAGGCTTTTATTTTGGCTTTGTGTTTTTGGGTCTGCCCTGAACAGGTTTTAGCTTTGGCTTTGTGTTTTTGGGTCTGCCCTGAACAGGCTTTTATTTTGGCTTTGTGTTTTTGGGTCTGCCATGAACAGGCTTTTATTTTGGCTTTGTGTTTTTGGGTCTGCCATGAACAGGTTTTAGCTTTGGCTTTTATTTTGGCTTTGTGTTTTTGGGTCTGCCATGAACAGGATTTTATTTTGGCTTTGTGTTTTTGGGTCTGCCCTGAACAGGCTTTAGCTTTGGCTTTTATTTTGGCTTTGTGTTTTTGGGTCTGCCCTGAACAGGCTTTAGCTTTGGCTTTTATTTTGGCTTTGTCTTTTTGGGTCTGCCATGAACAGGTTTTAGCTTTGGCTTTTATTTTGGCTTTGTCTTTTTGGGTCTGCCATGAACAGGTTTTAGCTTTGGCTTTTATTTTGGCTTTGTGTTTTTGGGTCTGCCATGAACAGGTTTTAGCTTTGGCTTTTATTTTGGCTTTGTGTTTTTGGGTCTGCCATGAACAGGTTTTAGCTTTGGCTTTGTGTTTTTGGGTCTGCCATGAACAGGTTTTAGCTTTGGCTTTTATTTTGGCTTTGTGTTTTTGGGTCTGCCATGAACAGGTTTTAGCTTTGGTTTTTATTTTGGCTTTGTGTTTTTGGGTCTGCCCTGAACAGGTTTTAGCTTTGGCTTTGTGTTTTTGGGTCTGCCATGAACAGGCTTTTATTTTGGCTTTGTGTTTTTGAGTCTGCCCTGAACAGGTTTTAGCTTTGGCTTTGTGTTTTTGGGTCTGCCATGAACAGGTTTTAGCTTTGGCTTTGTGTTTTTGGGTCTGCCATGAACAGGTTTTAGCTTTGGCTTTGTGTTTTTGGGTCTGCCATGAACAGGTTGTAGCTTTGGCTTTGTGTTTTTGGGTCTGCCATGAACAGGTTTTAGCTTTGGCTTTGTGTTTTTGGGTCTGCCCTCAACAGGTTTTAGCTTTGGCTTTGTGTTTTTGGGTCTGCCATGAACAGGCTTTTATTTTGGCTTTGTGTTTTTGTGTCTACCCTGAACAGGTTTTAGCTTTGGCTTTGTGTTTCTGGGTCTGCCCTGAAGAGGTTTTAGCTTTGGCTTTGTGTTGTTGTGTCTACCCTGAACAGGTTTTAGCTTTGGCTTTGTGTTTTTGGGTCTGCCCTCAACAGGTTTTAGCTTTGGCTTTTATTTTGGCTTTGTGTTTTTGGGTCTGCCATGAACAGGTTTTAGCTTTGGCTTTGTGTATTTGGGTCTGCCCTGAACAGGTTTTAGCTTTGGCTTTTATTTTGGCTTTGTGTTTTTGGGTCTGCCATGAACAGGTTTTAGCTTTGGTTTTTATTTTGGCTTTGTGTTTTTGGGTCTGCCCTGAACAGGTTTTAGCTTTGGCTTTGTGTTTTTGGGTCTGCCATGAACAGGTTTTAGCTTTGGCTTTGTGTTTTTGGGTCTGCCATGAACAGGTTTTAGCTTTGGCTTTTATTTTGGCTTTGTGTTTTTGGGTCTGCCATGAACAGGTTTTAGCTTTGGTTTTTATTTTGGCTTTGTGTTTTTGGGTCTGCCCTGAACAGGTTTTAGCTTTGGCTTTGTGTTTTTGGGTCTGCCATGAACAGGTTTTAGCTTTGGCTTTGTGTTTTTGGGTCTGCCCTCAACAGGTTTTAGCTTTGGCTTTGTGTTTTTGGGTTTGCCATGAACAGGCTTTTATTTTGGCTTTGTGTTTTTGGGTCTGCCATGAACAGGTTTTAGCTTTGGCTTTGTGTTTTTGGGTCTGCCATGAACAGGTTTTAGCTTTGGCTTTGTGTTTTTGGGTCTGCCATGAACAGGCTTTTATTTTGGCTTTGTGTTTTTGGGTCTGCCATGAACAGGTTTTAGCTTTGGCTTTGTGTTTTTGGGTCTGCCCTGAACAGGCTTTAGCTTTGGCTTTTATTTTGGCTTTGGGTTTTTGGGTCTGCCCTGAACAGGCTTTAGCTTTGGCTTTTATTTTGGCTTTGTGTTTTTGGGTCTGCCATGAACAGGCTTTTATTTTGGCTTTTATTTTGGCTTTGTGTTTTTGGGTCTGCCCTGAACAGGCTTTAGCTTTGGCTTTTATTTTGGCTTTGTGTTTTTGGGTCTGCCCTGAACAGGTTTTAGCTTTGGCTTTGTGTTTCTGGGTCTGCCCTCAACAGGTTTTAGCTTTGGCTTTGTGTTTTTGGGTCTGCCCTCAACAGGTATTAGCTTTGGCTTTGTGTTTTTGGGTCTGCTCTGAACAGGCTTTTATTTTGGCTTTGTGTTTTTGTGTCTACCCTGAACAGGTATTAGCTTTGGCTTTGTGTTTTTGGGTCTGCCCTGAACAGGTTTTAGCTTTGGCTTTGTGTTTTTGGGTCTGCCCTCAACAGGTATTAGCTTTGGCTTTGTGTTTTTGGGTCTGCTCTGAACAGGCTTTTATTTTGGCTTTGTGTTTTTGTGTCTACCCTGAACAGGTTTTAGCTTTGGATTTGTGTTTCTGGGTCTGCTCTGAACAGGCTTTTATTTTGGCTTTGTGTTTTTGTGTCTACCCTGAACAGGTTTTAGCTTTGGCTTTGTGTTTCTGGGTCTGCTCTGAACAGGCTTTTATTTTGGCTTTGTGTTTTTGTGTCTACCCTGAACAGGTTTTAGCTTTGGCTTTGTGTTTTTGGGTCTGCCCTCAACAGGTATTAGCTTTGGCTTTGTGTTTTTGGGTCTGCCCTCAACAGGTATTAGCTTTGTGCTTTTTTTCTATTATCCAATTATTTTTGCCTTGGCATTCATGACATTGTAGGTGGGCTATGCTATGGCTTTGCTCTGTGTTTTGCTCCTGCCATTAGGGTTAATGAATTGAGTTGATGATTGGCCGCAGTATGCCCTAGGCCTTTTGGCAGACCGGAGCTATCTCAGCAGCAACTGCACTTGATTACATTCTGCCCCTGAACAGGCAGTTAACCCACTGTTAACCGTCATTGAAAATAAGAATTTGTTCTTAACTGACTTGCCTAGTTAAATAAAGGTTAAATTAAAAATGTACAATTCTGTCAACACACAGGAAGTGTGCTCCTGACATTATGTGATATGGAACTCTCTGTGCTGTTGCCAAGTTTATTTATAGATATGAAAGGAATATACCTTTTTCATACAGGTTATATATACTTTGGCTTTGTGTTTTGGGTCTGCTGATGTTAAAAGGGCTTTATAAATACATTTGATTGATTGATTCACATACTGTACCCTATAATGTTTTCCTTTGTGTTTTGACTCCTGGTTTTTCAGACAACAGATAGCAGAGCCTACTGAAGAGAAAGTTGTCACAAAACTGCATGCCCACCCACACCTTCAACACCTATCTATGTCCATGTCACTGGATCAAATATAGATATTGGGTGTAATGGAAGCGGGATCCCGGTTATTGCTTTAATTGCGGTTATGTGAATGAGCTTTTGCATTGTTACCTGAGTGGATCAAAAGACTGTTTTTCAACTCTACTGCTTCTTTTACTGACTCTGAAACACAATATTGACCAATATAATGTCACCTGTTGAGTGCTTTAAGTTATACATTCTGCATAAAGGGTTATAATAAACTCCTGATAATTCAATCATGGACACAAAGATTTTATTAGTGCAGTCCGAGGAGTTCAATAGATAGACAGGCACCATCTGAATGTTGAAGATAGCTGATGACATGGTGTGTGGGGGTGGCCTTTGTGTAAAAACATACCGGAGCTATCTCAGCTTTCAGATAACTGCACTGTGTTTCTTACATTCTTTGTGCAGCTCTCTGAACAGGCATTAAAACAGCTTGTTTCTCCCACTAACTTGACATTGTAAACAAAAACAAAAAAATACTCTAAACTAAGTAAGGAATTTGCTAATCAGCCACAAATACATTCTAAAATATCGCCTCCCCCAGAATTCTTGCTGCTGTACTGGGAAGGGCACACTAGTTACTGTTTATTCATTACTGGAAGTGTGCTTCACTTTCACATGACTACTGTTATGGAATTCATTACTGGTGTGGTAGCTTCAAGTTTATCTTTATAGATATGTGTATTCAAGGAATATACCACTTTTTTTACTAGTTAGGTTATTCATTACTGGTGTGGTAGCTTCAAAACTCTTTTACTTTACTGTGACAACTGCTGTCTGCTGATGTTAAATTACTGGTGTGGTAGCTTTATAACTATGACTCTTTTACATTTGATTGGTGTGGTAGCTTCACTTTCACTATGACTCTTTTACTAGTTACTGTTTATTCATTACTGGTGAGGCAGTATTGCTTCCACTATGACTCTTTCACTACTTACTGTGTATTCATTACTGGCGAGGTAGTGTCATCTGTCCTGCCCTGTAGCCCTGCTGAGTGTCACCTGTCCTGCACTATACCCCTTCTGAACACCTAACTATGTCCACCTGTCACTGGACCCCTCAAATATAGATACCCCTTCTGAGTGACACCTGTCCTGCAATGTGACACCTGTCCTGCACTATACCCCTTCTGAGTGACACCTTTAACTATAACCCTTCTGGTTACCTGTGAATGAGCCCTTTTGACATTGTTACCCCTTCTGAGTGACACCTCCTGCAAAGACACCGGTTTTTCAACACTCCTGCACTTACCCCTTCTGAGTGACACCTGTCCTGCACTATACCCCTTCTGAGTGACACCTGTCCTGCACTATACCCCTTCTGAGTGACACCTGTCCTGCACTATACCCCTTCTGAGTGACACCTGTCCTGCACTATACCCCTTCTGAGTGACACCTGTCCTGCACTATACCCCTTCTGAGTGACACCTGTCCTGCACTATACCCCTTCTGAGTGACACCTGTCCTGCACTATACCCCTTCTGAGTGATGCCTGTTCTGCATTGTTCTGCCCTGCCTCTGACTCCAGTTCCAGAGCATTGTCTGGATTCCCTCTGGCCTGGTCTGGCCTCTCCATACCTTTAGGTCCCCTCTTTACCTGTTCTACTCTCAACTCAGTCCTGCAGCCAGTCACTTAGTCAGTCAGTTAGTTCCTAGCCTTGACTCTGACCCCAGTTCCACAGGAGCTGTCCATAGTCCCCGGAGGCTGACCTGGTCTGACCCTCTCCCCCACAGCAAAGTCCTGCTAAGGCTTTTATACCTGGAAGTCCCCTCTCTACCTGTCCTGCTGCAGTCATCAAGACACCTGCCTCTACCCTGCCCCTGAACCCAGCTCCATACCTGTAGGTCCCCTGTCTACCTCTCTACCTGTCCTGTCCTGCTCTGCCCCTGAACCCAGCTCCATACCTGTAGGTCCCTTGTCTACCTGTCCTGCTCTGCCTCTGAACCCAGCTCCATACCTGTAGGTCCCTTGTCTACCTGTCCTGCTCTGCCTCTGAACCCAGCTCCATACCTATAGGTCCCTTGTCTACCTGTCCTGCTCTGCCTCTGAACCCAGCTCCATACCTATAGGTCCCTTGTCTACCTGTCCTGCTTTGCCTCTGACCCCAGTTCCAGCTCCATATCAGCTGTCTGGAGTGAGTCTCCCTTGCCATGGCCCAGGCTGGCCTATAACACACTACACCCCCCCCTCCATCACATCACAAATGCAACCTTTATTTAACTAGGCAAGTCAGTTAATTAAGAATACATTTTTATTTTCAATGATGGCCTAGGAACAGTGGCTTAACTGCCTTGTTCAGGGGCAGAATGACACATTTTTACCTTGTCGGCTCGGGGATTCGATCTTGCATCCTTTCGGTTACTAGTCCAACAAACATCATTTTTAAGAGATCTGATTTTTAGTTTAGAAATACTTTGTTAAAATGACACACTTAGTTCTCTACCCACCTCGTTCCTTTCGTTTAGCATATGCATGTAGTAAGCACACCACAACCAAAATGTTGCTATATTGAATCCCCAAGTTGACAAGGTAAAAATCTGTCATTCTGCCCCTGAGCAAGGCAGTTAACCCACTGTTCCTCTGAGCAAGGCAGTTAACCCACTGTTCCCCGGGCGCCGAAGACGTGGATGTTGATTAAGGCAGCCCTAAACACCTCTCTGATTCAGGGGGGTGGGGTTAAATTCAGAAGACACCTTTCAGTTGAATACATTCAGTTGTACAACTGACTAAATATCCCCCTTTCCACCATGCTTTCGGGAATATGTGTATTTTCAGATTACACTATGATTCTTTAGTTGTAGACACTACATCACTGCTCTCCCTCTCTTGCTTTTGGTCCTCCTCTTTGAAAGTCACCTTGATGTTGCATCTGTGTGTTTTATCAGTTTCTTTATGAAAATATATAGTGAACTCCATGACAGTAGCTAAAGCAAGGGGCTATAGCAGCACACAAGGAGACTAGAAGTGCATGCTGGGGCGGGCTGGCCTGAGCTCGAGTGAAATTGGGCACCTTTTGCTCCTCGCTCCAGCGCCGCTCCGCTCACATTCTATGGTCCAAATAGAGTAGCTGTCACGTTCGTTAAGAGATGGATTGGACCAAGGTGCAGTGTGGTAGGCGTACATTTTACTTTTATTTCTACTACAGGGGCTACAGGACTAGTGCACTACTACAGGGGCCATAGGACTAGTGCACCACTACTACTACTACAGGGGCCATACGACTCTGGTCAAAAGTAGTTTACTATAGAGGGAATAGGGTGCCATTTGGGATGCAATTCAAGTCACTACACTTTTCTACATGACTGAAAGAGAGGCTCGATGGCGAGGGTGGACTGTGAATCTGTGCCCTTAGACCCTTCCCCTCCTACCCCTCCTCCCCATACCAACCCTCTTGCCCTCATGACCCTCCTGAATCTCCTGCACCTTCTCCCCCTCCTTCCCTTCCTGCCCCTCCTTCCCCTCTTGACTCTCCTCCACCTCCGCCCCCTCCTTCGCCTTCTGCTCCCCTCCCTCCTCCCTCTCCTGACCCTCTTCCCTCTTTTGACTCTCCTGACCCTCATCCGCCTCCTGACCCTTTTGACCTCAACCCCCCTGACCCTCCTGCCCCTGACTTCCCAGCCCTCCTCCCCCTCCTGACCCTCCTCCATCTCCTGCCCCTCCTCCCCCTCCTCCCCCTCCTGACCCTCCTCCATCTCCATCTCCTGACCCTCCTCCCCTCCTGACCCTCCTTTCCCTCCTGCCCCTCCTCCATCTCCTGACCCTCCTCCCCCCTCCTGCCCCTCCTCCATCTCCTGACCCTCCTCCATCTCCTGACCCTCCTTTCCCTCCTCCCCTCCTGACCCTCATCCCCCCTCCTGACCCTGCCCCTCCATGTCCTGACCCTCCTTTCCCTCTCCCCCTGCCCCTCCTCCATCTCCTGACCCTCCTGATCTCCTGACCCCCTGCCCCTCTTCCCCCCTCCTTTCCCTCTCCCTCTCCCCTGGCCCTCCTGTCCCCATCTTCCCCCTCCTTCTCCCCATCCTGCCCCTCTTCCCCTCTCCCTGACCCTCCTGCCCCCCCCTCTTCCCCCCTCCTGACCCTCCTGCCCCTTCCCCCTCCTCCCCTCCCCTCTCCCTCCTCTCCCTCAGCCCCCTGATCCTCCTGTCCCTCTTCCCCCTCCTTCCCCTTCCTGCGCCTCTTCCCCTCCTGACCCTCCTGCCCTCTTCCCCCTCCTGACCCTCCTGTCCCTCTTCCCCCTCCTGACCCTCCTGCCCCTCTCCCCCCTCCTGATGCTCCTGCCCACCCTGTGTGAGTGTGTGTCTGAGCGGTTGATCAGCCTGACTGAGCGAAGTGGAGGTTATCCTGCAGGTTAACCTGCAGAAATGGTGATCCAGTGACTTTTTACTTGGTTGTGTAACTTATTAGTGTGATTTCTTAGTGTGATTAGTATGAATGACTGGAAATTGATGGATCTCTTCAACAAAACATATAGTGTATATACAGTACATCAATCACAATGCAGGAACCCTGATAAGGATCTTAGTTTCCTGAGCACTGTTGTTCTAAGGCTGTGTGTGTGTGTGTGTGTGTGTGTGTGTGTGTGTGTGTGTGTGTGTGTGTGTGTGTGTGTGTGTGTGTGTGTGTGTGTGTGTGTGTGTGTGTGTGTGTGTGTGTGTGTGTGTGTGTGTGTGTGTGTGTGTGTGTGTGTGTGTGTGTGTGTGTGTGTGTGTGTGCTTGTCACAGTTCAAAGTGCCGCTCTGATCTTGGGCTGTCCCGTTCAAATTGATCTCATGACAGAAACATACGCCCATACAACCTCGTTCACCTAACCAATAGACCATTAACCTGTGGGTAAAGTGCACTGTGTGGGTGTCTGAAGAAAGTTTGCTATCTCTGCATCTCCTCTGGATAAACCACAGGTAGATTTGCATCTAGGGGAGAGTAACCATGACTTGTGGCTGCATCAGGGTCTGTAGGGTTTGTGGGGCTAAGGTGGAGGAAGGGTGGTTCAAGACGTCGGAGGTTGTATTATGCAATTAACAAAGGCATTATAGGTTAGTAGTGGGATGTTGAACAGGGGCCCCGAGGCACTGCCCTCCAGCCCTCCCTCAACACATTTTGCCATGGTGCAAAGAGAAAAAGTTTTATAATGCTATTCTACATATTTTGTCATGAAGCTAAGAGAAAATGTTGCAGTTTTTAAGCAAATTTCTTGCAATTCTACACTTTTTGTTATCATATGCTTTCTGAAAGACCTCGCAGAGGGCTCTGGGGACCACGAGCACGTGCCTTGCATGTCCGTTTGGTAATACGGCCCTGATGTTGGACACTCCTGGGAACTGCTACACACTGTTGTTGTTGTTGTTGTTAGTTGAAAGGACAGGGTTAGAGGTAACGTAATGCTGTGATGTTATAGCTCTGTCCATTAGATGGCAGTAACATGTCCTCTGATCTACAGAAACTCATCCGATCTCTGTCTTTATTTGAACATTCACTTTTTAACAGAGGCAGTCTTAACTGAGGCAGTCTTAACTGAGGCAGTATTAACTGAGGCAGTCTTAACTGAGGCAGTCTTAACAGAGACAGTGTATGCACATCAATTGTGTGAGAGTATTGTGACAGG
The DNA here is from genome assembly GCF_021184085.1 of Oncorhynchus gorbuscha. NCBI lineage: Eukaryota > Metazoa > Chordata > Actinopteri > Salmoniformes > Salmonidae > Oncorhynchus > Oncorhynchus gorbuscha. The sequence goes on from NC_060173.1 coordinate 12,663,630, forward strand.
TGCAAACAGACAAGTGAGACATTTTTTTGTTCTAAATATGATAGCCTTTGAAGTTTGGAAATCCATCTAATTGCATGGCTGAATGTGATCAAGTGTTGGAGCTAACTCAAAAAATCTAAGAATCTTCTGACTCTAAAAATCTAAGAATCTTCTGACTCTAAAAATCTAAGAATGTTCTGACTAAAAATCTAAGAATGTTCTGACTCTAAAAATCTAAGAATCTTCTGACTCTAAAAATCTAAGAATGTTCTGACTCTAAAAATCTAAGAATGTTCTGACTCTGAAAATCTAAGAACCATCTGACTCTAAGAATCTCCTGATACTAAGAATATAATATTCTAGAATAATGAAATACTGCCTCCCATAAGACATCACCACTTTACAATGAAGGCCAGACATTCATTCATTCACAAATAAGGTGATGGAGAGCAGGAGGTAGAGATAAAGATAGAGTGAGTTTCAGAGTCATCTCGTGTGGCAGTAATGCATCGCCAAATTGGACATATTTCTGCTCATGCAGCTGAAGTGAGAAGGCAGCAGAGTGACTGATACGGCATCTATAGTTTCCTGGTAATCACTAGAATGAAGTTTTCAGAGTTTCCCACAGTGGCAGGACAATGTACCCAGTCTTGGCTGAGTGGAATATAGTTAGCTACCCTCTCTCTCCCTCTCTCCCTGCCCTCTCTCTCTCCCTGCCCTCTCTCTCTCCCTCTCTCCCTGCCTTCTCTCCCTCTCTCTCTCCCTCTCTCCTTGCCCTCTCTCTCTCCCTCTCTCCCTGCCCTCTCTCTCTCCCTCTCTCCCTCTCTCTCTCCCTCTCTCCCTGCCCTCTCTCTCTCCCTCTCTCCCTCTCTCTCTCCCTCTCTCCCTTCCCTCTCTCCCTGCCCTCTCTCTCTCCCTCTCTCCCTGCCTTCTCTCTCTCTTTCCCGCCCTCCCTCCCCTCTCTCCTCTAACCTTTTGGCTTTGGAGGTGATCCAACATATTTTCTCTTATCACATGATGGGCTTGTCCTGCTGTAAGTGTTGATAGGGTGGAGGACAAAATGCCTTTGTCGGTTCCCAAGGGGATGGTGACTACATTTGGACCTTGGCACAAAACCACTTAATTTAGCTTCCGGTGCAGTTATTATGATGCTCTACTGCATGAGACTGATAGATCAGTCGTTTTCAGGAATTGAGTCTAATTTTACATTTGTCCTTTTGAGATTTAGAAAATTCAAATACCATGTCATCCAATATAGTACATTAGGCTACATATATATTTTCTACTATCCATGCAGTATCATTTATGGTGGGAAAATGCTTCTCTTCTCTCTGGTGATGCTGTTAGCCTGTGGCAGGGACTTGACCTGCTACATGCATCTTATTATGCTTCATACAAACCAGGGTGAAAACAGCAGTCAGTCTCCGCGTCAGGGGGGACAAAGGGTTGAATGGTGAGGCGATCATGGAGCCCAGAGATACAGAAAGGTAATCTGTGTGAGGGGACGTGGGGACATGGTTCACACGCTAGCACTGTAACCTGGGGGCATCATTAACATGGGGTGGTGGTGGTTAAACAGTGCTGGGGAAAGTTCCCTTCTCATTACCCATATTAAGACGGCTGGCTGACTGACTGACTGACTGACTGACTGACTGACTGACTGACTGACTGACTGACTGACTGACTGACTGACTGACTGACTGACTGGCTGACTGGCTGCTCCTGCCCTGCAAGGGTAACTGCTGTCGTGTCACGGCGTCATGGCAACAAACTCAGTCAGTACTCACTGTGTTCTATCCTCCACAAAGCCAACTCAGCTTCTCATTGGTTCAGCTGAGCTGGTCTCAGGCCCACACTCACGGAAGGTGAGGTGTGTTACACTAGCTAGCAGCTGGTTTTGCCACGTCCAGAACCTGACGACAATATCACATACAACGAGAGATGCTCCTCAGGTTCAAATAGTTAAGTTATTGCTTCAATGTAGCCATATTCTGTTGGTTGCAATGGCACAGTGTACAATTCTCTTAACATGGTATTGACACCATAGCCATTGTACCACAACCCACTTACTGTCCACCAGAGAGTGTCTGAAGCGGGCCACTATAGGCTGTCAGTCAGGATAGAGCCTATGAAAGTTCAGCTAGCTCTAGGCTGTGACGATATGGGTCACAAGAGGTCTTTGGGTCGTATCCCACCCCGGCTTGGACAGTAACCACCAGTGTCACTGGCAGTGCAACACACAACACAGGCCTTTCTTCTGAATGTTCATCTTGAAAGATTTCACTCTTTAGTTTGAGAATTGTGTGTTCTCCTCAACATGCGCACCCAATATTAGAAGCAAGATGTGTCAAATTGATGTCATGACAATGGTGGGACAGTGTAGCACCTGACAACGTTTAGCTGCATTGTGACAAAAGAATGCACTAAAGAATGGACAGTTGCATGGGAATGTTGTAGAGAAGCATTGTAATGAATGCTGTTATTTTATGTGATTATCTCAATCATATCATGAGGACTGATTAGTATGATTCTTATCAGACTGGTCAGGTTGGCTGCTTCATATCATAATCAGTTCCACCCTGTAGGACCCAAGGGGTGGAGAGGCATTCAGACAGAGGGCCTGATATGGGATGGCCAGGACATGTCCTTAGAGAGCCTTGTATACGGATCAACAGACTGCCCTGTCCAGGAGACTGCACAACCCTCTGCTGTCTCTGTAGCTCCGGCTGTCAACCCCCTTGTAGGATCCATGAACTGGTGACTGGTGAGGCATGCAGAAGGCCTGAAACGGCCTGACTATCTCCTCTGAGAGCCATGCAGACGGGCCTACCGAGATCGTGGCACAGCCTGTGTGTTCACTATGGAGACACTGGGGGTCAAGTTCAAGGTCAAGGTTTTGTGGTTTTGTGTCTTGGCATTCAGAATCCTCCGCACACGTCTTCTCTTTGAGCCCTGTGCTTATAAACCCCTGCCCAGAAGGACAACATGGCCTTGACCAGAACTTCCAGTCACTTGTAAACTTCCGTCAGTCCAATAAAACTCAAGATATAAACCCCAGCCTGTTGCTTCAAGGCGTGTGAGCGAAGCAATGTGGGGGATATTTGGGTCTTGTGAATGGGATGGTTTATGACACAATAATATCAGAAGTAGGTTGGCCAGTGGACAAAAAGTGAGTGAAATTTTTTTGGGGGGTAATCAAGGAAACAATTTGTTAAAAATATTTTGTTATATTAATATTATGCCATGATTAGATGCTCTGTATAGTAAAAACCTTGAGGTATAACAATGCTTCAGATACAGAACATCATCTCACCCCCTCTCTCTCTGCTCCCTCTCCCCTTTCTTCGCTTGATTAACACTGGCAGTATTTAGCTCCCTGATATACATACCTCACACAGTTTCCGTCGTTAACAACAGCCTGTCAACCATTCTTGTGCTGTGTGCTGTGCTGCCTTTGTGCCGGGCCAGGGCGCGGGCGGCCAGCAGGCCCTGCAGCTGTCGTGAGGCCTGGCCCGGCAGCCTCTGATCAACCAGGCATGAAATCAGCCATGAACAGCCCCACATTCACAGGCCCAATGGGCTCATGCTCGGCCTCCCTCTGCTTCAACACTAAATCTTCTCCAGGCATGCAGGCTTCTGCAGCCGCTGGCGCCAGCTATTTGTTGACCCCTTTTCCTTTCTGCTACTCTCCCCCCTCAAAACCACCACAAGCACCCCTTCTTCAGCCTCCCCATTCCCCTCAACCCCACCTCAAGCAGCCCTTATTCAGCCTCCCCCATTCCCCCTCAACCCCACCTCAATCACCCCTTATTCAGCCTCTCCCATTCCCCCTCAACCTCACCTCAATCACCCCTTATTCAGCCTCCCCCATTCCCCCTCAACCCCACCTCAAGCAGCCCTTATTCAGATTCCCCCATTCCCCCTCAACCCCACCTCACTCACCCCTTATTCAGCCTCCCCCCATTCCCCTCTCCTACCCCTGGGCTGTTGATGCTATGTAATGGCCAATGAGAGGCTTTGAAGCCACCGTCAGCCATATTGGTACTCCCCAGAAGGAGCAGTCCTCCATAGGAATGAATGGGATTCTAGAGTATTTCAATTAAATGTTTCAACGACAAAATTACATTTTTTAAAGTGTTTTTGTGGTTGCAGTGGGGACAGTAATATTAGTTGATTTAAAAAATAAAATAATTCACACCATGTCATTTTTAATTATTCATTAAGGTGTCTATAGTGTAATACATGTGGCAAAAACAAATGTAGACTTTATTAAATTAATTTTTGTAGCTTCCTGTCACGCATTGGTTAATATGTTTTGTGTTTTCGTTATATATTTTGGTCAGGCCAGGGTGTGACATGGGTTATGTGTTGTGTTCGTATTGGGGTTTTATAGCATTGGGATTGTGAATGATTAGGGGTGTGTCTAGTTAGGCTTGGCTGCCTGAGGCGGTTCTAAATCAGAGTCAGGTGATTCTCGTTGTCTCGGATTGGGAACCGTATTTAGGTAGCCTGAGTTTCACTTTGTATTTTGTGGGTGATTGTTCCTGTCTCTGTGTAGTTTCACCAGATAGGCTGTATAGGTTTCACGTTCCGTTTGTTGTTTTCGTATTTGTATAGTTATTTCATGTATCGCTTTTTTCCTTCATTAAAGACATGAGTAACCACTACGCTGCATTTCGGTCCGACTCTCATTCTACAAACGAAGAACGCCGTTACACTTCCAAAATATATTTTTTACAATGTTGTGGGAGTGCCAAGATCGAGGTTTGGGGGCTTCAAAACAGCGCCCCAGAGTGTCACCCCACTCTGTAGTTTAGAGTTTTATTTGATTTTATAGTGAAACAGTGCTAATGAGCCCATTGGTAGCTGATTTAGTAACCCATGTAGTATGTGCTGTGTACTATGTAGTGTGGTGATTAGCTTGAGGATGTATCCAGTGGGTCGTACCACTACTCTTGCAACAGGTTCATGCCATGGGATCTGTAATGACCTATGACAGCAAAACGTTTGCAATGAATGACGACACCCTTTAGAAATCAGTTTCCTCAAATACTGTCTGTCTGTCCTGACCTGGGCCACAAACGTCCCCAACTCTCCACAGACCTCAGAGAGGAGTGTCCCCTGCTGAGATACACTGCAAGGTTCTATTTGTTTTCCCTGGCAGCACCCATCCTCCTTCCTCTACCATCAGTAGCTCGCTATTGTCCCAGGGAATTAGCCAGGGATGGGCATTGTGATCAAAGTGCTCAGCTCTTCTTCAATCTCCCCCAACTGTTGTCTGCAGACACACTGTGACAGACAGGTCTATAATGAGGCTGCAGTAGTGCATCAGAAAGCATGTCAGGGACTAAATTATGATGGGAGCAACAATGACTTCACACCCTGTCTTTGTGACAGATGTCAAACTTAGTCACTGCTAGGCCATTGTCTGTACAGACTGGCCTGACCCAGACAATGATGAATCTGGAGTCCTTTGTGTGTGGTCCACTGCCCCAATACCCTATGGAATTATGCGAACAGAAGTGTATGCCACCTTCCATTAGAATGCCTATGGCCGACAAGCAGCTAGCTAGTTTTGTATAATGAAGGTACCAGACAGTGATGTTGGACTGGGTTGGGAGTGAGTTCTGCTGCGGTTCTCACTAGAATGGGTACAGTACCATCATCTGCCATCTGTCTTTACACTGCAAAAGTCAAAACAAAACAGAGGTCATATTGTCATGTCAGAATAAGATGGTCTTTGTGAGATCATGGGACATTCACACATCTATGAAATGAAGGAGACTGAGACAAAAGCTTACAGAAAGAGTAAGATTAAGTGAGTTGAGAGAGAGTGAAGCGTCTCGATGAGCAGCTGCCTCTGTGGCTTGTTTTGAGGTTATGTCAATGCAACCGAAGAAAGGGGCGAAGGAAGACGTAGAAGCAATGTGAGAGGAGAAGAGGAAAGGGGGGTGAGGCACACTTCACCAACCGGCCCAGGGGTGTACAGACTTACTTTTTTGCCTCCTTTGAGTTCTTTTGACAAAGCTGTCATTGTTAAACGGCTGGAGAAGAGCGCATCCCACGACTAACATTTTACCAGTGACAGTACAGCACACGATTCTTGTCTGTTCATGATATGCTAAGATTTACATGCCCCCACTGTCATTAAATCTCTGGAAATAGTCATAGTTAGTAATAGTAAAAGTTTGTTATAGTAATAGTTAGTAACAGCTAGTAATAGTAATAGTTAGTAAAAGTAATAGTTAGTAACAGCTAGTAATAGTAATAGTTAGTAACAGTTAGTAATAGTAATAGTTGGTAACAGTTAGTAATAGTAATAGTTAGTAACAGTTAGTAATAGTAATAGTTGGTAACAGTTAGTAATAGTAATAAGTTGGTAACAGTTGGCAATAGTAATAGTTAGTAACAGTTAGTAATAGCAATAGTTAGTTACAGTTAGTAATAGCAATAGTAAGTAACAGTTAGTAATGGTAATAGTTAATAATAGTATTAGTTGGTAACAGTTAGTAATAGTAATTGTTAGTAACAGTTAGTAATAGTAATAGTTGGTAACAGTTTGTAATAGTAATAGTAATAGATAGTAACAGTTAGTAATATTAATAGTTGGCAACAGTTAGTAATAGTAATAGTTAGTTATAGTAATAGTTAGTAACAGTTAGTAATAGTAATAGTTAGTTATAGTAATAGTTAGTAACAGTTAGTAATATCAATAGTTAGTAACAGTTAGCAATAGTAAAAGTTAGTAATAGTAACAGTTAGTAATAGTAATAGTTAGTAGCAGTTAGTAATAGTAATAGTTGGTAACAGTTCGTAATAGTAATTGTAATAGTTAATTATAGTAATAGTTAGTAACAGTTAGTAATATTAATAGTTAGTAAGAGTTAGTAATAGTATTCATCAGTAACAGTTAGTAATAGTAATAGTTGGTAACAGTTCGTAATAGTAATTGTTTGTAACAGTTAGTAATAGTAATAGTTAATTATAGTAATAGTTAGTAACAGTTAGTCATATTAATAGTTAGTAACAGCTAGTAATAGTAATAGTTAGTAACCGTTAGCAATAGTAATAGTTAATTATAGTAATAGTTAGTAACAGTTAGTCATATTAATAGTTAGTAACAGCTAGTAATAGTAATAGTTAGTAACAGTTAGCAATAGTAATAGTCGGTAACAGTTAGTAATAGTAATAGTTGGTAATAGTTAGTAATAGTTAGTAACAGTTAGTAATATGAATAGTTAGTAACAGCTAGTAATAGTAATAGTTAATTATATTAATAGTTAGTAACAGTTAGTAATATTAATAGTTAGTAACAGCTAGTAATAGTAATAGTTAGTAACAGTTAGTAATAGTAATAGTTGGTAACAGATAGTAATAGTTAGTAAGAGCTAGTAATATTAATAGTTGGTGATGGTAATAGTTGGTAACAGTTAGTAATAGTAATAGATAGTAATAGTCAGTAATAGTAATAGTCAGTAACAGTAATAGTTAGTAACAGCTAGTAATAGTAATAGATAGTAACAGTCAGTAATAGTAATAGTCAGTAACAGTTAGCAATAGTAATAGTCAGTAACAGTTAGCAATAGTAATAGTTAGTAACAGTTAGCAATAGTAATAGTTAGTAATAGTAATAGTTGGTAAAAGTATGTAATAGTAAGATTTAGTAACAGTTGGTAAAAGTAATACTTGGTAACAGTTAGTAATAGTAATAGTTGGTAACAGTTAGTAATAGTAAAGGTTTGTAATATTAATATTTAGTAACAGTTGATAATAGTAAAAGTTTGTAACAGTTAGTAATAGTAACAGTTGGTACCAGTTAGTAATAGTCGGTAACAGTTAGTAATAGTAATAGTTAGTAACAGTTAGCAATAGTAATAGTTAGTAACAGCTAGTAATAGTAATAGTTAGTAATAGTAATAGTTGGTAACAGTTAGTAATAGTAATAGATAGTAACAGTCAGTAATAGTAATAGATAGTTACAGTTAGTTATAGTAATAGTTAGTAATAGTAATAGTTGGTAACAGTTAGTAATAGTAATAGATAGTAACAGTTAGTAATAGTAATAGTAAGTAACAGTTAGTAATAGTAATAGTTAGTTATAGTAATAGTTGGTAAAAGTTTGTAATAGTAATATTTATTAACAGCTGGTAAAAGTAATAGCTGGTAACAGTTAGTAATAGTTGGTAATAGTTGGTAAAAGTTAGTAATAGTTAGTAACAGTTAGCAATAGTAATAGTTAGTAACAGCTAGTAATATTAATAGTTGGTAATAGTAATAGTTGGTAATAGTTAGTAATAGTAATAGATAGCAACAGTCAGTAATAGTAATAGATAGTAACAGTTAGTAATTAATAATTTTAATAATTTTAATTAATTATATGTCATTTAGCAGACGCTTTTATCCAAAGCGACTTACAGTCATGTGTGCATACATTCTACGTATGGGTGGTCCCGAGGAATCGAACCCACTACCCTGGCGTTACAAGCGCCATGCTCTACCAACTGAGCTACAGAAGGACCACAGTAATAGTAATAGTAAGTAACAGTTACTAATAGTAATAGTTAGGTATAGTAATAGTTAGGTAGGTAGTAAAATTTAGTAATAGTAATGGTTAGTTAAAGTAATAGTTAGTAAAGTTTAGTAATAGTAATAGTAATAGTTTGTAGCAGTTAGTAACAGTTAGTAATAGTAATAGTTAGTAATAGTTAATTATAGTAATAGTTAGTAACAGTTAGTAATATTAATAGTTAGTAAGAGTTAGTAATAGTATTCATCAGTAACAGTTAGTAATAGTAATAGTTGGTAACAGTTCGTAATAATAATTGTTTGTAACAGTTAGTAATAGTAATAGTTAATTATAGTAATAGTTAGTAACAGTTAGTCATATTAATAGTTAGTAACAGCTAGTAATAGTAATAGTTAGTAACCGTTAGCAATAGTAATAGTTAATTATAGTAATAGTTAGTAACAGTTAGTCATATTAATAGTTAGTAACAGCTAGTAATAGTAATAGTTAGTAACAGTTAGCAATAGTAATAGTCGGTAACAGTTAGTAATAGTAATAGTTGGTAATAGTTAGTAATAGTTAGTAACAGTTAGTAATATGAATAGTTAGTAACAGCTAGTAATAGTAATAGTTAATTATATTAATAGTTAGTAACAGTTAGTAATATTAATAGTTAGTAACAGCTAGTAATAGTAATAGTTAGTAACAGTTAGTAATAGTAATAGTTGGTAACAGATAGTAATAGTTAGTAAGAGCTAGTAATATTAATAGTTGGTGATGGTAATAGTTGGTAACAGTTAGTAATAGTAATAGATAGTAATAGTCAGTAATAGTAATAGTCAGTAACAGTAATAGTTAGTAACAGCTAGTAATAGTAATAGATAGTAACAGTCAGTAATAGTAATAGTCAGTAACAGTTAGCAATAGTAATAGTCAGTAACAGTTAGCAATAGTAATAGTTAGTAACAGTTAGCAATAGTAATAGTTAGTAATAGTAATAGTTGGTAAAAGTATGTAATAGTAAGATTTAGTAACAGTTGGTAAAAGTAATACTTGGTAACAGTTAGTAATAGTAATAGTTGGTAACAGTTAGTAATAGTAAAGGTTTGTAATATTAATATTTAGTAACAGTTGATAATAGTAAAAGTTTGTAACAGTTAGTAATAGTAACAGTTGGTACCAGTTAGTAATAGTCGGTAACAGTTAGTAATAGTAATAGTTAGTAACAGTTAGCAATAGTAATAGTTAGTAACAGCTAGTAATAGTAATAGTTAGTAATAGTAATAGTTGGTAACAGTTAGTAATAGTAATAGATAGTAACAGTCAGTAATAGTAATAGATAGTTACAGTTAGTTATAGTAATAGTTAGTAATAGTAATAGTTGGTAACAGTTAGTAATAGTAATAGATAGTAACAGTTAGTAATAGTAATAGTAAGTAACAGTTAGTAATAGTAATAGTTAGTTATAGTAATAGTTGGTAAAAGTTTGTAATAGTAATATTTATTAACAGCTGGTAAAAGTAATAGCTGGTAACAGTTAGTAATAGTTGGTAATAGTTGGTAAAAGTTAGTAATAGTTAGTAACAGTTAGCAATAGTAATAGTTAGTAACAGCTAGTAATATTAATAGTTGGTAATAGTAATAGTTGGTAATAGTTAGTAATAGTAATAGATAGCAACAGTCAGTAATAGTAATAGATAGTAACAGTTAGTAATTAATAATTTTAATAATTTTAATTAATTATATGTCATTTAGCAGACGCTTTTATCCAAAGCGACTTACAGTCATGTGTGCATACATTCTACGTATGGGTGGTCCCGAGGAATCGAACCCACTACCCTGGCGTTACAAGCGCCATGCTCTACCAACTGAGCTACAGAAGGACCACAGTAATAGTAATAGTAAGTAACAGTTACTAATAGTAATAGTTAGGTATAGTAATAGTTAGGTAGGTAGTAAAATTTAGTAATAGTAATGGTTAGTTAAAGTAATAGTTAGTAAAGTTTAGTAATAGTAATAGTAATAGTTTGTAGCAGTTAGTAACAGTTAGTAATAGTAATAGTTAGTAACAGTTAGTAATAGTAATAGTTAGTTATAGTTAGTTATAGTAATAGTTAGTAACAGTTAGTGATAGTAATAGTTAATAGCGGTTTGTAATAGTAAAAGTTAGTAACAGTTAGTAATAGTAATAGTTAGTAACAGTTAGTAATAGTAATAGTTAGTTATAGTAATAGTTAGTAACAGTTAGTGATAGTAATAGTTAATTGCAGTTTGTAATAGTAAAAGTTAGTAACAGTTAGTAATAGTAATAGTAATAGTAACAGTTAGTGATAGTAATAGTTATAATTAGTAATAGTAATAGTAACAGTTAGTGATAGTAATAGTTATAATTGGTAATAGTAATAGTAACAGTTAGTAATAGTAATAGTAACAGTTAGTGATAGTAGTAGTTAGTGATAATTAGTAATAGTACTAGTTAGTAACAGTTAGTAATAGTAATAGTAACATTTAGTAATAGTAACAGTTAGTAATAGTAATAGTTATTATTAGTAATGACTCATTACATTCACAATGTTGATTATTGACCGAGTTTACTTTCTTAGGCTGACAAGCTGACAAACTGTGAGTCTTCTCTCTCTGATCATGTGACTTTGGACTGGTTATCACACTAGCCTGCATATTGAATTATCCCCTTTAGCTAACATACCTTACCTCTGTAATTTCACTGTAGTGTAGTGTGTTATTAGGTCAAATTAAAGAACACATAAAAGGATGCAGAATGTGTGTATGTCATATGGTGTCGAATGTTTGATGGACAAAACATTCATTGTCTGCCGCTGATACATCTAAGTAATTATTTGTTTCCAAGAGCTGGCCAACCTTTTTATTTAAGCACTATATTATCCCTGAATCTACCTATACATCCATCCTCATAGCCCTCTGGTAACTCGGAAGGCAGAGGTGTGTGGTCTTGATGGAGTAGGCCTGCCAGTTCTGGCAGCAGTGGGTGACAGTCAGAGGTGATGGATGGAGGGTTGGATGGCGAAAGAGTGGGAGGGAGGGAAATAGGGAGTGGCCCTTCAGTGCTCCAGCAGAAACAGACTGTGTAAGGGCCCAAGGGTCAATGGGTCCCCCAGATCCCCTGTAGATCCCCATTCATCATCACTGTCAGTCACACTTCCATGAGAGAAAAAACCACACTGCATATGATCATTGTTGAAGTCTAGATGACTGAGAGCAAGCAGCAAATGGAACAACATATTTACTTTTTATTTTTGGGAAATATCTTCCCTGTCCGGGTGATCCTAAGACTGAGGATCCAAAGGATGAGGACAAATGGGAATGAATATTTAAAAATGTTTTTCAACAGTAAAAATGCCAGAAAAAACTTCACTACTATAGTAAACCAAAGTACACACACAAACTCACACACACGCAGGCAAACACATTACAAGTCCCCTCAACCCTCCCTGTGGGTATAGCGAGGTTACATGCCACCTCAACCCCCTCTGTGGGTATAGCTAGGTTACATACCACCTCAACCCTCCCTGTAGGTATAGCTAGGTTGCATGCCACCTCAACCCTCCCTGTAGGTATAGTGAGGTTACATGCCACCTCAACCCTCCCTGCGGGTATAGCGAGGTTACATGCCACCTCAACCCACCCTGTGGGTATAGCTAGGTTACATGCCACCTCAACCCTCCCTGTAGGTATAGCTAGGTTACATGCCACCTCAACCCTCCCTGTAGGTATAGCTAGGTTACATGCCACCTCAACCCTCCCTGTGGGTATAGCTAGGTTACATGCCACCTCAACCCTCCCTGTAGGTATAGCTAGGTTACATGCCACCTCAACCCTCCCTGTGGGTATAGCTAGGTTACATGCCACCTCAACCCTACCTGTTTGTTAGAATTTTTAAACCAAGTTTACTGTTCACTTGCACTATATACTGTAAGATGGAAGGGCACTCATGGGTCTGTATAATACTGTATTTTTCCAGAGACATTTTTTAGAACCTGTGGAATGTGAAAAGACCCCTGGTGGCATGTCTGGTGGGATAAGTGTGTGTGTGTCAGAGCTGTGTGTAAGTTGACTATGCAAACTATTTGGAATTTCCAACACATTTATGTTTCTTATAAAAACAAGAAGTAATGCAGTTAGTCTCTCCTCAACTCTTATTCAAGGGAAACTGATATTCATAATGTTAATATTATCCCTGTGATTACAATGAAGGGCAAGACGTGCCACTCTGTTCTGGGCCAGCTGCAGCTTATCTAGGTCTGTCTTTGCATCACTTGACCATATGACTGGACAATAATCAAGATGAGACATAACTAGAGCCTGCAGGACTTGCTTTGTGAAGTGTCAATAGAGGTTCAAGGTAACACCAAGTAATTTAGTCTGCTCAACCTGTTCAACAGCCACACCATTTATTACCAGATCCAGCTGTGGTTTGTACCAAATACAATGAACTTATTTCTAGAGATGTTCAGTACCAGTAAACATTTTTATATGTACATTTTATATGTACATTTTAACTAGGCAAGTTATTTAAGAACAAATTCTTATTTACAATGACGGCCAACCCTGGCCTAACGTTAACCTGGTCTGTCACGTTCTGTCCATCGTTCGTATGTGTTTTCCTTGTTTTAGTGTTGGTCAGGACGTGAGCTGGGTGGGCATTCTATGTTGTGTGTCTTGTTTGTCTATTTCTATGTTTGGCCTGATATGGTTCTCAATCAGAGGCAGGTGTTAGTCATTGTCTCTGATTGGGAACCATATTTAGGTAGCCGGTTTTGTGTTGGGTTTTGTGGGTGATTGTTCCTGTCTCTGTGTTTTGCACCAGATAGGGCTGTTTTTGGTTTTCCACGTTTATTGTTTTGTAGTGTTCATCTGTTTGTATTAAACATGAGTCAATATAACCACGCTGCGTTTTGGTCCTCTACTTCACCACAGGAAAACCCTGACAGAATCACCCACCAACCAAGGACCAAGCGGCGTGGTAACGGGCAACGGCAAAAGCGGCAGCAGGAGAAGGAACAGAGGCAGCAGCAACAGGAACAGAGGCAGCAGCAACAGGAACAGAGGCAGCAGCAACAGGAACAGAGGCAGCAGCAACAGGAACAGAGGCAGCAGCAACAGGAACAGAGGCAGCAGCAACAGGAACAGAGGCAGCAGCAACAGGAACAGAGGCAGCAGCAACAGGAACAGAGGCAGCAGCAACAGGAACAGCAGCAGCAGCAGTGGGAGATGCTGCACTATTTGGATAAATGGACTTGGAGGGAGATCCTTGACGGAAAAGGACCCTGGGCAGAGCCATGGATGGAATTGGAGCTGTCGGCGAAGCAGAGTGCTGAGTCTGAGAGTGTGGAGGATGTATTGGACAGAGTAGAAAGAAAGCTGTTGGTTTGGCATAGTATGCATGGCATACCAGTGCCAGCACCACGCATCAGGCCTACAGTGCGTCCCACCTATCCAGCGCTGCCGGAGCCTTCCTCCTCTCCAGCGCAGCCAGAGTCTCCCGCCTGTCCGGCACTGTCAGATCTACCGCCCCTCACGCCAGAGGCGCCAGAGGCCCTCATTCCAGAGGCACCAGTGCTCCTCAGTCCAGCGCTGCCAGAGCCTTTTTTTCCAGTCTGCCCAGCGCCGTCTGAGATACCTGTCTGCCCAGCGCCGTCTGAGCTACCAGTCTGCCCAGCGCCGCCAGTTCCGCCAGTCTGCCCAGCGCCGCCAGTGCCGCCAGTCTGCCCAGCGCCGTCTGAGCTACCCGTCTGCCCTGCGCCGTCTGAGCTACCAGTCTGTCCAGCGCCGCCAGTCTGCCCAGCGCCGTCTGAGCTACCCGTCTGCCCAGCGCCGTCTGAGCTACCCGTCTGCCCAGCGCCGTCTGAGCTACCCGTCTGCCCAGCGCCGCCAGTGCCGCCAGTCTGCCCAGCGCCGCCAGTGCCGCCAGTCTGCCCAGTGCCGTCTGAGCTACCTGTCTGCCCAGCACCGTCTGAGCAACCAGTCTGCCCAGCGCCGCCAGTCTGCCCAGCGCCGCAAGTGCCGCCAGTCTGCCCAGCGCCGCCAGTGCCGCCAGTCTGCCCAGCGCCGCCAGTGCCGCCAGTCAGCCAGGATCTGCCAGGATCCGCCAGTCTGCCAGGATCCGCCAGTCTGCCAGGATCCGCCAGTCTGCCAGGATCCGCCAGTCAGCCAGGATCCGCCAAGATCTGCCCGAACTTCCAGTCGGCCAGGATCCGCCAGTCAGCCAGGATCCGTCAGTCAGCCAGGATCCGCCAGTCAGCCAGGATCCGCCAGTCAGCCAGGATCTGCCAGTCAGCCAGGATCATTTAGATCCGCCAGTCTGCCAGGATCCGCCAGTCTGCCAGGATCCACCAGTCTGCCAGGATCCGCCAGTCAGCCAGGATCCACCAGAACTGCCAGTCTGCCAGGATCCGCCAGTCTGCCAGGATCCGCCAGTCTGCCAGGATCCGCCAGCCTGCCAGGATCCACCAGTCTGCCAGGATCCGCCAGTCAGCCAGGATCCGCCAAGATCTGCCCGAACTTCCAGTCGGCCAGGATCTGCCAGTCAGCCAGGATCTGCCAGTCAGCCAGGATCCGCCAGTCAGCCAGGATCTGCCAGTCAGCCAGGATCCGCCAGTCAGCCAGGATCCGCCAGTCAGCCAGGATCTGCCAGTCAGCCAGGATCATTTAGATCCGCCAGTATGCCAGGATCCGCCAGTCTGCCAGGATCCACCAGTCTGCCAGGATCCGCCAGTCAGCCAGGATCCACCAGAACTGCCAGTCAGCCAGGATCCGCCAGTCTGCCAGGATCCGCCAGTCTGCCAGGATCCGCCAGTCTGCCAGGATCCGCCAGTCAGCCAGGATCCGCCAGTCAGCCAGGATCCGCCAGAACTGCCAGTCGGCCAGGATCTGCCAGTCAGCCAGGATCTGCCAGTCAGCCAGGATCAGTTAGATCCGCCAGTCTGCCAGGATCAGTTAGATCCGCCATTCAGCCAGGATCCGCCAGTGTGCCAGGATCCGCCAGTGTGCCAGGATCCGCCAGGATCCGCCAGTCGGCCAGGATCCGCCAGTCGGCCAGGATCCGCCAGTCAGCCAGGATCCGCCAGTCAGCCAGGATCCACCAGTCAGCCAGGATCCGCCAGAACTGCCAGTCGGCCAGGATCCGCCAGTCGGCCAGGATCCGCCAGTCGGCCAGGATCCGCCAGTCGGCCAGGATCAGTTAGATCCGCCATTCAGCCAGGATCCACCAGTCAGCCAGGATCCACCAGAAGTGCCAGTCAGCCAGGATCTGCCAGATCCGTGAGTCAGCCAGGATCTGCCAGTCAGCCAGGATCTGCCTGAACCACCAGCCAGCCAGGATCTGGTAGATCCATCAACCTGCCTGAGCTTCCTCTCACTCCTGAGCTTCCTCTCACTCCTGAGCTTCCTCTCACTCCCGAGCTTCCCCTCGGTCCCGAGCTTCCCCTCGGTCCCGAGCTTCCCCTCGGTCCCGAGCTTCCCCTCGGTCCCGGGCTTCCCCTCGGTCCCGAGCTTCCCCTCGGTCCTGAGCTACCTCAGTCCAGTGGGGCCCATTGTTAGGTTTCCTAGGCCAACGTTAGCGGCGAGGGTCGCCACTCAAGGGACACTAAGGAGGTGGACTAAGACAATTATGGAGTGGGGTCCACATCCAGCGCCAGAGCCGCCACCGCGGAGAGATGCCCACCCAGACCCTCCCCTATAGGTTTAGGTTGTGCGTTCGGAGTCCGCAGCTTGGGGGCGTGTTCTGTCACATTCTGTCCATCGTTCGTATGTTTTCCTTGTTTTAGTGTTGGTCAGGACGTGAGCTGGGTGGGCATTCTATGTTGTGTGTCTGGTTTGTCTATTTCTATGTTTGGCCTGATATGGTTCTCAATCAGAGGCAGGTGTTAGTCATTGTCTCTGATTGGGAACCATATTTAGGTAGCCTGTTTTGTGTTGGGTTTTGTGGGTGATTGTTCCTATCTCTGTGTTTTGCACCAGATAGGGCTGTTTTTGGTTTTCCACGTTTATTGTTTTGTAGTGTTCATGTTTATCTGTTTTTATTAAACATGAGTCAATATAACCACGCTGCGTTTTGGTCCTCTACTTCACCACAGGAAAACCCTGACATGGTCGACGCTGGGCCAATTGTGCGCCGTACTATGGGACTACCCATCTCAGCTGTTGACACAGCCTAGAATCGAACCAGGGTCTGTAGTGACGCCTCTAGTACTGAGATGCAGTGCCTTAGACCGCTGCGCCACTCAGGAGCCACCCATTCCAAAACAGACTGCAACTCTTTGTTAAGGATTTTAGCGACTTATGGTTGAATAATCAGCATACATGGACACAAATGCTTTGTTTAATGCCAGTGGCAGGTAATGCCAGTGACAGACCCCTTGAGGTTAGATTGAGTGACCTAGACATAGAGAGGATCAATACTGTATCATCCTCACATCACTAATGAAGATGTTACTGTTGAACCCTGTAGACTTTCCCTTGTT
The DNA here is from genome assembly GCF_021184085.1 of Oncorhynchus gorbuscha. Lineage (NCBI taxonomy): Eukaryota > Metazoa > Chordata > Actinopteri > Salmoniformes > Salmonidae > Oncorhynchus > Oncorhynchus gorbuscha. The sequence goes on from NC_060173.1 coordinate 12,680,616, forward strand.
TATGCCATACTGAGTGAGTGGCCAGGCTACATACAAAGTTCCGTACTGAAGACAGCTTAGGCTGCCCATAAAACAGACAAGGCTTTCCTGGACATGATGACTGTATCCTGTTAAAGGTTTAGTCTGGGTCAACCTGGATGTCAGGACCCTAAAACACACCATGTTAACGTAACAGCTAACAGCCCCTAACGGCCAACCAGGACTACGTCCTAAACTAAAACCTATTTCCTATAAAGTTCTTTTGACCAGGGCACATAGGGCTCTGGCCAAAAGTAGTGCACTCTATAGGGAATATGGTGCCATTTAGGACATAGCCCAGGACTCCTGTCATGAGAGAGGCTGACAAAGTGGGCCCCACATCCCCTCAGCTCCTATCTCTGCTTCACATGTGGGGAAACTGTGAGGTCTTTAAAACACAGTCTAAACAGAGAGGCTGACGGTAATGCTGTTTGGGATCTTTAAAAGAGGCCTGGTTCGTATGTCGTGTGTCAAGCATCCCTTGCAAGGGCATGTGTTGTCTTGATGGTATCTTCAAAGACCTATGACAGACTTCCAATCAGTTATGACAGACTTAAACCAGTTATGACAGCCTTAAAACCAGTTATGAAAGACTTAAAACCAGTTATGACAGACTTAAAACCAGTTAACACAGACTTAAACCAGTTATGACAGACTTAAAACCAGTTATGACAGACTTAAAACCAGTTATGACAGACTAAAAACCAGTTATGACAGACTTAAACCCAGTTATGACAGACTTAAAACCAGTTATGACAGACGTAAACCCAGTTATGTAAGACTTAAACCCAGTTATGTAAGACTTAAAATTTGTTGCGTTTTTGCCTTTAAGTCCCCCATTAAAATATTTCGCTACACTCGCAATAACATCTGTTAAATATGTGTATGTGACCAATAAAATTTGAGTTGATCGGTAAAGTTATTTTGCTGGAAAAAGTGATTGATTATTGATTTATTGATTGATTCATGGTTGATTTTTTTTAAAAACTGTTTATTAAGTTTTACACACACACACACACACACACACACACACACACACACACACACACACACACACACACACACACACACACACACACACACACACACACACACACATAGACAAGACAAAGCAATATAAATAATATACTCAACTAGAAAAAAAATAAAAAAATACAAATACAAATAAAAAAATAGCTTTAAAGATACCATACTTTAGACAAGTTAAACATACCAGGCAGAAGGCTACAGAGGTTAAAGGGCAATCTATAGTACAGGGACAGAGCAAACACCTCACCATTGTTCCTCTAAACAGTCAGGGGATAAGGGTGGAGAAATGCAACCACTCACAGAGAGTCATGGCCACAGACCGACCATCCACTGGACAGTTTTTCTTTTACAATGCTTTAAAATAAAAAAATAAAATGATTATTCATGTAGACGTGAACAAAGTGTAAAAATAACTGGGAAAAACAAGCTCACACTTCAGTCTCTGCCCGAGCAAGATGAACAAGGCATCTGCGGATCACAATCAATAAGCACATGGACCTTAATGCCCCCCAGCAAAAACACAGAGAGAGGCTCCTCCAACCCTTAAGGCACAGACTTATTTTAGTATTAATTGGAATGCCATCAGAGGATGGACTGTTTAAAGTAAGACCGGAATGGAGCCCAAGCCTCATTAAACAGTTTGGGGTTCCCACGTGAATTGAATTTGATTTTTTCTAGTTTCAGAGAGCACAACACATCCCTCACCCAATATTTATAAGATGGGGGAGCTGCCATCTTCCAGTTCTGTAGCATTAGCCGTCTAACTAAAAGGGTTGTATAAGCAACAGTGTCCGACTGGATTCTTGATAGGGGGGTACCATGGTTGATTATTATGCATTTATTACATATTCAAATGAAATCTTTGTTCATAGTTCATGTAATATGGTACATGTTTAAATGTCATATGATCTAGTACATACTTTGAGTGGCCATCTTCTAACATTGTTGACTATCATTGTCCCCTTATAACTTCAGCCTACTCGTAGAACTACAGGTTTGACACATGTTATAGCAACTCCTATTGTGCCCACTACTCCAGCTTTCCAATAATGTCCTATCCCCAAAGTCTCACCGTGACAACCATCTAAAGAGAATCAGTAAAACAACAAAGCCGCAACAACCTATCTCGTGCCAGTGGCACCTTGCCTTTCCACTGGCCCTACCAGCTGTTGAGTGGATAAATACCCTGCGCTTCAGGGGACCACAATGGGCGCTAAGGGGTTTGCATCTTGGTGTTGGTGTAAATCAAGGTGTGGTTGTTATCAGTAAATGGCTCTCACGAGAGTACTGTCCTGGGGTGTCTTTGTGGTCTGGAGTATCATGGGTCACAGAGGACCTGGATGACTAGATGATTCTCCTACCGTGGGAAAACACTGAGACCACCTAGCCTCCTCTAGCTTCCTATAAACACTGGGGGAATTCATACACATTCTTATTTACAATGACATTCAGAGGAGTCCAGCTCAGGGATATGCTAGTTAGCTAAGGATGATGAGGTAGTGCACTTAGAGTGAGAGCAGTGGTAGGCTGAGGCGCTTTCCTATTTTTCCTCAAGATCCTCTAAGTAAACACACTCAGTGGGTTATTCTCAAACCTTAAGGTCCCTTTATGCTGTGACCCCTGATCAATCTCCTAATGTACGAACAAATGATGTTTATAATTAGTGAGAAGTGAAGGATGGAGACGGAGTAGTAGACCCTAAAAGCATAATGTTTTCTGGAGACCAAGATCCAGACCTCCATGATGGCACTCTGGTAATAATACAAATAAAAGTCACCCTGCGAACCTAACAATGTAAAGTCCTTTAATCCACCTTAAAACGGGATTGTTTACATGTCAGAATGGTTTCACTTCCATTTCCATTCCAGGTAATAAGGCATCCATCAGGGGCAGCAGGTACTAGCGATGCAGAGCAGAGGGGTATTTGGCATTCCTCTACCGGAATCTCAGACGGCCTGGATATGGATGGAAAGGGTTGTTTATCTTTCTCTGTCTTTAAGCTCCTGGGAACTCTTGTTCTACATACTTTATTTTTTTTCTCCTTTTTCTCCTTCTCTCAAACCTGGGGGTTGTTTTCTAGTCATGGTGGTTACCTTGCCACAACATACTAGTGGGTACTCTTCATTGAATATAGTCCACTTGATTTAGTAATTAGTAATACTGTAATATTCACAGTAAATGTTAATTGGAGATTCAGATGGAAGTGTATTTATAAAGCATTGATGCTACTAAAAATGCCAATCACACAATCTCAACTAATCAATAGGCTATCTGTACACTAGTAGTCTAATCGGAAATACGATTCCCAGTATTCCAGTGAGATGTCTATTTCTAGTGGTATGTCCATCTGTTGGTTACATTTGATAAGACACCACATGTCAAGCGTTGCATGCTCTGACTGTTGAACCCATGATTTCCAACACCAGACCACATTCAGACCACATCACCATTCATATCCCTTCATATCCGTGTCATCTCCAACTCATATGAACTCTACTAATCAGGGTCAGCCAGAATCATGGGGCGATGGAGACTCTGACACACTGCAGCACTTTGTCCCTAAGCGGCCAGGAGTGATTTCCCCTTCAAGTTTTCTGATAAAAATGTATTAAGTGGTTAATGACCTACTTCCGACTCCTTCTATCCGCCTATTAGACGTTATGAGGACTATTTTGACCCCAGCCCACATTGTGGTTGTGTGGTACGGACTGAGACGTAAAATGTATCAGAACAATGTAGTAGTTGTAAAACACATTCCTTACCGAATCATACTTCAACTGGTGACTGTCCAGCAGAATTAAGAAAAAGGAGAACTCTGTTGCTGCATAAATCTGATCGATTTATTAAAGGGAGGCTCTGATTCATGCCAAAATGTAAGCCTGTTGTTTGTGCCATCAATAAATCTATCAGATTTATGCAGCAACAGAGTTCTCCTTTTTCTTAACTCTCCCAGACAGTCACCAGTTGAAGTATCCTGGGGTAAGGAATATTTTGGGGGATTTTAAAGTCCCTCAGTCGAGCACCTGATTTCCTATTTTCCATTTAAGCTGGGCTGAAGCACGTTTGGGTATACCGTCTTTCCAATGTCGTAGCACTATTTCTATGGCTGTGTCATAGAATCATGAGTTGCTAATATGTTTGCCTTAAGGAAAACACAATTTAGATCTTATAGATAGAAGGCTCGTGAGAGAATCCGTAGAAAAAAAGGCCAATTAAACAGCAGGGAGACTCAAAAGAAGACAAAAAGGGAGGCCCGTGTGAATACGCTGCCTCAGGAAGACCTGTTGGTTGCAACATGCTACAGTTTGTGTCCTGCGGTAACCTTTAACCTATAACCTTGTTCCTCTCTCAATTACTTGTCCTCTTTATAATCTATCAAACAATTATCTTCAAAGAGAACAACGTGTTTGCTAAGTCCTTCCTTTCACCATTTAGATTTCTGTTCAAAAGTGTAGAAGGTGTTACCAACGCCAGTTTCCCATTTTGTAACCACTGACCTTGGGGTGTGTATATCACATGTATCAATGCTCCTAACTGATGTTTTTGTCTGAAACATCTATTCTGCCTAGATTGTACTCATTCAGCCAGATACATAGATCTCAGTTCTTTACTCAAATAGGCCTCGGCTCCCTCAGTCTATCCCAGGCTTTTTACCGTTTATAAACTTCTTTTTTTTTCTTCAATCTGCACATACATTTAGATGCCTGCATTTAGTGAAAGAGTAATTTTGAGGCATTGTGTCTGCCAACTATGGTGTACTGATTGGCTGTCCACTTGGATTAGGCTAACTTGATCGTCTGGACATTTTAGGGTCTGAGTCCTAAATGGCAGCCTATTCCATGTATAGTGCACTACTTTTAACTAGGGCCCATAGGGCTCTGCTCAAAATTAGTGCACTATGTAGGGAACAGGGTGTCATTTGTGACGCACCCTAGGTCTGCATTCTTTAAGATGGGCTTGAACTATGCTAGCTGAGTCTCTGGGTTTGTTGTGTAGTTTCGTCATGGCTTTTGTCTCAGTACAGCATCGGTTTTAACTGAGGAAAGATGAAAGAGAGGGCAGAATGTTTGCAGAACGTTGTCCCATGAAACACCTCTAAAAGGTGTGTTGGTCTGAGGTGGTGAAAAAGCTTTCCTAGATCTGGTGGATAAGAAATAGTATTTTGTTATGTATTTCCAGATAATGTATAGCGTTCAGAGAACCATATATAGCTTGGTGACAGCGTGGTTGTCCTATGGTTATTTTGCATACAACCTTCCCACAACGTTCTGGGAATGGTGCAGGATAGATGCTTGGCTTTGGAACATTCTCAGCACTTTTAAGGAACTTGACAAAATCACATAATTTTCTTTGTATTTCATTACTTTAACAGAACGTTTCCTAAAAGTTCAAACATGGTTACATTTCATTTTGGTAATATTCTAGAAATGTTCTCCAACTGATTTGACATTGGGAATGTTCTCAATTTAGTTCAGAGAACATTAAGAAACAATGCTATTCTGTGGGAATTCCAGTACTTCAGCATAACGTTTTCCCTATGGTTATATTTAAAGTCATGTTCTCAAATTGTTCCGATGACATTAAGAAAACAATCAATAAAAAATCCAAGAAAACTTTAGTAATGTTCAGAGAATGTTAGTAGTGTTCTAAGAATGTTATTTAAAAACATATATATTCTGTTCTCAGCATCAACAAAACTCTATCTATCCTCTATCATGTAAAGTGTGTTCAGATGTGTTGGCGGTGCCAAATAATCAGCCACACTGATTAGTGGGCACTAATGAGTGCTTGTTTCCATTGAAATGGGGTCTGTTGAATAGATTCAAATGAACAACTTTGTAGGTGTAAAAAAAACATGGCATGATAGGGAACAGAAAATTATGTTCTGTCTGTCTGTCTGTCTGTCTGTCTGTCTGTCTGTCTGTCTGTCTGTCTGTCTGTCTGTCTGTCTGTCTGTCTGTCTGTCTGTCTGTCTGTCTGTCTGTCTGTCTGTCTGTCTGTCTGTCTGTCTGTCTGTCTGTCTGTCTGTCTGTCTGTCTGTCTGTCTGTCTGTCTGTCTGTCTGTCTGTCTGTCTGTCTGTCTGTCTGTCTGTCTGTCTGTCTGTCTGTCTGTCTGTCTGTCTGTCTGTCTGTCTGTCTGTCTGTCTGTCTGTCTGTCTGTCTGTCTGTCTGTCTGTCTGTCTGTCTGTCTGTCTGTCTGTCTGCAAGCCTGTCTGTCTGTCTGTCTGTCTGTCTGTCTGTCTGTCTGTCTGTCTGTCTGTCTGTCTGTCTGTCTGTCTGTCTGTCTGTCTGTCTGTCTGTCTGTCTGTCTGTCTGTCTGTCTGTCTGTCTGTCTGTCTCCCCATCTGCCTGTCTGTCTGTCTCCCCATCTGCCTGTCTGCCCTACCCTGTCACACATGGCACCAGCCTCTTAATATGTGTGACCCCATGCACTACGGCCCCAGGCCAGGCTTTATAGAAAAACGGTACAATTAAAAGTACAGTACAATTATTTCAAAAAACAATGACAAAAGTATACAGAGTATACAGCCCTTTATGAGTGAATACTGCATTCCTATGAGCTAGGAAAACAAGCATTTGGCTGCTATAACATCTGCTAAACTTTATACGCGACAAGAAGAGAGGGGCAAGTTTGCAATGGCGACATGCAGGTTGTTGCTTTTGTTCCCGGTGCTTGTTAACGAGGCCGACGGGCTCGGCTGGCGAGGCGGGTGCGGGTGCAATTACGGAGGGGGATGCCAGGAATGGGGATGGCACTAATAGAGCAAACCCTGTTTGTTGGCGTGTAGCATGTCTCTCTCTGTCCGCTGGTCTGAACATGCCCTGGCTTGTATATAAACCACAGAGCCCAGGGAGAATGAGTGCTGGCTGGGGACAGAGAGAGGGTAGAGGGGGTGGAGAGTGTGGTGGAGGGAGGGAGCAGACAACGGTAGCCTTGCGCCTGACGCGTGGCAGGCCATTATGGGGCCCAGTTGGACCATGGCTAAAATGCTGGAGGTGGTTGGGGGTTCAGTGATCTGGCAGGTGCTCCCTTTGTCTTTCCATTGAACCAGTGCCCTCAGACAATGGACCTTTCTGAAGAACCTCTGACGCTCGTTCGGCTCGCCACTCCGTGCTCCATGCATCATGCATGACATGTACCCGACGTAGCCGCTTGACAGTAACTGCGGAGTGGCAACCACTGACTCCTTTGGCCTGGTTGTCTGGACTGGAACCACTGTTGCACTCCTCTTTGGACTGGTTGGCCAGTAAACACAGTCTGGTTGACCAGTAAACTTGGGTCTACAGTATTTGCTTCCTAACAAGGTAGAACAGTTGAACTCTTATGAATTCACCCTCCTGTCTGTCTCTAACTGTTTGAACAACATAGCCTGTTCACACAATCAAGTGGCCTACCTGGATAACAAGATGGTTATTTCTCAGAATGAGAACGAGTTGCCAATTCCTTATACAAATGCATATGTTTATGCTCATTGCACATTTATAAAACAGACTAGACAGCTAGCACATAACAGTCTGTGGGTAAAATGCTTCTAGAGGTACGTGGTAGCGCACATTAATTTACCACAACCATGTTCATTGATACTCCCGAGTAGGGTCTGCTCTGTTCTATATTTTGGGAGTTGAGAACAGGAGGCTGCTGAGGGGAGAACGGCTCATAATAATGGCCAGAACGGAGCAAATGGAATGGCATCGAACACCTGGAGACCATGTGTTTGATGTATTTAATACCATTCCACTGATTCCACTCCAGTCATTACCACGAGCCCGTTGTCCCAAATGAAGGTGCCACCAACCTGCTGTGGAGTTGAGACACAGAAAGAGGTTAAGTTCACCTCTATTACAGTAAAATAATGTCTCAATGTGTGTACAACCAAACCTCAAATTGTTGTCAGTGAGGAAGAAGTGATCTTTCTCTCTTTGTTGTTGAGTGGCAGGGGGAGGAGCTTGGTGTTTGTGTGCGAGTGGGTGTCACACTGACCATAGTTTGCGTTGTTTGTTTCTTTATTTTGGTTGGTCAGGGTGTGATCTGAGTGGGCATTCTATGTTGTATGTCTAGTTTGTCTGTTTCGATGTGTTTGGCCTGATATGGTTCTCAATCAGAGGCAGGTGTTAGTCGTTGTCTCTGATTGGGAACCATATTTAGGTAGCCTGTTTTGTGTTGTGTGGGTGATTGTTCCTGTTTCCGGAGTTCCTGTGTTTGTGTTCACATTACGGGACTGTTTCGTCTTCGTTCATTTTGTCGGTTTATTGTTTGTTATTTGTTCGTTGTTCAAGTATTCTATTAAAATGGATAATCATCACGCCGCATTTTGGTCCTCCTCTCTTTCGCCCAACGAAGAACGTTACAGTGGGAAGGTGCACGGTGCACAGAAAGAAGAGAAGGAGAAGAGACCAAAGACATGAACACTCATAAAAACTGAAAAAGATATAAATAGTATAATATATAAATATATAAAACCTTGAATCTTGTGATACAGGCATGTGGAACATTGCGTTAAAACATAAATTATAATTAATTTGATCTCAACTCAGCAAAAAAAGATGCATCCCTTTTTCAGGACCCTGTATTTCAAAGATAATTCGTAAAAACCCCAAATAACTTCACAGATCTTCATTGTAAAGGGTTTAAACACCGTTTTCCATGCTTGTTCAATGAAACAATTAATGAACATGCACCTGTGGAACGGTCGTTAAGACACTAACAGCTTACAGACGGCAGGCAATTAAGGTCACAGTTATGAAAACTTAGGAGACTAAAGAGGCCTTTCTACTGACTCTGAAAAACACCAAAAGAAAGATGCCCAGGGTCCCTATGTCACGCCTTGGTCTTAGTGTTTTGTGTTTTCGTTATATATTTGGTCAGGCCAGGGTGTGACATGGGTTTACATTTACATTTACATTTAAGTCATTTAGCAGACGCTCTTATCCAGAGCGACTTACAAATTGGTGCATTCACCTTATGACATCCAGTGGGAGAGTCACTTAACAATAGTGCATCTAAAACTTAGGGGGGGGGTGGGGTGAGAGGGATTACTTAACCTATCCTAGGTATTCCTTAAAGAGGTGGGGTTTCAGGTGTCTCCGGAAGGTGGTGATTGACTCCGCTGTCCTGGCGTCGTGAGGGAGTTTGTTCCACCATTGGGGGGCCAGGGCAGCGAACAGTTTTGACTGGGCTGAGCGGAGCTGTACTTCCTCAGTGGTAGGGAGGCTAGCAGGCCAGAGGTGGATGAACGCAGTGCCCTTGTTTGGGTGTAGGGCCTGATCAGAGCCTGGAGGTACTGAGGTGCCGTTCCCCTCACAGCTCCGTAGGCAAGCACCATGGTCTTGTAGCGGATGCGAGCTTCAACTGGAAGCCAGTGGAGAGAATGGAGGAGCGGGGTGACGTGAGAGAACTTGGGAAGGTTGAACACCAGACGGGCTGCGGCGTTCTGGATGAGTTGAAGGGGTTTAATGGCACAGGCAGGGAGCCCAGCCAACAGCGAGTTGCAGTAATCCAGACGGGAGATGACAAGTGCCTGGATTAGGACCTGCGCCGCTTCCTGTGTGAGGCAGGGTCGTACTCTGCGGATGTTGTAGAGCATGAACCTACAGGAACGGGCCACCGCCTTGATGTTAGTTGAGAACGACAGGGTGTTGTCCAGGATCACGCCAAGGTTCTTGGCGCTCTGGGAGGAGGACACAATGGAGTTGTCAACCGTGATGGCGAGATCATGGAACGGGCAGTCCTTCCCCGGGAGGAAGAGCAGCTCCGTCTTGCCGAGGTTCAGCTTGAGGTGGTGATCCGTCATCCACACTGATATGTCTGCCAGACATGCAGAGATGCGATTCGCCACCTGGTCATCAGAAGGGGAAAGGAGAAGATTAATTGTGTGTCGTCTGCATAGCAATGATAAGAGAGACCATGTGAGGTTATGACAGAGCCAAGTGACTTGGTGTATAGCGAGAATAGGAGAGGGCCAAGAACAGAGCCCTGGGGACACCAGTGGTGAGAGCGCGTGGTGAGGAGACAGATTCTCGCCACGCCACCTGGTAGGAGCGACCTGTCAGATAGGACGCAATCCAAGCGTGGGCCGCGCCGGAGATGCCCAACTCGGAGAGGGTGGAGAGGAGGATCTGATGGTTCACAGTATCGAAGGCAGCCGATAGATCTAGAAGGATGAGAGCAGAGGAGAGAGAGTTAGCTTTAGCAGTGCGGAGCGCCTCCGTGATACAGAGGAGAGCAGTCTCAGTTGAATGACTAGTCTTGAAACCTGACTGATTTGGATCAAGAAGGTCATTCAGAGAGAGATAGCGGGAGAGCTGGCCAAGGACGGCACGTTCAAGAGTTTTGGAGAGAAAAGAAAGAAGGGATACTGGTCTGTAATTGTTGACATCGGAGGGATCGAGTGTAGGTTTTTTCAGAAGGGGTGCAACTCTCGCTCTCTTGAAGACGGAAGGGACGTAGCCAACGGTCAGGGATGAGTTGATGAGCGAGGTGAGGTAAGGGAGAAGGTCTCCGGAAATGGTCTGGAGAAGAGAGGAGGGGATAGGGTCAAGCGGGCAGGTTGTTGGGCGGCCGGCCGTCACAAGACGCGAGATTTCATCTGGAGAGAGAGGGAGAAAGAGGTCAGAGCACAGGGTAGGGCAGTGTGAGCAGAACCAGCGGTGTCGTTTGACTTAGCAAACGAGGATCGGATGTCGTCGACCTTCTTTTCAAAATGGTTGACGAAGTCATCTGCAGAGAGGGAGGAGGGGGGAGGGGGCGGAGGATTCAGGAGGGAGGAGAAGGTGGCAAAGAGCTTCCTAGGGTTAGAGGCAGATGCTTGGAATTTAGCGTGGTAGAAAGTGGCTTTAGCAGCAGAGACAGAGGAGGAAAATGTAGAGAGGAGGGAGTGAAAGGATGCCAGGTCCGCAGGGAGGCGAGTTTTCCTCCATTTCCGCTCGGCTGCCCGGAGCCCTGTTCTGTGAGCTCGCAATGAGTCATCGAGCCACGGAGCGGGAGGGGAGGACCGAGCCGGCCTGGAGGATAGGGGACATAGAGAGTCAAGGGATGCAGAGAGGGAGGAGAGGAGGGTTGAGGAGGCAGAATCAGGAGATAGGTGGGAGAAGGTTTGAGCGGAGGGAAGAGATGATAGGATGGAAGAGGAGAGAGTAGCGGGGGAGAGAGAGCGAAGGTTGGGACGGCGCGATACCATCCGAGTAGGGGCAGTGTGGGAGGTGTTGGATGAGAGCGAGAGGGAAAAGGATACAAGGCAGTGGTCGGAGACTTGGAGGGGAGTTGCAATGAGGTTAGTGGAAGAACAGCATCTAGTAAAGATGAGGTCGAGCGTATTGCCTGCCTTGTGAGTAGGGGGGGGGAAGGTGAGAGGGTGAGGTCAAAGGAGGCATGTTGTGTTTCGTATTGGGGGTTTAAAACGATCCCCGTTTGGTTGAACAGATCCACTCGTCGCGACAGGCCCCGATTCTATATCGCTGAAACAGCACGCTAAAACAAACATAGCATACATAGTAGTATTTGGGATTGCGGCTGAGTAGGGGTGTTGTATAAGCTTGGCTGCCTGAGGCGGTTCTCAATCAGAGTCAGGTGATTCTCGTTGTCTCTGATTGGGAACCGTATTTAGGTAGCGGGGGGTTTCTCTGTGTATTTCGTGGGTGATTGTTCCTGTCTCTGTGTAGTTTCACCAGATAGGCTGTAATAGGTTTCACGTTCCGTTTGTTGTTTTTGTATATGTATAAGTTATTTCATGTATCGCGATCTCTTCATTAAAGACATGAGTAACCACTACGCCGCATTTCGGTCTGACTCTCTTTCTACAAACGAAGAACGCAGTTACACCCTGCTCATCTGCGTGAACATGCTTTAGGAATTCTGCAAGGAGGTATGAGGACTGCAGATGTGGCCAGGGCAACAAATTGCAATGTCTGTACTGTGAGACGCCTAAGGCAGCGCTACAAGGACACAGGACAGACAGCTGATCATCCTCACAGACCATGTGTAACAACACCTGCACAGGATCGGCACATCCGAACATCATATCTGCAGGACAGGTACAGGATGGCAACAACAACTGCCCGAGTTACACCAGGAACGCACAATCCCTCCATCAGTGCTCAGACTGTCCGCAATAGGCTGAGAGAGGCTAGACATTATGGCTTATAATGCAGGTCCTCACCAGACATCACCGGCAACAACGTCACCTATGGGAACAAACCCACCGTCTCTGGACCAGACAGGACTGGCATAAAGTGCTCTTCACTGACGAGTCATGATTTTGTCTCACCAGGGGTGATGGTCGGATTCACGTTTATCCTCGAAGGAATGAGCATTACACCGAGGCCTGTACTCTGGAGCGGGATTGATATGTAGGTGGAGGGTCCGTCATGGTCTGGGGCGGTGTGTCACAGCATCATCGGACTGAGCTTGTTGTCATTGCAGGCAACCTCAACGCTGTGCGTTACAGGGAAGACATCCTCCTCCCTCATGTGGTACCCTTCCTACAGGCTCATCCTGACATGACCCTCCAGCATGACAATGCCACCAGCCATACTGCTCGTTCTATGCGTGTTTTCCTGCAAGACAGGAATGTCAGTGTTCTGCCATGGCCAGTGAAGAGCCCAGATCTCAATCCCATTGAGCACGTCTGGGTCCTGTTTGATCGGAGGGTGAGGGCTAGGACCATTCCCCCCAGAAATGTCCGGGAACTTGCAGGTGCCTTGGTGGAAGAGTGGGGTAACATCTCACAGCAAGAACTGACAAATCTGGTGCAGTCCATGAGGAGGAGATGCACTGCAGTACTTAATGCAGCTGGTGGCCACACCAGATACTGACTGTTTCTTTTGATTTTGACCCCCCTTTGTTCAGGGACACATTATTCCATTTCTGTTAGTCACATGTCTGTGGACCTTGTTCAGTTTATGTCTCAGTTGTCGAATCTGTTCATACAAATATTTACACATGTTAAGTTTGCTGAAAATAAACACAGTTGACAGTGAGACAACGTTTATTTTATTGCTGAGTTTATATCGCCCAGCCCTCGGCCTGCAACGAAAGGTCGCTAGTTCAAATCCCCAAGCCGACTAGGTGAAAAATCTGTCTGTGCCCTTGAGCAATGCACCCAACCCCAATTGCTCCTTTAAGTGTGTCTGCTAATTGACTAAAATGTAAAAATAGGAAGAGTCATATGGGGATTGTTGTCAATGAGGTGTACGGTGATTGTTGCGATGTGGAGGCAATACTAAGATTTTGAATCTCAAGTGACACAATTGCATTTTAATATCTCAAGGTGGGCTTAATCCAATCATGTTTTGCTCATTGTCTTACACTAAGCTGAACAAAATGCGATGTTGCTCATTTGATACTGCATGAACTCTGTAAGGAACAAGAACTAAAAGAGAGCCTTCTGCCAAATAGCCTACAGTACAACCACTGCCCCTCTCAATCGTTTTTACTAATAATGTGTATTACCAAACATAAGCAAGTGCAAGTTATCTGTCACCGGACCGGCTCTGAATGATTTTACTGTCTGGTGTGAGTCATCCCATTTAAAATCCACTCCACCCTGAATTCCGCAAGTACAGACTACCTAAGGTTAAACAAAAAAACTAGGGCCAAGTTCTATTTTATTCCAAATGCAATTCTGCAACTTAACAAAATGTTGGACTAATTGTACTTAGCACTTGCACTATGAAACTGCACTTCCCCTGCCTATTGCCTTGTACATATCCTTGGATCTTTATTTTTTAGATGTGATATGTTTTATGACTGCCGCAAGATGAATTGCCTCTCTGAGGTCATTAATGTTTTCTGAATCTGTATCTAGATCGTCCACAGGTCATACTGTTGGCTAAGCGTTAGGGGCGAAGAGGCCTATTATGCACAACAGCTTTCTTGGAAGGGCCCATCTATAGCAAAACAACAGATTTCTTGGAAGGGCCCATATATAGCAAAACAACAGATTTCTTGGAAGGGCCCATCTATAGCAAAACAACAGATTTCTTGGAAGGGCCCATCTATAGCAAAACAACAGCTTTCTTGGAAGGGCCCATCTATAGCAAAACAACAGATTTCTTGGAAGGGCCCATCTATAGCAAAACAACAGCTTTCTTGGAAGGGCCCATCTATAGCAAAACAACAGCTTTCTTGGAAGGGCCCATCTATAGCAAAACAACAGCTTTCTTGGAAGGGCCCATCTATAGCAAAACAACAGCTTTCTTGGAAGGGCCCATCTATAGCAAAACAACAGCTTTCTTGGAAGGGCCCATCTATAGCAAAACAACAGCTTTCTTGGAAGGGCCCATCTATAGCAAAACAACAGCTTTCTTGGAAGGGCCCATCTATAGCAAAACAACAGCTTTCTTGGAAGGGCCCAACTATAGCAAAACAACAGCTTTCTTGGAAGGGCCCAACTATAGCAAAACAACAGATTTCCCCCTACTGTAAGATGTCAAGAGCAACTAGATTGATGCTACAGTCAAGTTCTAGACTAGAAAGCAAGCACCAACAAATGGACCTGCCACAACCCAAATCCACCCTCATGTGGACTACAGTCACATGAGAGTGGTACAGTCAAGTTCTAGACTAGTAAGCAAGCACCAACAAATGGACCTGCCACAACCCAAATCCACCCTCATGTGGACTACAGTCACATGAGAGTGGTACAGTCAAGTGCTAGTAAACAAGCAAATAGACAACTGGACCGTCCAAGCCACACCCACCCTCATGCTGAGAGCTTTTCCCCTGCTAGAGCTAGTACCTTGTACAGACTAGATAGATATGAACAAAGGGGTTTTGACGGCTTGAACTCATTTAAGTCATTTAAATTAAGTAATTAGGGGTAAGTTCCTTGCTCAAGGGCACAACAACAGAATTTTCTCCTAGTCAGCTCAGAGATTCAAACCAGCAACCTTTCGGTTACAGGCCCAACTGTCTTAGCCACCAGGCTACCTGCCTGATGAGTTGTACTCATCAAGGACATGGTATTTCACGATTAAGATCAGTTATTTGATTCAATGTTAACCAGACTCACAAACTAACTGTGCTTATTATATATGCTGCCTTTTTGTATGATGAAGTAATGTCTCAAACTGTCTCAAAGACAAATTAATTATAGAACAATACCCTGATGTAAGTCATACATTTTTACATTTAGTATAGCTGAGTTTATAAGTCACTTACACCTTCTAAAAAATGTTTTCCCCCAATGTACCACAGAAATAATTTATTTAGGGAAGTATGTATCAAATGAACATAATCTTCCGAATAAAGCACCTTCTACCCTGTATAGAAGCTGGTTTCACTTCATTTGAGTTATTGTAAGTTTGACTTCTCTTCACCCAAATGCTGGTTGGGTTTGGAGAAGGCACAGCAGGAGCCAATGGAGGGGGCACGGTGCCCGCTCTCTCATATGCGTTTGTGAACGTAGCGCATTGTCCTGACATGAACGCAGTTCTAATTATGTTGACAGCCTTTATTTGGAGAGTGGGACCTGCCACCAACACATCATCATTGTTCACTAATATCTGTCTGTTTGCTATTGTTTGAAGCATTTAGGTTGTGTGGAGTCCAATTGTTGGCTGCATATGCACAAAGAGAGAGGAGCTTGGTTTGGTCGGTTCAACCATAGGGCCATTGACATGTAACACACAACAGGAGGGAGGCTTGGTGGCATGGACGGACAAATGATTACAAATCATAATGTACCTTATCATGCATGTCCTCGGTTTGGTCAGCTATGTTATTTTTGCAACTACAGTAGTATAAGCATATGAACTGTGCTGCACTCCTATGTTATAGTACAGAAAGTTAGTTCTCTCAGTTTGAACATATAACAAATACTGTATATTTCTCACATTGTATAAAGTGATTTTGAGATAAAGTAATATAGCGCTGATAAATTAAAATCTATGTCATATATACAGTACCAGTGAAACGTTTGGAAAACCTACTTATTCAAGGGTTTTTCTTTATTTTTTACTATTTTCTACATTTTAGAATAAGACTTCAATGCTTCAAAATCTGAAATAACACATATGTAATCATGTAGTAACCAAAAAACTGTTAAACAAATCAAAATATATTTTATATTTGAGATTCTTCTACGGCGCCTTGATGACAGCTTTGAACACTCTTGGCATTCTCTCAACCAGCTACACGAGGAATGCTTTTCCAACAGTCTTGAAGGAGTTTCCAAATATGCTGAGCTCTTGTTGGCTGCTTGTTCATCACTCTGCGGTCCAATTCATCCTAAACCATCTCAATTGGGTTGAGGCCGGGTGATTGTGGAGGTCAGGTCATCTGATGCAGCACTCCATCACTCTCCTTCTTGGTCAAATAGCCCTTACACAGCCTGGATGTCATGCAGGTGAAAGAGGACCCAAAAGCGACTTGGCGAAAACAGAGTCTTTAATCCAGTAAAGTAAATACAAACAAAAAACACAACTTTCACTCGAAATGACGAGGACAAACTGGAGACTCGATCTTGAACAGCAGGTGAACAGCAGGTTGCCTCGGGAAGGCACTTGAACCAGACAGACTCAGACACCTGCTCACCACGCAGCATCTGAGGAAAACACGACACGACAGGGCGATACACAAACACAGCACGGTGAATTCTAGACAAGGAACCGACAGGACAGGAACGGAACACAAAGGAAGAAATAGGGACTCTAATCAGGGGAAAGGATCGGGAACAGGTGTGGGAAGACTAAATGATTGATTAGGGGAATAGGAACAGCTGGGAGCAGGAACGGAACGATAGAGAGAAGAGAGAGCGAGAGAGTGAGAGAGGGAGGGGGAGAGAGAGGGATAGAAAGAGGGAAAGAACCTAATAAGACCAGCAGAGGGAAACGAATAGAATGGGAAGCACAGGGACAAGACAAGATAATAAATGACAAAACATGACACTGGAGGTGTGTTTAGGGTCATTGTCCTGTTAGAAAACCAATGATAGTCCCACTAAACAAGATGGGATGACTTATTGCTGCAGAATGCTGTGGTAGCCATTCTAAATTCTAAATAAATCGCCACACATGCAGAGATCATCTGTTCACCTACTCTGCGTCTCACAAAGACATAGCGGTTGGAACCAAAAATCTCAAATTTGGACTCATCAGACCAAAGGACAGATTTTCACCAGTCTAATGTCCGTTGCTTGTGTTTCTTGGCCCAAGCATGTCTCTTCTCAATTTTGGTGTCCTGTAGTAGTGGTTTCTTTGCAGCAATTTGACCATGAAGGCCTGATTCACGCAGTCTCTTCTGAACAGTTGATGTTGAGATGTGTCTGTTATTTGAACTGAAGCATTTATTTGGCCTGCATTCTGAGGTGCAGTTAACTCTAATGTACTTATCCTCTGCAGCAGAGGTAAATCTGGGTCTTTCTTTCCTGTGTCGGTCCTCATGAGAGCCAGTTTCATCATAGCGCTTGATGGTTTTTGCGACTGCACTTGAAGAAACGTTCAAATTTCTTGGAATTTTCCCCAATGACTGACCTTCATGTCTTAAAGTAATGGACTGTCGTTTCTCTTTGCTTATTTGAGCTGTTTTTTTTCTTGTCGTAATATAGACTTGGTTTGTTACCAAATAGGGCTGTCTTCTGTATACCACCCCTACCTTGTCACAACACATCTGATTGGCTCAAATGCATTAAGAAAATACATTCCACAAATTAACTAACTGTTAACAAGCCACCCCTTTAAATGCATTTTAACTAGGCAAGTCAGTTAAGAACATATTCTTACTTACAATGACGGCCTATGCAGTGCCTTAGACCGCTGCACCACCCGGGAACCCCGGTGACTACTGTACCTCATGAAGCTGGTTGAGAGAATTCCAAAAGTGGGCACCGCTGTCATTAAGGCAAAGGGTGTCTACTTTGAAGAATCTCTAATATAAAATATATTTGGATATTTTTAGTTTTGATGTCTTCAAATCAAATCAAATGTATTTATATAGCCCTTCGTACATCAGCTGATATCTCAAAGTGCTGTACAGAAACCCAGCCTAAAACCCCAAAAGGCAAGCAATGCAGGTGTAGAAGCACGGTGGAAAAACTCCCTAGAAAGGCCAAAACCTAGGAAGAAACCTAGAGAGGAACCAGGCTATGTGGGGTGGCCAGTCCTCTTCTGGCTGTGCCGTGTGGAGATTATAACAGAACATGGCCAAGATGTTCAAATGTTCATAAATGACCAGCATGGTCGAATAATAATAAGGCAGAACAGTTGAAACTGGAGCAGCAGCATGGCCAGGTGGACTGGGGACAGCAAGGAGTCATCATGTCAGGTAGTCCTGGGGCATGGTCCTAGGGCTCAGGTCCTCCAAGAGAGAGAAAGAAAGAGAGAATTAGAGAGAGCATATGTGGGGTGGCCAGTCCTCTTCTGGCTGTGCCGGGTGGAGATTATAACAGAACATGGCCAAGATGTTCAAATGTTCATAAATGACCAGCATGGTCGAATAATAATAAGGCAGAACAGTTGAAACTGGAGCTGTCCTCACCAGTATTGTACAATGTAGAAGTGTCAACAAAGTGTCAACCTTTGACTGGTACTGTAGAGGTAACAAAATCAAACTGTAGAGTTCTAAAGATTACAGAAGTGATGAGACCGGACTGTAGAGTTCTAAAGATTACAGAAGTGATGAGATCGGACTGTAGAGTTCTAAATATTACAGAAGTGATGAGATCGGACAGTAGAGTTCTAAAGATTACAGAAGTGACAAGATCGGACAGTAGAGTTCTAAAGATTACAGAAGTGACGAGATCGGACAGTAGAGTTCTAAAGATTACAGAAGTGATGAGACCGGACTGTAGAGTTCTAAAGATTCCAGAAGTGATGAGATCGGACTGTAGAGTTCTAAAGATTCCAGAAGTGATGAGATCGGACTGTAGAGTTCTAAAGATTACAGAAGTGATGAGATCGGACAGCAGAGGTCTAAAGATTACAGAAGTGATGAGATCGGACAGTAGAGTTCTAAAGATTACAGAAGTGACGAGATCGGACAGCAGAGTTCTAAAGATTACAGAAGTGACGAGATCGGACAGCAGAGTTCTAAAGATTCCAGAAGTGATGAGATCGGACAGCAGAGTTCTAAAGATTACAGAAGTGATGAGATCGGACTGTAGAGTTCTAAAGATTCCAGAAGTGACGAGATCGGACTGTAGAGTTCTAAAGATTACAGAAGTGACGAGATCGGACTGTAGAGTTCTAAAGATTACAGAAGTGATGAGATCGGACTGTAGAGTTCTAAAGATTACAGAAGTGATGAGATCGGACTGTAGAGTTCTAAAGATTACAGAAGTGACGAGATCGGACAGCAGAGTTCTAAAGATTACAGAAGTGATGAGATCGGACAGTAGAGTTCTAAAGATTACAGAAGTGACGAGATCGGACAGCAGAGTTCTAAAGATTACAGAAGTGACGAGATCGGACAGCAGAGTTCTAAAGATTCCAGAAGTGATGAGATCGGACAGCAGAGTTCTAAAGATTCCAGAAGTGATGAGATCGGACAGCAGAGTTCTAAAGATTCCAGAAGTGACGAGATCGGACAGCAGAATTCTAAAGATTCCAGAAGTGATGAGATCGGACAGCAGAGTTCTAAAGATTCCAGAAGTGATGAGATCGGACAGCAGAGTTCTAAAGATTACAGAAGTGATGAGATCGGACTGTAGAGTTCTAAAGATTCCAGAAGTGACGAGATCGGACTGTAGAGTTCTAAAGATTACAGAAGTGACGAGATCGGACAGCAGAGTTCTAAAGATTACAGAAGTGACGAGATCAGACTGTAGAGTTCTAAAGATTACAGAAGTGATGAGATCGGACAGTAGAGTTCTAAAGTTGGACTTTTCAGGAAGTACATTAGTTAGCTAGAACAGTGCAGAGGAAACCCTACCCCTCATAGACACACAGCAGAATGAGAAGGACAATACCCTCCTTCCCCTCTTTCCTCATTCTGGCTCCAGGAGAGAGAGACATGCTGTTAAAAATACACTGTTATTTTAAATCAAGGACACACAACACACAATTAGTCATTTCATACTGGACATAACAATGTCTTCCTTCTCTCAAGATTATTTTGTTAAGTCCCCTTTGTTTTCATGTCTTCATCATTGACTTCTATTTTAGGATAATATGATAATTTCACTTGCCCGAGGTCATTCATTATCCACCTACAAAACACAACATTCTCAGTCCACTCCTTATACGTGTATGTGGAATAAGTACAAACTAAGTGTACGGTCATGTGGTTCACAAGCCTGTTCCGATTCTGTATAGCAGAATGTATAGCCAACCCTTCTATTGTTGTCATGACATATGAGGCAAGCTGCATTGCATTAAACCTCTATCTTACTTTACATTAGTCTTTCCCATCCCTGGTCCTCCAGTACCCCCAACAGTACACATGTTTATTGGGACCCTGGACAAGCACCCCTGATTCAACTGATCCTCAATGAGTTCAATGAGTGCTTGTCCAGGGTCACAACAACAATGTGTTCTGTTGGGGGTACTGATGGACCAGGACCAGACTTGCTCTACATGACTTCCAAATGTTTTTGTCACTGTCATTTTTTGTACATTGATGTGCATATGGTCTGTTAAATAGTTCTCAAGTTGTGTATCGGTGAAAAACACTTTCATTAAAGGCTCAGTGCAGTCAAAAATGTGATTTCCTGTGATTTATATACTGTATATTTCCACACTATGAGGTTAGAATAATACTGTGAAATTGTGAAAATTATGATATTGCACTTTTAGTGTACAGACTGACCTGTTTTGGTGGGATGGAGTTTTGGCTTGCCTGGTGACATTACCAGTAGGTAAATGTGTTAATAAACCAATAAGAAAGAGAGTTCCAAATCTTTCTGCCAATACAGATAATTTTCAGTTTTCTCCTCCCAGATAGTCCTAACAAAATTATTGCCTGAGAAATTGCTATTTTCTAAGCTATTTTTGTATCTTTTTAACTGTTTTAATTGAAAACAATCACAGTAAGGTGCTTAGTTGTTACCCAGAAATGATTTGATATTGAGATAAAAATGGCTGCATTGGACCTTTAATGGAAAAACACTTTGTTAAACATGTCAGTGACGGCTTAGAGTTCCTCTGTTTAAATTCAGAAGAAATGCTAACATCATAATTATAAGTATAAATAATACTCACGTAGCACTCACTTCCGTCATCATGAAGTGCTTTGAGAGACTAGTCAAGGACCATATCACCTCCACCCTACCTGACACCCTAGACCCACTCCAATTTGCTTACCGCCCAAATAGGTCCACAGACGATGCAATCTCAACCACACTGCACACTGCCCTAACCCACCTGGACAAGAGGAATACCTATGTGAGAATGCTGTTCATCGACTACAGCTCGGCATTCAACACCATAGTACCCTCCAAGCTCGTCATCAAGCTCGAGACCCTGGGTCTCGACCCCGCTCTGTGCAACTGGGTACTGGACTTCCTGACGGGCCGCCCCCAGGTGGTGAGGGTAGGCAACAACATCTCCTCCCCGCTGATCCTCAACACGGGGGCCCCACAAGGGTGCGTTCTGAGCCCTCTCCTGTACTCCCTGTTCACCCACGACTGCTTGGCCACGCACGCCTCCAACTCAATCATCAAGTTTGCGGACGACACAACAGTGGTAGGCTTGATTACCAACAACGACGAGACGGCCTACAGGGAGGAGGTGAGGGCCCTCGGAGTGTGGTGTCAGGAAAATAACCTCACACTCAACGTCAACAAAACTAAGGAGATGATTGTGGACTTCAGGAAACAGCAGAGGGAACACCCCCCTATCCACATCGATGGAACAGTAGTGGAGAGGGTAGCTAGTTTTAAGTTCCTCTGCATACACATCACAGACAAACTGAATTGGTCCACTCACACTGACAGCGTCGTGAAGAAGGCGCAGCAGCGCCTATTCAACCTCAGGAGGCTGAAGAAATTCGGCTTGTCACCAAAAGCACTCACAAACTTCTACAGATGCACAATCGAGAGCATCCTGGCGGGCTGTATCACCGCCTGGTACGGCAACTGCTCCGCCCTCAACCGTAAGGCTCTCCAGAGGGTAGTGAGGACTGCACAACGCATCACCGGGGGCAAACTACCTGCCCTCCAGGACACCTACACCACCCGTTGTTACAGGAAGGCCATAAAGATCATCAAGGACATCAACCACCCGAACCACTGCCTGTTCACCCCGCTATCATCCAGAAGGCGAGGTCAGTACAGGTGCATCAAAGCTGGGAACGAGAGACTGAAAAACAGCTTCTATCTCAAGGCCATCGGACTGTTAAACAGCCACCACTAACATTGAGTGGCTGCTGCCAACACACTGTCATTGACACTGACCCAACTCCAGCCATTTTAATAATGGGAAATGATGGGAAATGATGTAAATATATCACTAGCCACTTTAAACAATGCTACCTTATATAATGTTACTTACCCTACATTATTCATCTCATATGCATATGTATATACTGTACTCTACATCATCGACTGCATCCTTATGTAACACATGTATCACTAGCCACTTTACCTATGCCACTTTGTTTACTTTGTCTACACACTCATCTCATATGTATATACTGTACTCGATACCATCTACTGTATGCTGCTCTGTACCATCACTCATTCATATATCCTTATGTACATGTTCCTTATCCCCTTACACTGTGTATAAGACAGTAGTTTTGGAATTGTTAGTTAGATTACTTGTTGGTTATCACTGCATTGTCGGAACTAGAAGCACAAGCATTTCGCTACACTTGCATTAACATCTGCTAACCATGTGTATGTGACAAATAAAATTTGATTTGATTTTTTTGATTTACATATTTGTCATCATGTACAGCCACAAAAGAGTGAAACAACATACACGTGAGTGTATGTGTGCCTGCGTGCGTGCGTTCATCCTGTCACTGCCTTGAGTTGGTTAGTATACGGTGAATGGAAAATCATGTTGCACAACATCCAGAGCACTAAACCTAGAAGTAGATCTCTTCTTGAGTTTGTCATGAGGGGCTTATAAATGCTTATAAGGGTTCATAAATACCTTATATTTTCTATAACACACCAGATAACCAGACAATTACACCTGTTACAAATACTTCACTTTAGTTTAGTTTAATCATTTTAAGGCTCATCGTCCATGTAAGGTCTATTCCTACCCTTTATCTGCTATCTGTCTCTATGTCAGCTGTTAAGTTTAGTTTATCACTGAACAGGCCTTTCAAGGTAGCGACTGCAGAGATCAACACTATGTTAACCGCTGCGGAGCAACAAAATGCGTTTATTGACAAAATGTTGGCGAGAGCACAAAGGAAATTGTATACCAAATATGTCTTGTGCTGCTTTGTAATTTTTGTGTATCTGACTACTTCGGAAAGACATTAAACTGATCTGTAGAAGACACAATGTATTGTAAGACCAAATAAACACTGTCAGTTGTCCAACTGAATGCATTCAACCAAAATGTGTGTTCCGCATTTAACTAAACCCCTCTGAATCTGAGAGGTGCAGCGGGCTTTCTTAACCCACGTCCACGTCATCGGCTCCCGGGGGTTATTCTCTGCTATACACCCATGTAAGTCGCTCTGGATAAGAGCGTCTGCTAAATGACTTAAATGTAAATGTAAATGTATCTAAAGTGAAACACATCGTCCTCGTTTTCACTTTATCTCACTAGTAAAATGTTTCCGCCAGATGGTTTTTGTGCACAGGACAGGACAGGTGGTATGATTTGGTAAAGGGGTGCAGGCAGGTGATGACCTCTATTTTGAGAAACAAGCCTAGTCCAGGCTATTTAGAGTCATTGGTGATTGGTCATTTGTGTGTGTGTAGGCAAGTGATTTAAAACCATTTTAGTCATTTAGCAGAAGCTCTTATCAAGAAGACAACCAGATATCTGAGTCATAGTAAGTACCATTTTCCTCAATAAAGCAGCCATTAGGTGATGGCCTCTATCTTAAGAACCTTTGTAGTGCCTCATGGTGTTATTTGGTATGTCAACCCACCTTCAGCAGGTCGTTATTGCTCGTTATCAGCTATAAAACCTAGGCCTGGCTTAGGACAGTTTAGCAGAGCAGAGACACATCCAACATTAACCATAAGTCTAAATGTAGCCTATGTCAACTTCGTTCTAGCCACGTAACTGAAGTAACATAAGATTCATTATTTCACTGGAACAAAATTCAAACAAGGCTTCACAAAAGATCAATACACAACACCTTCATCAAACACTTTAGTCACTAATTCATCCATTTTATATGATCTATGATGGTAAACTATTCGGCTCAACCTTGTGAACGTTTTTCAGGTTTTTGTCTTGGTCTCATCATTAGAGTGATAAATACTGGGGCTGTCTGATTGAGATGCTAATTTAGGCTCCATGCTCTGTGAGGAAGCTTCAGGCTTTGGTGACTGGCTACCCGACCTGGGTTCAAATACTATTTGAAATCTTTCTAATACTTTTAGCATTTGCTGTAGCCTGCCTGGATTGTAAGATTGGCAGGTTGTGTAGTTTGGAGACTATTCTATTTGTTCCATTTGGTCAGGCAAGCTCAAACAAGCACAGACAAAGTATTTTTTTAAGTAGTATTAGGATTTGAACCCAGGTCTGATAGCTATATCAGCCAGGACAGAAAGGGAATCGGGAGAGTCCCTGTGACCTTACATATAGGAAATACTTTGTAGTATAGCCCAAATAGCCACAGGTGGTTTCTGTTAGGCTGAGGAGGTAAAGAGAGACAAGGAAGGGGGATTGTGGGCCTAGTTAACCCCTAGCTGCCAAACTGGGTGGGCTGCTGGTTGACACAGAGCAGTAGACCCTCATAGACCCCCCCTCTATCCCTTCCATGCAGGGGAGCTGGGTAACAAGGGCCCAGGAGATCAAGAGGGCCTAGGACACAGTTCATAGGTCAATACACAGTTCAAAGGTCAACGCTGTAAAGGCTGATCTTAGATGACAACCCCCTAGGAATATTCTCACGGACTGCTCTGGGAAGGGTCGGGAGGGTCCTGGAAAATCAGCGGAGAGTTAATGTTGGCCTTCCAGGTGAAAGGTCAAATATGGGGAGGTCAGGAAGAAGTGATGCAGAGAGCCGGTTGCCCAGGAAGAAGGGGTGTATAGAACCGGTTGCACAGAAAGAAGGGGTGTATAGAACCGGTTGGAGACCCATTCATTTTTAAATCAACTGGATCTCTGAATGAAAGATCCAGAAGCTGAAAGACTCTACCAATGGGGAGCGGCTGCAATCATTCATTCATTCATTCATTCATTTATTTTAGTATTTGATTTTGTGCATATCTCGGTTAGTATATCATGATCAAGAAGTGCAATGTTACTTAAAACTGATTAATGACAGTCACAACTTATACTATCTATAGTCAATGATGTGTTTGAGACTGTTTCCCATGCAGAGTGTGGACTTTATGAATGGGCTAGCTCAAATGCCCTCCTCCGTTCAACACGGGTCTCACCCGTTCATTCACAAATATTGACTAAACGTCACATGACTGCAATAGTGCAGGGGTGACCATCCTAGTCATATAAAGATCAAACAATGGTATGTACAGATGTAGGATCTTAATTTGAACTGAACTTTCCTGCAAAGCAGGAACTGTAAAGATTGTAGTGTATTTGAGGTTTAAAAAGGCTTCTGAAGTTTGTAATTTCTACTTTGAAATGTCAGACTTGATTTGCCCTAATGCATAATGCATCAACTTCTACAAAAATGCATATTCATTATAATCCACATAATAATTCACATTCCCTGTTGCTGCAGGATTATTTTCATCCTGTAGCAAAGTGGCTCAAATTAAGATCCTACATCAGTAGCATAAGATGAAAGGCTCATTCAGTTCAGGGAGACTAAACTAATATTCTACTGGGGCAGTTTTTCTGTTCTGTCGAGTGTGAGGAATGTGTCATGTCGTTTCCTAACCCCGCAGTACAAACAACAGGAGGCACACCTTGCTTCAGTACAGGACAGGCAGGACTGGTGGTGTTCGTTAAGGTCTATCATTACTGTATTGATGATTCATCGATGTGAAACAATAAGGGTATAGTTCATTCATTCAGTTTCTGAAATAATGCAGGAGACATGAAGATGAAGATAAGATTAGCCTATACTCTGAAGACGTATTTATTTTTATGTTCAGAACCACATTTTCGCCAGCCCACCTCCCTTCTCCTTTAAAAACAAGGACTCCTTAGCTCTGGTCCTACAATGACCATTTTGGCCAGCCCACCTACCTTCTCCTTCATAAACAAGGACCCCTTAGATGAAGTGGAACGCAACTAATGAGGCAGAACGTCACTCTCCCCCTTCATCCATCTATCTAGGATGTGTTGGACTTCGTCCAGCCTCATCCCAGTGAAAGACTGGCCGAACCAGTAAGAAAATCCACAAGTAGAGTGTCGCATGAAACAGGGTTATAGGTCAGCACACACACCCAGCCATGCACGCACCTACCCATGCATGCACGAGCGTGCACGCACACGCACACACACTCTTACTGCTCCGTCCTGCTATTCCACTCTGAAGGGATCCATCTTCTCTAACAGGAAAGACTTTGTTTCATTATGGCAGCCAGGACAGGCATCCCAAATGGCACCCTCCTCCCTATGTAGCGTGCTACTTTTGACCACTGCCCATAGAGCTATAATAAAAGTAGCACACTACTGTATCTAAGGAATAGGGTGTCATTTGGAACGCAAACTAAATGGCAAATAAGGGGCCCATGAAGGCAGGCTCAAAGACTTTCCATATGGAAACCTGTATGCTTCGTCTAGGAGGGGCTGAGGAATCCCCCTTGCAACCAAAGAGCTACTGCCGACTGGTAACATTTTCCATATTTTAGCTGTGCGGCGTTTTGTAGTATATGCTTTCAACTCTGACGCTGAATAATGTAGGTATTGTAAAGTACCTGTATGCGCTCAGTACTATCTGGCTAAACACACCTACAGAACACACTGCCATTCAAGTGGAACAAAAACAGATAAGAGAGCAGAGAGCTCTGAGGAAACCAACAGACTGCATAAGCTACTGAAACAACTTGCAGAGTCTGTTCCATGGAGGCAGTCTGTTCCAGCTCCATTCTGCTTAGTTCTTGAGAAAGCAGCGTAGTCATCAAGATCTTGAGGGTGGTGTGTAGTTTCACAAACCCTTTCCTTCCTATCTCAAACCTTATTGCCCCCTGGCCTGTTTAGATATGTGACAGAGCACTGAGCAGGCTGTGGTGACTGGTACTAATGAGAGGTTAGAGATCCTCTTTCGTCTCTCTGTGTTCCATAATTTTCCTTCAATTTGCAAGAGCCTGAATGTATCTCACCGGAGAAAGCATCCGAGTGAGCGAAACAGCGGATCTCTGTCTCTGTATGTGTAGGCCATCTACCTGATGCTGTCTGGTCAAAAAGACTGTTGCCGCCCATAGCATTGAACGCAAGGGAAACCAGGGAGCATTTGATAAAGCACTTGATAAAAAAAAGTATAAAATAATAGTCAATCAGCATTGAGCTAAATTGAGTGAGCCAGTTTGGAAGCCAGTTTGGAATTGGCTTCACTCCAATCACATCTAGAACAATACATTATTGACAGAAACAACTAGAATTGTTGCATCTCATTGTGTTGTTGTCCTCCGGTGGCTAGCTAGCTAGCTAAGATTGGCCCTTTCCTAAATTAGCCATGGATGAACATATGGATTTGGACTTGTGGTTTTGCTTAATTCAATGATTATAATGGCAATTCTGATCCAACCCTAAATTCATACATTGTTGTGCCCCTGGCCTGAGAGGATGGTAGTCCAATATGTAGCTAGAGTAAAAGGATAATGTTAACTAGCTAACGTTGCCCATGAAATAAAGTTAGGCTAGCAAGCAAGTATTTAGCCAGGTAGCCTAGGACAACAAAAAATAAAAGCGTATACATTATGACAAGAGTCAAAGAACATTTTGTTGGGCCAGTTACCAAAAGGTTGCTAGATCGAATCCCCGAGCTGACAAGGTAAAAATCTGTCGTTCTGCCCCTGAGCAAGGCAGTTAACCCACTGTTCCTAGGCCGTCATTGTAAATAATAATGTGTTCTTAACTGACTTGCCTAGTTGAATAAAGATAATATAAAAAAATGTGAATTACTTTTGCAAGGTTAGCACCAATGGGCCTGAGGCCGATATCAATATGGGGAACTCTCAGAGTAACCAATGATGGAATGTTATAAACTGACCTACGTAGGCTTTGGTTGCTATTATGCAACAGCCCAAGCCCTCTGCGTGATTTGAAAACCGAAGCAGTATTCAGGGTGCAGGGTGGTAGGTAGCAGATAGTTAATTCCTGCCTCATGTCCCCCTCATCATATAGCTTAGTTGATTGGAGTTCTCATGAGACAAAAAGGCACACACACGGCAGTCTGCTCTTATACAGACATCCCAGGCTAACATCATACATACGCACCAGTCATATCTACTCACACAGATTGATTTTGTTGAAGCATTCTTGGGTTTGCACACTGGTAGCTGTGAAATACTATATACTATACTATACTGCGATACTGGTAGTTGACAAATACTGTACTATAAAACTGCCATACTGTACTGGTAGTTTACAAATACTGTATACTATAATACTGCTATACTGGTATATTGTTTCTGCCACCATCTCTTATGACGGAAAAGAGCTTCTGGATATCAGAACAGCGATTATTCACCTCGTACTGGACTAAGATCTTATGTTTAATGAGTCGTATGCAAAGTATTTACTTCAGACACCAGATAAGGCCCAAATCCATGTGATTCACATGAAGAAGAGAGTGAGATAGAGGGGATGTAGGTCAGGTCCGTTGTAAGAATCCGACGCAGAGTGGATAATCTTTGGATAATGAACTTGATGAGCTCCGATCAAGACTATCCTACCAACGGGACATTAAAAACTGTAATATCTTATGTTTCACAGAGTCGTGGTTGAACTATGACATGGATGACATACAGCTGGCTGGGTTTTCTGTCCATCGTCAAGATAGAACAGCTGCCTCTGGTAAGACAAGGGGAGGCGGTCTGTGTCCATTTGTAAATAACAGCTGGTGCACGAAATCTAATATTAAGAAAGTCTCGAGGTTTTGCTCGCCTGAGGTAGAGTATCTCATGATAAGCTGTAGACAACACTATTTACCATAGAGTTTTTAATCTATATTTTTCGTAGCTGTCTATTTACCACCACAAACCGATGCTGGAACTAAGACCTCACTCAACCAACTATAAGGCAAACAAGAAAATGCTCATCCAGAGGCGGTGCTCCTAGTGGCCGGGGACTTTGATGCAAGGAAACTTAAATCCGTTTGACCTAATTTCTACCAGCGTATCACATGTGCAACCAGATGGGAAAAAGCTCTCAACCACCTTTACTCCACACACAGAGACGCATACAATGCCCTCCCTCGCCCTCCATTTGGCAAATCTGACCATAACTCTATCCTTCTGATTCCTGCTGCTCACAAGCAAAAACTAAAGCAGGAAGAACCAGTGACTCGCTCAATATGGAAGTGGTCAATTTATGCAGGTGCTAAGCTACAGGACTGTTTTGCTAGCAGTTCTGGGATTCTTCCGATGGCATTGAGGAGTACACCACATCAGTCACTGGCTTCATCAATAAGTGCATTGAGGACATCGTCCCCACAGTGACCGTACGTACATACCCCAACAAGAAGCCATGGATTACAGGCAACATCCGCACTGAGCTAAAGGGTAGAGCTGCTGCTTTCATGGAGCAGGACTCTAACCCGGACGCTTATAATAAATCCCGCTATGCCCTCCGAAGAACCATCAAACAGGCAAAGTGGCAATACAGGACTAAGATTGTTAGATGTATCAGGGCTTGCAAACTATTACGGACTACAAAGGGAAGCACAGCCGCGAGCTGCCCAGTGACACGAGCCTACAAGATGAGCAAAATGACTTCTATGCACGCTTCGAGGCAAGGAACACTGAAGCATGCATGAGAGCACCAGCGGTTCTGGATGACTGTGTAGCCGATGCGAGTAAGACCTTTAAACAGGTCAACATTTACAAGGCCGCAAGGCCAACTGGCAGGTATCTTTACTGACATTTTCAACCCGTCCCTGACCGAGTCTATAATACCAACATGTTTCAAGCAGACCACCATAGTCACTGTAAAAACAAAAACCCCAAGGCTTCTGTAGCCACGAAGTGCTTTAAAAGGCTGATCATGGCTCACATCAACATCATTATCTCAGACACCCTAGACCCACTCCAATACATCCCCAACAGATCCACAGATGATGCAATCTCTATTGCATTCCACACTGCCCTTTCCCACCTGGACAAAATGAACAGCTACGTGAGAATGTTATTCATTGACTACAGCTCAGAGTTCAACACCATAGTTCCCTTAAAGCTTATCACTATGGACCCTGGGACTAAACACCTCCCTGACGGGCCACCCCCAGGTGATAAGGGTAGGTAGCAACACATCTGCCACGCTGATCATCATCACAGGGCCCATCCAGGGGTGCGTGCTTAGTTCCATCCTGTACTCCTTGTTCACCCATGTCTGCATGGCCAAATATGACTGCAACACCATCATTAAGTTTGCCGGCGACAAAACAGTGGTAAACCTGATCACCGACAATGATGAGACACCCAATAGGGAAGAGATCAGAAACCTGGCATTGTCGTGCCAGGATAACAACCTCTCCTTGTAGAGTGATCAGGACAAGGAGGTGATCGTGGACTACAGGAAAAGGAGGGCCGAGCACGCCCCCATTCTCATTGACGGGGCTGTAGTGGAGCCGGTTGAGAGCTTCAAGTTCCTTGGTGTCCACTTCATCAACAAACTATCATGGTCCAAATACACCAAGACAGTCACGAAGAGGGCAAGACAACGCCTATTCCCCATCAGGAGACAGAAAAGATTTGGCATGGGTCATCAGATCCTCAAAAAGTTATACAGCTGCACCATCGAGAGCATCCTGACAGGTTGCATCACCGCCTTGTATTGCAATTGCCTGGCGTCCGACCGCAAGGCACTACAGAGTGTAGTGCATACGGCCCAGTATATCACAGGGGCCAAGCTTCCTGCCATCTAGGACCTCTATACCAGGCGGTGTCAGAGGAAGGCCCTAAAAGACTTGCCGAAGACTCCAACCACCCTAGTCATAGACTGTTCTCTCTGCTAAGTTTAGGTCCAAAAGGCTTCTTAACAGCTTCTATCCCCTATTTTCATTTTTTTTACTTGAGGTTATTTAGTAAATACTTTCTTAACACTTTTTTTCTTAAAACCGCATTGTTGGTTAAGGGCTTGTAAGTAAGCATTTCACTGTAAGGTCTACACCTGTTGGTTAAGGGCTTGTAAGTAAGCATTTCACTGTAAGGTCTACACCTGTTGGTTAAGGGCTTGTAAGTAAGCATTTCACTGTAAGGTCTACAGCTATTGTATTCAGGGCATGTGACAAGTAAAAACATTTTTTTTTGATAAATAAATTCACGAAAGTGAAAGAACATAGTTCACTTACATTGTCAGCATTCTGACATGTCCTTTAGACTACTTTTTAACCCAGCCAATAAACTTAAAGTGTACCATAAACCATTGTGTGAATAGTCCTCGACTTGACACCTTCTAAATAAACTCCCGCTGCTGAATACTCATGCAGGTTGGCTGGCTGTGGTTCACTGTCCCTATTCATGCACGTTATCATTTCATTCACTGCGTAGATAAAACCAATAATCACACAGCGGAGCATGGAGATGGGTCAGATGCTGGGAATGGGTGAGGTCTCTATATCACACACAGCCTTGCCTGTCGGTACATGTCTTCTAACTTACTCAGGTGACAGATGGATTGCATTTTCTTCTGTCTAATCTTGCCCTCCCTAGTTGTTATTGTCTCCACCCTCATGGTTCCCATATCCTCTCCTCCCTTCACTGCTCCACTGCATGACTGGCTGTCTGTCAGTCAGATCTGGGTTCAAATACTACTTGAAATCGTACAAATACTTTGAGCATTTTCTTTAGCCTGCCTGGAGTGTAAGATGGGCAGAGTTTGCAGTTTTGGAACTATTCTATTGTTTCCATTGTAAATATTTGACATTATTTTGAATAGTAGTTGAACACAGTCTGTCTGTCCATGTTCAGGAGACATTTCATAAGCCAGACAGACGGACGGACAGGGAAAGGGTGAATTCTATCTCAGATAAGGTCGAGAGGGTCTTCATGTATGTGATCTGCTGCAAGACTACAATTAGTTCCACAGAGCCATTCTTAAACTGGGGGGTCCCCCAAGGTTTGTTCCTTTTACTCCAGTGATTGAGTCTAGCCAAAGTTAGAAAGTCTAAATATTGCAAGGTATTTACAGGAAAATTTATCAGATACAAAGATGGTCCTATTTTTGGGGGGGGTTGTTACAGAACAAATTAAGGATTACACACGAATTGACACAAAATGCAGATGTAGTCACACTACTATTCAACACAGAAATGGCAGTATGATACAACACAGCTGGGTGGTAATGGTGGTAATGGTGGTATCGCTTTACGCTAAAAAAACTTTAGGTGATTTAAAGGGTTAAACCTACGCAGGTTTGAGAAACATGTTTGAACTCAACGAACAAGTTTAACTTTAGCATGTCATTTTAATGGTAGTGCAATTTAAAACCTCTCCGTCAGTCTAACCAAAACAATGTTGCTCTTTAATGTCAGAAAGGAAATGTAAAGTAGCTTCAAGGGAAATATGACAACAAGTCTGGAGCTGTCTGTATGAGCCCTCAGTTCTTCGTCCCAATATATGACAGAGAATGCACCTCTGGGGCCGGTTGCACCAGTTGGTCATACACGGGTAGTAACTCTAGGTCTGACGTAAAATGCACTCTACGCCAGACCTAAGAATGCAACCTGTTGCACCACCTACACTACAAGGCCATCAAATTAGTGGATTCGGCTTTCAACTCAAATCAAATCAAACCAAATGTTATTGGTCACATACAAATGGTTTGCAGACGTTAATGCGAGTGTAGCGAAATGCTTGTGCTTCTAGTTCCGACCATGCAGTAATATCTAACAAGTAATCTAACAATTTCACAACAACTACATTATACACACAAGTGAAAAGGAATTAATAAGAATATGTACATATAAATATATGCTTGAGTGATGGCCGAACGGCATAGGCAAGATGCAGTAGATGACATAGAGTACAGTATATACATATGAGATGAGTAATGTAGGGTATGTAAACATTATATAAAGTGGCATTGTATAAAGGGGGGGGGGCAATGTAATAATGTAATAATGTAATAAATAGTCCGGGTGACCATTTGATTAAATCAAATCAAATCAAATGTATTTTATATAGCCCTTCGTACATCAGCTGATATCTCAAAGTGCTGTACAGACACCCAGCCCAAAACACCAAACAGCAAGCAATGCAGGTGTAGAAGCACGGTGGCTAGGAAAATCTCCCTAGAAAGGCCAAAGCCTAGGAAGAAACCTAGAGAGGAACCAGGATATGTGGGGTGGCCAGTCCTCTTCTGGCTGTGCCGGGTGGAGATTATAACAGAACATGGCCAAGATTGGCCAAGATGTTCAAATGTTCATAAATGACCAGCATGGTCAAATAATAATAAGGCAGAACAGTTGAAACTGGAGCAGCAGCACGGCCAGGTGGACTGGGGACAGCAAGGAGTCATCATGTCAGGTAGTCCTGAGGCATGGTCCTAAAACAAAGAAAGAGAGAAAGAGAGAATTAGAGAGAGCACACTTAAATTCACACAGGACACCGAATAGGACAGGAGAAGTACTCCAGATATAACAAACTGACCCTAGCCCCCCGACAGTCTTATGGCTTGGAGGTAGAAGCTGGTAAGGAGCCTTTTGGTCCTCGACTTGGCTCTCCGGTACCGCTTGCCATGCGGTAGCAGAGAGAACCGTCTATAACTTGAGTAACTGGAGTCTTTGAAAATGTTTTGGGTCTTCCTCTGACACTGCCTAGTATTTAAATCCTGGATGTCAGGAAGCTTGATCCCAGTGATGTACTGGTCAGTATGCATTATCCTCTGTAGTGCCTTATGGTCAGGTGCCGAGCAGTTGCCATACCAGGCGGTGATGCGTCCCGCTCAGGATGATCTCTATGGTGCCGCTGTAAAACTTTTTCAGGATCTGGGGACCAAGGCCAAATCTTTTCAGTCTCCTGAGAGGGAAAAGCTGATGTTGTGCCCTCTTCACAACTGTCTTTGTGTGTTTGGACCATGATAGTTTGTTGGTGATGTGGACACCAAGGAACTTGAAATTCTCGACCCGCTCCACTTCAGTCCCTTCGATGTTAATGGGGGCCTGTTCGGCCTCCCTTTTTCCATAGTCCACCATCAGCACCTTTGTCTTGCTCACATTGAGAGAGACGTTGTGGTCCTGACACCACACTGCCAAGTCTCTGACTTCCTCCCTAAAGGCTTTCTCATTGTTGTCGGTGATCAGGCCTACCACTGTTGTGTAGTCAGCAAAGTTAATTATGGTGTTGGAGTCACGCAGACGTGGGTGAACAGAGAGTACAGGAGGGGACTAACCACACACCCTTGAGGTGCCCCAGTGTTGAGGATCAGTGTGGCAGATGTGTTGTTGCCTACCCTTACCACTTGGGGGCGGTCTGACAGGAAGTCCAGGATCCAGTTGCAGAGGGAGGTGTTTAGTCCCAGGGTGCTTATCTTAGTGATGAGTTTTGTGGGCACTATGGTGTTGAACGCTGAACTGTAGTCAATGAACAGCATTCTCACATGGGTGTTCCTTTTGTGTAGGTGGGAAAGGGCAGTGTGGAGTGTGATTGAGATTGCGTCATCTGTGGATCTGTTGGGGCGGAATGCTAATTGGAGTTGATCTATGGTTTCTTGCATGATGGTGTTGATGTTTAACATGACCAGACATTCAAAGCACTTCATGGCTATTGACGTGAGTCGTAATTATTTAGGCAGGTTACCTTCGCTTTCTTGGGCACAGGGACTATAGTGGTCTATTTGAAACATGTAGGTATTACAGACTCGGCCAGGGAGAGGTTGAAAATGTCAGTGAAGACATTTGCCAGTTGGTCCACGTATACTTTGAGTACATGTCCTGATAATCTGTCCTGGTAATCCGTCAGGCACCGCAGCTGGTTCTCTCATGCATGCTTCAGTATTGCTTGCCTCGAAGCGAGCATAAAAGGCATTTAGCTCTACTGGTCAGCTCACTGCAGTGTTTCCCTTTGTAGTCCGTAATAGTTTCAAGCCCTGCCACATCCAACGAGTGGATTAGTGTCCCACTCCTTGAAAGCGGAAGCACTAGCCTTTAGCTCGGTGCGGATATTGCCTGTGCAATCTATGGCATCTGGTTGGAAAATGTACATACAGTCACCGTGGGGACAATGTCTTTAATGCATTTACTGATGAAGCCAGTGACTGAGGTGGAATACTCCTCAATGCCATTGGATGAATCCCGGAACATATTCCTGTCTGTGCTAGCAAAACAGTCCTGTAGCGAAGCATCCGTGTGATCTGACCTCTTCCGTATTGAGCGAGTCATTGGTACTTCCTGATTTCGTTTTTGCTTGTAAGCAGTGTCATGTCTTTACTATCATTAACTGAAGACTGATAGTTTTTATCAAAGATTCTCTGTAATTAGTTATTGCGCGATTAGACTGAATAATCATGTAACCGTAATTACTAGGAAGTCGGGGCACAAGGAAAAATATTAAGATACAAAGTTATCATTCCTAAAATCTTTTCAGATATTTTATCTGATCAATTAGTCTTCGAATTAATGAATTATTTACTTTACCTCACGTTAGTCTCATTCCAATAGTCTATCTGCACGAACCCAGTCTTCACTATCAGTCATCCATACATCAATGGTCTTAAATCATTTATTTATTACTAACTAAGTAATTCACAGAAATGCATAAACAAACAAACAAACAAGGTAAATGTGGTAACATGAAATGATAGGAGAATGTGCCCTAGTGGGCTAAACCGGCATGGTGGCTTGTTAGACAAAAGGGGAAGTGGGGGTCGACTAAGAAGTCACTACAGAGTTAATAATTATAACAATTGAAATGCTAATCCTTTACACATGAACGCTCACTCATTCGGGAACAATTGCAATCAATATATATATTTACGCTCAGTGTGTCGTCTTGATCGCTGGTGAAAAGTTAGTTTCTTTTGTAGAATTTTCCGTCTCTCTCCCTCTCTCGCTTGTGGTTAGAGGGGATTGTTCAGAGTGACATTTGTTATAGAATGGGTGTTTTGGCGGTTGTCATTCTTCGCATTCAATGATACCGAATTCCTAGCTGCAGACTAGTAATTAATATCAAAGACTTGTTCTTATTCTCTCAGTATTGATAGTCTAAGAGTTTAACCACCTGGTATGGTTAAAAGATTCAGCAATGGTCTACAACCTTTGTCCTCCAAATGGAGAAAAACATGGTTTGCAACCTTTAGCCATCTCGTAATTGAGGTAAGCTCGGTCTGCTGATCGAAAACCCGAGTGGGGGTTTTATTCGGAAGGGCCGAAGAGTGCTGTCCCAGGACTGCAACCGGATTGGCTGAACGCGGTGCGCAACATCCAAATACATTAGCCATTATATTGCAGAGTGGTGGAAAGTTGTGATTTATTAAGACAGTACGCATATACTGTTTTTTTTGTCTGCCCCCCGTTTAAATTTAGTTAATGGGGAAAACAAGGCTTTAATCCCTGCCAAAGGTGCTTCAACAAAGTACTGAGTAAAGGGTCTGAATACTTACGTAAATGTGATATTTCTTTCTTTTTTTTATTAAACTGAAATATCACATTTACGTAAGTATTCAGATTACAGCCTTGAGTCTTCTGGGATATGATGCTACACATTTGGCACACCTTTATATGGTGAGTTTCTACCGTATCGCGGCACAGCTATTTTCAGGTCTCTCCAGAGATGTTCGATCGGGTTCAAGTACAGGCTCTGGCAGGACACTCAAGGACATTCAGAGACTTGTCCTGAAGCCAGTCCTGCGATGTCTTGGATATGTGCTTAGGGTCATTGTCCAGTTGGAAGGAGAGAACATTACATAACATTCTTAGAACGTTCTCTGAAAGTTATTAAAGCTGTTGTGTGTTGTTTATGGAAAGTTTTTCTTAAAAATTTGACATTAAATAGAACATTGAGGAAACCTGTAGAAAATGTTATGCTCAAGTACTGAAATTCCCACAGAAGAACGTTTTTTTTTTTTAAGTTCTCTGAACTTGAAAACATTCCCAATGTCAAACCCAATTGCAGAGTGTTCCTAGAACATTACCAAAAGGAAAGTTAAATGTTACCATGTTTGAACTTTTAGGAACTGTTCTATGAAAGGAATAAAATACCAAGATGTTTTGTTTGTTGTCAATTCCCTCAATGTGATGAGAATGCAACATAGCCAAACAACTATCCTGCACCATTCCCAGATAGTTGTGGGAAGGTTGCTAAATAACTATAGGACAACCACGCTGTCACCACGTGATAAGAAACATACGGTTCTCAGAACGTTATGTGCTCGCTCGGTAGCATGACTTTAGGCAACAGGAAGTTTGCTCCCACTCACTCCCCAGGCAGAGAGAAATATAACTTATTGATTGTTGTAGAGAATAGCTTAATAATGGCTGCAGACATATTACACCCAGGGCTTTCCGCACCAATTTATTGGAGCGCTTGGCCATTGAACTGGAAACTAAGAACTTGGTGAATTGACCAGACAGAGTCAACACCGACAATAATGGACCTAGAGAACAGATCAAATGTCTTGGAATGTTCTTGTTAATTTCACAGAAAATGGTGTTGCAGATATCCCACTGTGTTAACAGTATATCTGTATCATACAACACAAATACAATACAAATATTGATTGGATTTATGTTCTGCATACCATGAGCCATGCAGGGGGATATTTTGTTCTTTATACCTGATATCAGATACTTCCTGTTGGTCAGGTCACGTCTTCCTCACCTCGCAGAACAGAAACCAACCTCCATACACCCACATTCTTGGTAAAACAAATAACAGAATCAAGCCCTTCATTTCATTATCAGAGTCATGAGGCTGGTATCGGATATGACTCAGTCAATCAATCATTACACAGTCACAACAATGGTATTCATGGTCGTTTGTGGCTGCTGCAAAAGTCAAACAGTGCACATTATTCAGAGCGAAAGATTGGTTCACTGAGTGTTTATCCAAAATGGCACCCTAGCCCTATGCAGGCCCTGGTCAAAGGTAGTGCACTACATAGGGAATTGTGTGCCATTTCAGACACACCACTTAGAGTGGGCGATTGGTTCACTGGAAGCATGGCAGCCGTCCAGACATAGCAGAGGACATCCTCATGTAACACTAGTGCACATTCCACAGTTTACAGATCCCCTTGTTTCCTATTAGGAGTTAGGAGTATTAGGAGTAAAACTCAGGGTTTAATTGAAAGAAAGATCCGAAGTGTCAAGCGCTCGCCCGCTCGGCTCCCTAAATAGTTGATCACATGGATGCCTGCAGACACACCTGATTGAATCTGTTTTCCCAAGAGGGGCTGACATGATAATTTGTTCAAAGAAAAATGATGCAGACTTTGGCAATGTCAGTGCTGCATATGCTTTATTTGAATAGTGCAGCTGTCAAGTTGGAATCTCTCATGATTAGATGCCATGGTAACCGAAACAACTCACATTTCCAAACAGTGCACCGTAATGCCATCAAGGCTAGCTAGGAGAGCTCAGAGTAGACACAATCCAGGCTTTAGGTCTGGGGTCTGCCACTTCTGTTCCTGCAGAGAAACTACACAGGGAAACTGTAGGAGATTGTGAAATAAATCTGTGAAAACTATCCCAATTTAATCTGGAAACAGATTCACTCAGAGAGGGAATGGCCACAGAGCTTCTTAAATGCCTTATGCAGCATGATACAATACTAAATCTACTGGGTTTACTACTAAAATATTACTAACAACAGCAACTTCCTCAGCTCTACTGTCACCAACCATAGCAGAAAAGGAATCGTTGTTATTTTCTGTTGCCAATATCCATTCCCACTGTGTTTTCCATGACAACAGTACAGCAGTGACAATGAATCCTCTGAAAGCAATTTGCAAACAACTGTTGTTATTTTACATATGGGATGTTATGGCGATGGGGAGATCAATGATGGCTTCTGTTTACTGTAAAGCTAAATATGTCCATTTTATCACAACACCTAATAAGGCTGAGATACATAAAGTACCAGTCAAAAGTCTGGACACACTCACTCATTCAAGGGTTTTTCTTTAATTTTACAAATTTCTACATTGAAGATTTCAAAACTATGAAATAACACATGAATCATGTAGTAGCCAGAAAAGTCTGAAACAAATCCAAATGTATTTTATATTTGAGATTCTTCAAAGTATGAAGAATGTACTTTACCACTGATTGGCTCAAACACTAAAATAAATGAGTGGCAAGGTAGGGGTGGCTCTTTGCCTTGATGACAGCTTTGCAAACTCTTGACATTCTCTTGTTAAAAGTTCATTTGTGGAATTTCTTTTCTTTTTGACGCATTTGAGCCCATCAGTTGTGTTGTGACAAGGTAGGGGTGGTATACAGAAGATAGACCTATTTGGTAAAGTACATCTTATGGCAAGAACAGCTCAAAAAACCAAAGGCAAAACCAAAGGCAAACAACATTACTTTAAGACATGAAGGTCAAATAATTCAGAAAATGTCATGACCTTTGTTTCTTCAAGTGCAGTCACAAAACACATCAAGCGCTATGATGAAACTGGCTCTCATGAGGACCGACACAGGAAAGAAAGATCCAGAGTTACCTCTGCTGCAGAGGATAAGTATATTATAGTTATCAGCCTCAGAAATTGCAGCCCAAAAAAATGCTTCATAGAGTTCAAATAACAGACACATATCAACATCAGCTGTTCAGAGGAGACTATGTGAATCAGGCCTTCGTCGTGGAATTGCTGCAAAGAAACCACTTCTAAAGACACCAAAAATAAGAAGAGACTTGCTCGGGCCAAGATACATGAGCAAAGGACATTAGACCAGTGGAAATCTGTCCTTTTGTCTGATGAGTCCGAATTTGAGATTTTTGGTTCCAACCTCCGTGTCTTTGTGAGACGCAGAGTATGTGAATGGATGATCTCCGCATGTGTGGTTCCCACCGTGAAGCATGGAGGAGGTGGTGTGATGGTGTGGGGGTGCTTTCCTTGTGACATTGCCATTGATTTATTTCAAGACACACTTAACCAGCATGGCTCCACATCAAATCAAATCAAATTTTATTTGTCACATACACATGGTTAGCAGATGTTAGTGCGAGTGTAGCGAAATGCTTGTGCTTCTAGTTCCGACAATACAGTAATAACCAACAAGTAATCTAGCTAACAATTCCAAAACTACTACCTTATACACACAAGTGTAAGTGGATAAAGAATATGTACATAAAGATATATGAATGAGTGATGGTACAGAGCAGCATAGGCAAGATACAGTAGCTGGTATCGAGTACAGTATATAGATATGAGATGAGTATGTAAACAAAGTGGCATAGTTAAAGTGGCTAGTGATACATGTATTACATAAGGATGCAGTAGATGATATAGAGTACAGTATATACGTATACATATGAGATGAATAATGTAGGGTATGTAAACATTATATTAGGTAGCATTGTTTAAAGTGGCTAGTGATATATTTTACATCATTTACCATCAATTCCCATTATTAAAGTGGCTGGAGTTGAGTCAGTGTGTTGGCAGCAGCCACTCAATGTTAGTGGTGGCTGTTTAACAGTCTGATGGCCTTGAGATAGAAGCTGTTTTTCAGTCTCTCGGTCCCAGCTTTGATGCAACTATACTGACCTCGCCTTCTGAATTATAGCGGGGTGAACAGGCAGTGGCTCGGGTGGTTGTTGTCCTTGATGATCTTTATGGCCTTCCTGTGACATCGGGTGGTTTAGGTATCCTGGAGGGCAGGTAGTTTGCCCCCGGTGATGCGTTGTGCAGACCTCACTACACTCTGGAGAGCCTTACGGTTGTGGGCGGAGCAGTTGCCGTACCAGGCGATGATACAGCCCGACAGCATGCTCTCGATTGTGCATCTGTAGAAGTTTGTGTGTGCTTTTGGTGACAAGCCGAATTTCTTCAGCCTCCTCAGGTTGAATAGGCCCTGCCACACCTTCTTCACGATGCTGTCTATGTGGGTGGACCAATTCAGTTTGTCTGTGATGTGTACGCCGAGGAACTTAAAACTTACTACCCTCTCCACTACTTTTCCATCGATGTGGATAGGGGGGTGTTCCCTCTGCTGTTTCCTGAAGTCCACAATCATCTCCTTAGTTTTGTTGACGTTGAGTGTGAGGTTATTTTCCTGACACCACACTCCGAGGGCCCTCACCTCCTCCCTGTAGGCCGTCTCGTCGTTGTTGGTAATCAAGCCTACCACTGTTGTGTCGTCCGCAAACTTGTTGATTGAGTTGGAGGCGTGCGTGGCCACGCAGTCGTGGGTGAACAGGGAGTACAGGAGAGGGCTCAGAACGCACCATTGTGGGGCCCCAGTGTTGAGGATCAGCGGGGTGGAGATGTTGTTGCCTACCCTGGGGGCGGCCCATCAGGAAGTCCAGTACCCAGTTGCACAGGGCAGGGTCGAGACCCAGGGTCTCGAGCTTGATGACGAGCTTGGAGGGCACTATGGTGTTAAATGCCGAGCTGTAGTCGATGAACAGCATTCTCACATAGGTATTCTTCTTGTCCAGACGGGTTAGGGCAGTGTGCAGAGTGGTTGAGATTGCATCGTCTGTGGACCTATTTGGGCGGTAAGCAAATTGGAGTGGGTCTAGGGTGTCAGGTAGGGTGGAGGTGATATGGTCCTTGACTAGTCTCTCAAAGCACTTCATGATGACGGAAGTAAGTGCTACGGGGCGGTAGTCGTTTAGCTCAGTTACCTTAACTTTCTTGGGAACAGGAACAATGGTGGCCTTCTTGAAGCATGTGGGAACAACAGACTGGGATAAGGAGTGATTGAATATGTCTGTAAACACACCAGCCAGCTGGTCTGCGCATGCTCTGAGGGCGCGGCTGGGGATGCCGTCTGGGCCTGCCGCCTTGCGACGGTTGACACGTTTAAATGTTTTCCTCACGTTGGCTGCAGTGAAGGAGAGTCTGCATGTTTTAGTTGCGGGCAGTGTCAGTGGCACTGTATTGTCCTCAAAGCGGGCAAAAAAGTTATTTAGTCTGCCTGGGAGCAAGACATCCTGGTCCGTGATGGTGCTGGTTTTCAGCAAAATGCCATCCCATCTGGTTTGCGCTTAGTGGGACTATCATTTGTTTTTCAACAGGACAATGACCCCAAACACACCTCCAGGTTGTGTAAGGGCTAGTTGACCAAGAAGGAGAGTGATGGAGTGCTGCATCAGATGACCTGGCCTCCACAATCACCTGACCTCAACCCAATTGAGATGGTTTGGGATGACTTGGACCGCAGAGTGAAGCAGCCAACAAGTGCTCAGCATAAAACTCCTTCAAGACTGTTGGAAAAGCATTCCAGGTTAAGCTGGTTGAGAGAATGCCAAGAGTGTGCAAAGCTGTCATCAAGGCAAAGGGTGGCTACTTTGAAGATTCTCAAATATAAAATACATTTAGATTTGTTTAACACTTTTTTGGTTACTACGTGGTTTCATATGTGTTATTACAGAGTTTTGATATCTTCACTATTATTCTAAAATGTGGAAAATAGTAAAAATAAAGAAAAACCCTTGAATGAGTAGGTTTGTCCAAACTTTTGACTGGTACTGATGACGTCGTCCCCACAGTGACCGTATGTACATGCCCCAACCAGAAGTAATGTATTACAG
This sequence comes from Oncorhynchus gorbuscha, assembly GCF_021184085.1. Lineage (NCBI taxonomy): Eukaryota > Metazoa > Chordata > Actinopteri > Salmoniformes > Salmonidae > Oncorhynchus > Oncorhynchus gorbuscha. Next base: position 12,723,512 of record NC_060173.1, read on the forward strand.
GTAGCATCCGCACTGAGCTAAAGGCTAGAGCTGCCGCTTTCAAGGAGCGGGACTCTAACCTGGAAGCTGATAAGAAATCCCACTATGCCCTCCGACGAACCTTCAAACAGGCAAAGCACCAATACAGGACTAAGATCGAGTTGTACTACACCGGCTCTGACACTCGTCGGATGTGGCAGGGCTTGCAAACCATTACAGACTACAAAGGGAAGCACAGCCCAGAGATACCAAGTGACACAAGCCTACCAGACAAGCTAAACTACTTCTATGCTCGCTTTGAGGCAAATAACACTGAAACATGCATAAGCGCACCAACTGTACTGGAAGACTATGTCATCCCGCTCTCCACAGCCGATGTGAGTAAGACCTTCAGACAGGTCAACATTCACAAGGCCGCAGGGCCAGACGGATTACCAGGATGTGTACTGCGAGTATGCGCTGTCCAACTAGCAAGTGTCTTCACTGACATTTTCAAATCTCCCTGTCCGAGTCTGTAATACCAACATGTTTTAAACAGACCACCATAGTGCCTGTGTCCAAGAACGTCTGTTGCCTTGAAGTGCTTTGAAAAGCTAGTCATGGCTCACATCATCACCATCATCCCAGAAACCCTAGACCCACTCCAATTTGCATACCGCCCAAAAGATCCACAGATGATGCAATCTCTATTGCACTGCACACTGCCCTTTCCCACCTGGACAGAAGCAACACCTATGTGAGAATGCTATTCATTGACTACAGCTCAGCGTTCAAGACCATAGTGCCCTCAAAGCTCATCAATAAGCTAAGGACCCTGGGACTAAACACCACCCTCTGCAAGTGGATCCTGGACTTCCTGACCGGCCACCCCCAGGTGGTAAGAGTAGGTAACAACACATCAGCCATGCTGATCCTAAACACAGGGGCCCCTCAGGGGTGCGTGCTTAGCCCCCTCCTGTACTCCCTGTTCACTCATGACTGCACGGCCAGGCACGACTCCAACACTGTCATGACGTGGCCCTTTCTGGTTATAGATCGTGTCATCTCTCTCTCTCTCTTTCTCTCTCCCTCCTACACCCAGGTTCTGTTATCTCAGGTCGTAAATTCCTGGCGGAGACTGTCTCCCCCTGGCCATGAAGAAAGAGAGACACATAGAGAGAACAAAGGATTTCACATGGCGAACACCTAAATCACCCAAATGGGAAGTTGATACAAAATGTCCACTTGTGAGAAGGTGGGAATGGTCTGTGAACACTTAAGGGATGGGTATGATGAGTATGATTCATTTAGTGACCTCAGATACGACTGGAAACACACATAACTATATATCTGAATGTGTACATTTCTCAATTATGAGGTTTGCATCCAATTATTGTATAAAACGAATGAGTAAAGAAGAAAACTATTTGTGAAATCATGTAATGCGGTGTTAAACCTTTAATGTGAGAGAATTGTATTCCCTTTAAAGTTGAACTAAGTCATTGGCCCACTCCCATAAGCACAGACATGATCTGGCATCATAGACCCGCCTTCCATATTGTTAATACATATTGTTAATACAAAAGCCTCCTCTTCAGACCACAAAAATCTCAGTATAATCTAAGGTTGTAATGGATTTGAATTCCTAACCATACCACATGAAACATTGGCTACACGGCTGGAAATGGTTCCACTCGATCCCTGAAGAATAAGAGCAAATCTTAGATAATAATTACTGGTCTGCAGCTTGAAATTATGTCAACCTGGGATGCGAAGACTAACAACCGCCGTAACATCTATTCTATGAGAACATTTCTGAATGGTACTCTGAAGTATCCATAATAACCACAAAATACTTTCTTCAGGGAATCAGAGAAAGAGACAATGATGAACTGACACTCCAACAGAAGGATTGACAATTCCAACAGAGATCACGACGACACACTGGGCGTAAATATATATATATATATTGTGTATATTGATTGCAGTGAGTGAGCGTTCATATCTAAAGGATTAGAATTGAAATTAATGGAATTATAGTAGTACTGTGTGTAGTGAGCCCTCTGTTCTTTCCCGCCTGTTCTCAGTCTCCACCCACTTTCCTTTGTCCACCAAGCCGTCATATCGGTTTAGCCCATTTGGGAACCTCACCTATCATTTCCTTATAACCTTGTAACCAAATCTACTGTGTTGTTTGTTTATGCATTTCTGTGATTGTTTAGTTAGTTAGTAAATAAATGGTTTGTAACGTTGTTCTTCGTTTGTAGAAAGAGAGTCGGACCGAAATGCAGCGTGGTGGTTACTCATGACTTTAATGAAAAAAGTGACACATGACAGCTCTTTGCAGACTGGCAGCTCTTTGCAGACTGACAGCTCTGGCTGATTCATGCAGACTGACAGCTCTGGCTGCTTCGAACAGACTGACAGCTCTGACTGCTTCATACAGACTGACAGCTCCGGCTGCTTTATGCAGACTGACAGCTCTGACTGCTCCATGCAGGCTGACAGCTCTGGCTGCTTCATGCAGACTGACAGCTCAGGCTGCTCCGAACAGGCAGGAGGCTCCGGCAGCGCTGTAGAGGAGGAAGGCTCTGATAGCGCTGAACAGGCGGGAGACTCCGACAGCGCAGGAGAGGAGAAGGAAGGCTCTGGCTGGCTGTGCTGAACTGGTGCTACAGGATCGAGGACACGCACAGGACGTTGGGGCGGGGAGGTGGCTCTGGATAGACCGGACCGTGCAGGCGCACTGGAGCTCTTGAGCACCGAGTCTGCCCAACCTTACCTGGCTCGATGCCCACTCTAGCCCGGCCAATACGAAGGACTGGTATGAACCGCACCGGGCTATGCACCCGCACTGGAAACACCGTGCACTCCATAGCATCACACAGTGTCTGCCCGGTCTCTCTAGCCCACCACCGCTAAGCACAGGGAGTTTGCGCAGGTCTCCTACCTGGCATAGCCATACTCCCTTTAAGCCCACCCCCCAATAATGTTTTTGGGCTGCTTTTCGGGCTTCCATCCGCGTCGCCGTGCTGCCTCCTCATACCAGCGCCTCTCCGCTTTAATTGTCTCTATTTCCTCCTTGGGGCGGCGATATTCACCAGGCTGGGCCCAGGGTCCTTTTCCGTCCAGTTCCTCCTCCCATCTCCAATACTCCAAGTGGTGCAGCCTCTCCCACTGCAGCTGCTCCTCACGATTAACAGGGAGAGTAGGCTCAGGTCTGACTCCTGACTCAGCCACTCAATTCAATTCAATTCAATTCAAGGGCTTTATTGGCATGGGAAACATGTGTTAACATTGCCAAAGCAAGTGAGGTAGATAATATATAAAGTGAAATAAACAATAAAAATTAACAGTAGACATCACACATACAGAAGTTTCAAAACAATAAAGACATTACAAATGTCATATTATATATATATACAATGTTTTAACTATGTACAAATGGTAAAGGACACAAGATAAAATAAATAAGCATAGATATGGGTTGTATTTACAATGGTGCGTGTTCTTCACTGGTTGCCCTTTTCTCGTGGCAACAGGTCACAAATCTTGCTGCTTTGATGGCACACTGAGGAATTTCACCCAGTAGATATGGGAGTTTTTCAAAATTGGACTCTCCCTCTGAACCCTCCCCCAATAAATGGGGGTGACTTTCGGGTTTCGCTCTGCGCCGCCGTGTCTTTCTCTTCGACTCCATTCTCCTATAGCCCTCTTCGCACTGCTCCAGCGAATCCCAGGCGGGCTCTGGCACTCACTCTGGGTCGGCCGCCCACCTGTCTATTTCTTCCCATGTCGTATACTCCAAGCCTCTGCTGTCCATAACGTCCTCCCTTCGCTGCTGGCTGTTAACACGCTGCTCGGTCCGAGTGTGGTGGGTGATTCTGTAACGTCGTTCTTCGTTTGTAGAAAGAGAGTCGGACCGAAATGCAGCGTGGTGGTTACTCATGACTTTAATTAAAAAAGTGACACATGAAATAACTATACAAATACAAAAACAACAAACGGAACTTGAAACCTAATTACAGCCTATCTGGTGAAACTACACAGAGACAGGAACAATCACCCACGAAATACACAGTGAAACCCCAGCTACCTAAATACGGTTCCCAATCAGAGACAACGAGAATCACCTGACTCTGATTGAGAACCGCCTCAGGCAGCCAAGCCTATGCAACACACCTACTCAGCCGCGATCCCAAATACTACAAACCCCAATACGAAAATACAATAACCCCATGTCACACCCTGGCCTGAACAAATAATTAAAGAAAACACAAAATACTAAGACCAAGGCGTGACATGGTTAAGACAATTTGTGTATGAATGATTCATAGTAAAGGCTGGATTTGTGCAGATAACCAACAATTTCCCACATTTGGAATGAGACTAATGTGAAATAAAGAATAATTAATTAATTAGAAGACTAATGATCCGATTTTAAAATATCTGAAGAGTTATATTAGGAATATTATAACTTTAATCTGAAGAGTTTCCTTGGTGCCCCGACTTCCTAGTTAATTACATTTACATGATTAGTTTAATCGCGTAATAATAATTATAGAGAATTGATTTGATAAAATGATAGTCTTCACTGTTAATGTTGCCAAAGACACGACAACAACATCATTAAATTTGCCGATGACACAACAGTGGTAGGCCTGATCACCGACAACAATGAGACAGTCTATAGGGAGGAGGTCAGAGACCTGGCCGTGTGGTGCCAGGACAACAACCTCTCCTCAACGTGATCAAGACTACAGGAAAAAGAGGACCGTGCACTCCCCCATCCTCATCGACAGGACTGCAGTGGAGCAGGTTGAGAGGTTCAAGTTCCTTGGTGTCCACATCACCAACAAACTAACATGGTCTAAGCACACCATGACAGTCGTGAAGCGGGCACAACCAAACTCCCCCTCAGGAGACTGAAAAGATTTGGCATGGGTCCTCAAAAGGTTCTACAGCTGCACCATTGACAGCATCCTGACTGGTTTCATCACTGCCTGTTGTGGCAACTGCTAAGCCTCCGACCGCAAGGCACTACGGAGGGTAGTGCAAACGGCCCAATATATCACTGGGGCCAAGCTTCCTGCCATCCAGGACCTCTATACCAGGCAGTGTCAGAAGAAGGCCCTTGAAATTGTCAAAGACTCCAGCCACCCTAGCTATAGACTGTTCTCCGGCAAGCGGTACCGGAGCGCCAAGTCTAGGTCCAAGAGGCTTCTAAACAGCTTCTACCCCCAAGCCATTAGACTCCTGAACATCTACCCAGACTATTTGCACCCCCCCCCTCCACACCACTGCCACTCTCTGTTGTCATCTATGCATAGTCACTTTAATAACTCAACCTACATTTCAATACCACCTCAACTAACCGGTGTCCCTGCACATTGACTCTGTACCGGCACCCCCCCGTATATAGTTATTTTTTTACTGATATTCTATAATTTCTTGTTACTTTTATCTCTTATTCTTATCCTTATTTTTTTATTTTTTTATATTTTTTTTTGCACTGTTGGCTAGGGGCTCGTAATTAAGCATTTCACCGTAAGGTATTTGGCGCATGTAATGTATTCGGCGGATGTGACTAATTCAATTTGATTTGATTTGATACTGTAGGTCTAATGTATGAAGTACTTTATGATAGGCTAGCCCGAAAGTGTATAAACGATCCCCACCCATCTCTTCTTATGTGGTCTGTATCTTTGTCAGGGCTTTGGTTCATTACATGACAGATGCTTGTTAATATCCCAACTCACTTTTATAGCGGTCTGGTTAAAACACTCCCGGACACATCAATGTGAACAGGGACAGATTGAATAAGTATACTAGGATTTTATAAACCTGTATGTTCAGTTATCAGGTACCAAGTTTACAATACATTACAGCACTGCTACAGGATGTCATCTAATAGTGCTAGCCGGTGCCTTACGCATCTCATAATTCATCTCTTAATTAATTATAACTAATGGAAATAATTGTCCTATAAATTAGATCCTTATTCATCCCTCCAGACTGAGAGAAAGTGTAATGTTTACTGTTAATTTCTGATAGTTTATTTCCCTTGTTTATTTCCCTTTTGTTTATTGTCTAGTTCACTTGCTTTGCCAATGTAAACATACATTATTTTTCCCATGCCAATAAAGCCCTTTGAATTGATTAGAACTAAAAGAGACTGAGAGAGCACTAGAGAGAGAGAGAGAGAGAGAGATAGTGTATGTGTGTCTGTGTGTGCGCAACAGATTTGATGCATTTCCAAGGATGACATTATGACTGTGATAGAGAGATAGTGTGTGTGTCTGTGTGTGCGCAACAGATTTGTTGCATTTCCAAGGATGACATTATGACTGTGATAGAGAGAGAGAGATAGTGTATATGTGTCTGTGTGTGCGCAACAGATTTGATGCATTTCCAAGGATGACATTATGACTGTGATATTCTCTTGTCAGTCTCCATCTCTCCCATTTCTAAGCCACACAGTTTGTTTTAGGGAAACAAAAGCCTGAAAGAAAAAGAGAGATTAGAAAGGAACCAAACTCAACTCTCTCGCCCCTCGCAAAGCAATGGATCACTCTCTGCCACCCATACCGACAGACAGCTGCCCACTTGGCAAGTAGCTCAGCATGTGGGTAATGAGTGGAGAAGGCAGAGAGAGAGGGAGGAGACGGGATAGAGGGAAGAGAGGGGACAGAGAGAGGGACGTGAGGGGATAGAAATAGAATGAGGAGAAGGGATAGAGAGAGAGAGAAGAGGGAATAGAGAGAGGGAGGAGACGGGAGAGGGAGGAGAGGGGATAGAGAGAGAGGGAGAAGAGGGAATAAAGAGAGTATGAGGAGAGGGGAGAGGGAAGAGGGATAGAGAGAGAGAGGAGAGGGGATAGAGAGAGAGGGAAGAGAGGGATAGAGAGAGGGGGAGGAGAGGGGATAGAGAGAGAGGGAGAAGAGAGAATAAAGAGAGTATGAGGAGAGGGGAGAGGGAAGAGAGGGAGGAGAGGGGATAGAGAGAGAGGGAAGAGAGGGATAGAGAGAGAGGGAGGAGAGGGGATAGAGAGAGAGGGAGAAGTAGGGATATAAAGAGAGGGAGGAGAGGGGATAGAGAGAGAGGGAGGAGAGGGGAGAGGGAGGGGAGAAGAGAGCGAGAGAGATAGATTGGAGGCGAGGGGACAGAGAGGTTGGTGAGGTGACAGGTGAGGGGACATAGAGAGAGGCGAGGGTTGAGGGGGTGTACATTTGAGTCCAGCTGGCTCTTCCTTATCTAACAGGCTGGGCTTTGTGCAAACAGACAGCTGCAGGGGGACAGGGTTGGCTATGGAGTTGGGAGTGTGGATGCATCACTAAGATTTGTCAGGTCATCATCAGCGGCTCAGTCATGGATAGGATTTCCTCTTTCAGTATTAGTAACTACGAGTGGCTTTGAGATTAGAATACCATTACCGTTTTATGACAGGCTGGGGGGTAGATATTGGGGCAGAGTATTGAAGGTGTCTTATGAGTCATCATTTTTACACCACAGCTAGAAGCTACAACATCCTTCACTATGGGTCAACTCTCTCTGTCCACTGTTCATCATGTTTTGATGCAGATACAAGTAGAAGTAGAAGTAGATTTTCCAAACCTTTCTAGCTGACAAAGATGTTCCTGTTTCAATAAACTCCAAAGTGGAGTGGATTGCCTGCCTACTGCCTACTCTGTGTTCTCAGAGGGTTATAGTCTACTCTGTGTTCTCAGAGGGTTGTACTCTACTCTGTGCTCTCAGAGGGTTGCAGTCTACTCGGTGTTTTCAGAGGGTTGTACTCTACTCTGTGATTTCAGAGGGATGCAGTCTACTCTGTGTTTTCAGAGGGTTGTAGTCTACTCTGTGTTCTCAGAGGGTGTAGTCTACTCTGTGTTCTCAGAGGGTTGTACTCTACTCTGTGCTCTCAGAGGGTTGCAGTCTACTCGGTGTTTTCAGAGGGTTGTACTCTACTCTGTGATTTCAGAGGGATGCAGTCTACTCTGTGTTTTCAGAGGGTTGTAGTCTACTCTGTGTTTTCAGAGGGTTGCAGTCTACTCTGAGTTTTCAGAGGGTTGCAGTCTACTCTGTGTTTTCAGAGGGTTGTAGTCTACTCTGTGTTTTCAGAGGGTTGTAGTCTACTCTGTGTTTTCAGAGGGTTGCAGTCTACTCTGAGTTTTCAGAGGGTTGCAGTCTACTCTGTGGATCACTTTGAGGAGGTAGACAGTAGACAAGCTTTTGGATGGATATGTTCATGTATCTCCCCTTTCACAATAGAAATACAACCTCCAACCTCTTGACATTCAACGCGCCACAAGGGAGGGATTTGGGCTGAAGGGTAATCAAGTTCACAACTTCAAAGACCTTGTATCTAGCTAGTCAACATCATGTGTGTTCTGTGATTACCTTCCTTAAGTAGAGCTATCAATTCCACAACATTCTGGCATAGTTCCAAAATTGGTGAGAAGTTTCGACATGAAAGGCCCCTGAAACCTCTTGTTTACTATATAACGTCCATCAATAGCATTTTAAAATGTCAAATCTATTTACAAGTTAAAGACAGCAATCAAACAATCGTTACAGCATCTGTGAATTAAAACAACTTTTCACATTTTCCCTCTGGGATTTAAGAAACATACATTCGAGAATGAAAGGTTGAGAGAGAGAAGCAAATCTGAGGTCCCAATGACAGAAACAGGCAGGTAGGTAGGCGGCATGGCCAGGCATCAACAAATACTGAGTGATTGATAGCTCAGATTGGGACTCGGGGCTCCCCAAGCCACACTGGGGGGGCATTCATGGTCACTTCCTGGGTTCCTTTGTGAGGAGCGAGGGGCATGTGACCTGGAATGTTGGCACATGGTGTGGCCCTAAATGGGGGCTCTGCCATCTGCCTCAGTAATTCAGCTGGCGCTTACGTAATGCATTCAGACCCACACAATGCACAGAAACAAATAGGCACAAGTTGACTTGTAAAAAATAAGGAGGGCTTGTTTGGCTGTGGAAGGATGGAGGGACTGGGACCAGTGTGAGGGGAGACTACTTGTGTTAGTCCAAGCCCTGACGTTGGGGGGCCCTATGTACCTCTACAAACATCAAAGGAGATTTATAAAGCCTTTCTTAGAGTTTAGAGGGATAGTTTAGAATCTGGGGTGGCTGGTTGTTGTGGCATTTGTTTTAGGGGGATGTTTCTGTTGAAATGGTGTAGCAGATATTAGTAGTGTTTTATTATGTGAAGGATTATCAACATTCAACAGGTAGTCTAAACCCAAATCACGCTTATAATTCAGTTTGAATAACAAGTTTGACCAATATTCAAGAAAGCTATGGACATAAAGTCAACCAACATACCCTCTAATATAAACTGTATTTCCACAAAGGAGCATTAAACAAAGAGGACATGGTAAGAACCACCGGACATAAAAAATGTCAAACATAACAAGTGCACAATCAAGTCAAAATAAGTGAATGGAAACTGTACTGAATAAGCCTCACCTGTATAAAAAAAGACATGTGACCCTACCTCAGGAATGTACTTCGCGCCATCTCTGCTTTGCCCTGTGTTCAGCACTGTGTTGGCCAGAAGTGGGTTCAAATAGTTAACACAGCATCTGTGAATTAAAACAACTTTTCACGTATCTTTTCACAAACTTGTTTTAGCGTTAGCCTGTCTGGAGTGTGATATGGGCGAAGTTTACTCTTGTCAGACTAGTACATTGGTTCTATTGTACCAGGAAAGCTCAATCAAGCACATATAAAGTATTTCAAATGATTTCAAATAGCATTTGAACCCGGGTCTGGGGTTCACTGCCGTCTCCAAGAGGCATTCCTGGAGCTCACTGGAGCTGGCTGGTGGGAGGGCGGTGAAAGGGTGGTGGAGGAGTGCAACCAGGGGTTCAGCCAAAACGCAGCATGTGGCCTGCCAGAGCCAGATCCAGAGGGGAGGAACATTGCCAGGGCTCGTGCGCTCCACCCGGGCCAAAAAACACCAGAGAAAGAGAGCCAGGTTTTCACTGTTTGTCAAGCGCAACTCACACATACGCTTGTTCCAGGGGCCAGATTGTATCACATTCACAGCATTGTTAAGAATCAACCAACCATAGCTACTACGACCACAACTACAAAAACCTCACACACATACAGTACATTGAATTTTTTTTTTCTCCAAAATTTGTACAAATCAAATACAACAATCCGCCTGCACTCCCTTCCCATTGTTTATATCCCTCCTGACCTATCTATTGCGCATTATTATTATTATTATTATTTATTTTTCACCCCCTTTTTTGTGATTACGATCTTGTCTCATCACTGCAACTCCCCAACGGGCTCGGGGGAAACGAAGGTCGCGTCATGCGTCCTCCGAAACATGACACGCCAAATCGCACTTCATAATACCCGCTCTCTTTATCTGGAAGCCAGCTGCACCATTGTGTCAGAGGAATACATGTATTTTTCATTGTGGCATGGCGTCAGTGAGATACAATCATATCGCTACACCCGCTACAACATCTCCTAAATATGTGTATGCCACCAAAAAATTTTTTTCATTTGATTCAAATCCATGATGTTCCGCTCTCTATCCATGGAATTATTTCACTGCACCACCAGGATGGAGCTAGCAGGCCATGTTTGTTTTTACTCGTACAATGCTGTTCGTTTTAGTCTATTCAAACAGCATATTTCAAAGGAAACAGGCACTCACTAAGAGTGGGTGTGGCCAACACACCTGAACACATTTAACAAGATAGAGTTTGGTTGATGCTGAGAACAGAATGTATATGTTTTAAATAACATTCTTTGAACATTACTTATGTTTTCTTGTGGTTTTTATGGAAAGTTTTCTTAGTGTTCCCGAGAACACGACTTTAAATAGAACCATGAGGAAAACTGCAGAAAATATTATGCTGAAGTACTGGAATTCCAACAGAAGAACGTTGTTTCTTAACGTTATCTGCAAACTAACCATAGGACAACCACGCTCTCACCAAACTCTAAGAAACATATGGTTCTCAGAACGTATGTGCTAGCTGGGTAGTTAACTAGAACTTTTGGTTTGTGGTTAAAGAGGTGTAACGCAATGTCTCTCTATCCCCTGATTAGTTTGCTTTGAACCCAGGAGGGGCAGCAGGAGTGAGAAATTGCTGATTCTAACTTGATTTGGACCAGATGGACATGTGACAGGAATAAGAGCAGTCCCACATGTTCCTCAGTGCCCTGCTCTGTTAGCTGGGTCAGGGTCATGGTGAATTTCTCACTGTTGACTGACTCCCACTCTCTGAACTCAGAGAAGCATGGACGCTTTCCATTTTTCGGTTGTTGCCAAGAAACCCATAAATTGCAGTTCCACAGTTCCTTTACATGTAGTAGAGATGATGCAACGAATAGAGTAGAATGTGGTCCAAGTTCTTGCTGATTCTGATGCTGTACAGAATATCCCGCCATGGCCCTGATAGGTGATCAGTCATGCAACTCTTTTAACCCTTTACACTCGTGGGAAATGGCCTAAATGGATGTCCTTCTTACAGAAGCATATGAAAGCATATGAAAGCATATGCTTAAGCATGGTAGAAATTGCTGCCACTTTCAAGGAGCCGGACACTAATCCGGACGCTTACAAGTTATCCCACTATGCCCTCAGACGAACCATCAAACAAGCAAAGCTTCAATACAGGATTAAGATTGAATCCTACTACACCGGCTCTGACGCTCGTCGGATGTGGCAGGGCTTGAAAACTATTACAGACTACAAAGGGAAACCCAGATGCGAGCTGCCCAGTGACACGAGCCTACCAGATGAGCTAAATGCCTCTAATACTTGCTTTGAGGCAAGCAACCCTGAAGCATGCATGAGAGCACCAGCTGTTCTGAATGACTGTACTCTTTAAACGGGTCAACATTCACAAGGCTGCGGGGACAGATGGACATGTACTCAAAGCATGCGTGAACCAACTGGCAAGTGTCTTCACTGACATTTTCAACCTCTCCCTGACTTTCCAGCAGATCACAATAGTCCCTGTGCCCAAGGAAGCAAAGGTAACCTGCCTAAATGATTACCACCCCGTAGCACTCACGTCGGTAGCCATAAAGTGCTTTGAAAGGCTGGTCATGGCTCACATCAACAGCATCCTCCCGGATACCCTAGACACACTCCATTTTGCATACCGCCCCAACAGATCCACAGATGACGCAATCTCAATCGCACTCCATACTGCCCTTTCCCACCTCGACAAAGGAGCACCTATGTGAGAATGCTGAACGATTAATCAAATGGCCACCGGACTATTTACATTGACCCCCCCCCTCTATTTGTTTTGTACACTGCTGCTACTCGCTGTTTATTATCTATGCACAGTCACTTCACCCCTACCTACATGTACATATTACCTCTATCATGTACTACTGTTTATTATCTATACATAATCACTTCACCCCTACCTACATGTACAAATTACCTCTAACCTGTACTACTGTTTATTATCTATACATAATCACTTTACCCCTACCTACATGTACACATTACCTCTAACCTGTACTACTGTTTATTATCTATACATAATCACTTCACCCCTACCTACATGTACAAATTACCTCTAACCTGTACTACTGTTTATTATCTATACATAATCACTTCACCCCTACCTACATGTACACATTACCTCTAACCTGTACTACTGTTTATTATCTACACATAATCACTTCACCCCTACCTACATGTACACATTACCTCTAACCTGTACTACTGTTTATTATCTACACATAATCACTTCACCCCTACCTACATGTACAAATTACCTCTAACCTGTAATACTGTTTATTATCTATACATAATCACTTCACCCCTACCTACATGTACAAATTACCTCTATCCTGTACCTGTCATAACCTTTTTGACTCAAAGAAGAGTCTTCAACTATAATATTTTCAACAAAAGCATCTTCAACTGTAATATCTTCAACAAAACCCTCTTCAACTATAAGGTCTTCAACAAAAGACTCTTCAACTATAAGGTCTTCAACAAAAGACTCTTCAACTATAATATTTTCAACAAAAGCCTCTTCAACTATAAGGTCTTCAACAAAAGAGTCTTCAACTATAAGGTCTTCAACAAAAGCCTCTTCAACGCTTGGATTGCGTCCTACCTGACAGGTCGCTCCTACCAGGTGGCGTGGCGAGAATTTGTCTCCTCACCACGCGCTCTCACCACTGGTGTCCCCCAGGGCTCTGTTCTAGGCCCTCTCCTATTCTCGCTATACACCAAGTCACTTGGCTCTGTCATAACCTCACATGGTCTCTCCTATCATTGCTATGCAGACGACACACAACTAATCTTCTCCTTTCCCCCTTCTGATGACCAGGTGGCGAATCGCATCTCTGCATGTCTGGCAGACATATCAGTGTGGATGACGGATCACCACCTCAAGCTGAACCTCGGCAAGACGGAGCTGCTCTTCCTCCCGGGGAAGGACTGCCCGTTCCATGATCTCGCCATCACGGTTGACAACTCCATTGTGTCCTCCTCCCAGAGCGCTAAGAACCTTGGCGTGATCCTGGACAACACCCTGTCGTTCTCAACCAACATCAAGGCGGTGGCCCGTTCCTGTAGGTTCATGCTCTACAACATCCGCAGAGTACGACCCTGCCTCACACAGGAAGCGGCGCAGGTCCTAATCCAGGCACTTGTCATCTCCCGTCTGGATTACTGCAACTCGCTGTTGGCTGGGCTCCCTGCCTGTGCCATTAAACCCCTTCAACTCATCCAGAACGCCGCAGCCCGTCTGGTGTTCAACCTTCCCAAGTTCTCTCACGTCACCCCGCTCCTCCGTTCTCTCCACTGGCTTCCAGTTGAAGCTCGCATCCGCTACAAGACCATGGTGCTTGCCTACGGAGCTGTGAGGGGAACTTGTACCTCAGTACCTCCAGGCTCTGATCAGGCCCTACACCCAAACAAGGGCACTGCATTCATCCACCTCTGGCCTGCTCGCCTCCCTACCACTGAGGAAGTACAGCTCCCGCTCAGCCCAGTCAAAACTGTTCGCTGCTCTGGCCCCCCAATGGTGGAACAAACTCCCTCACGACGCCAGGACAGCGGAGTCAATCACCACCTTCCGGAGACACCTGAAACCCCACCTCTTTAAGGAATACCTAGGATAGGATAAGTAATCCCTCTCACCCTCTCATCCCCCCCCCCCTTTAAGATTTAGATGCACTATTGTAAAGTGACTGTTCCACTGGATGTCATAAGGTGAATGCACCAATTTGTAAGTCGCTCTGGATAAGAGCGTCTGCTAAATGACTTAAATGTAAATGTAAATGTAAACTATAAGGTCTTCAACAAAAGAGTCTTCAACTATAAGGTCTTCAACAAAAGACTCTTCAACTATAAGGTCTTCAACAAAAGACTCTTCAACTATAAGTTCTTCAACAAAATAATCTTCAACTATAAGGTCTTCAACAAAAGACTATTCAACTATAAGGTCTTCAACAAAAGACTCTTCAACTATAAGGTCTTCAACAAAAGACTCTTCAATTATAAGGTCTTCAGCAAAAGACTCTTCAACTATAAGGTGTTCAAATATAAGGGTCTTCAACTATAAGGTCTTCAACAAAATACTATTCAACTATAATGTCTTCAACAAAAGATTCTTCAACTATAAGGTCTTCAACAAAAGACTCTTCAATTATAAGGTCTTCAGCAAAAGACTCTTCAACTATAAGGTGTTCAAATATAAGGGTCTTCAACTATAAGGTCTTCAACAAAATACTATTCAACTATAATGTCTTCAACAAAAGATTCTTCAACTATAAGGTTTTCAACAAAAGACTCTTCAATTATAAGGTCTTCAGCAAAAGACTCTTCAACTATAAGGTGTTCAAATATAAGGGTCGTCAACTATAAGGTCTTCAACAAAATACTCTTCAACTATAAGGTGTTTTTTTAACACTCCTAGCTGTGCCTTTGAGGGACTAGAGCAAGCACACTAACATACAATCTTACAGTGTTAGGCTTTCACGAGGAAATTGAGAGAAACAGATGGTAATTTGGGTGCTCATAGAAAGGAGTCATGAGGGCATTCACGTGCCTGTTCTGGGGAAAATGTTCTTCACAATCGACCAACATATAGGGTCATTCTGTTCAGAACAACCCAGGGTATGACGCCATGTCATCTTGTAACTGTACACCAAACATAGTGATTATAAACGTTGACACTGTATACGACATGGGTTTTATGATATGGAAATGTGCACATTTAAAATTGTATTGTCAAATACACCGGATAGGTGCAGTGAAATGTGGTGTTTTACAGGGTCAGCCGTTGTAGTACATTTGGACTCGCTGGTGTTTGTCTTGCTTGTATGACATCAAAGCGGTATTTATGACGGTCCTCAAGGTCTCATCTTTCAAAATGCATTGAGTCCTCTTAATTTACAGAATTTCTCTCACTCAGAAAACAAAAAATATGCAAAAGTTGCCCAATTAGCAGGAGGGATGGGGACAACTTGTTGCCATGTGCAGTGCTCTAGTTCAGAACGGCTGTCAGTCAAAACTCATACAGCGCTGTTCCAATTTAAGCGTTCATCAGTGGTCAAATCTGCCAAATCTGAGTGTAAAGGGTTACAAAAATCAATGTGAAGTACACAAAACATTAACATGTTAATCCGGGGAAAGCCTTGCCCCTGAAAAATGTTATGAACCAGTCAGCACAAGGACATAAACTTTACTTCCTAACTCTCTGTTCTGTTCTATTCTGCTCTTTTCCCATCATATCAATCCTGCTTTCTGAGTCATACTTCCACTGGAATGTCAGTGACTCACAATGAGACAAGAATAATACTTCCATTTTAAAGGGATACCAGTGAGCTTGCAGAAAGTTGGACATGCAACAAAACACTTGCATGCTGTTGGAAATAATGTATATTGTCCACATGTCAGTATAAGACTTTGACACACCCTCCCGTCTATGTAGGTTACCTGATGCAGTATGTGTTTCACACAAGAGCCGTCATACCAAACTACTCCCACGCAAGTCACACCAACCCCCTGGCATTCTCCAGCTCTCTCCCTCTGTGTGTGTGTGTGTGTGTGTGTGTGTGTGTGTGTGTGTGTGTGTGTGTGTGTGTGTGTGTGTGTGTGTGTGTGTGTGTGTGTGTGTGTGTGTGTGTGTGTGTGTGTGTGTGTGTGTGTGTGTGTGTGTGTGTGTGTGTGTGTGTGTGTGTGTGTGTGTGTGTGTGTGTGTGTGTGTGTGTGTGTGTGTGTGTGTGTGTGTGTGTGTGTGTGTGTGTGTGCATACACACAGAGGTACTCAATCTTTGATTACTATACAGCTTATTAAGATTCCCCCACTCCCCTGTTTGACATCCATTAATTATTGCAGTTTATTACATTATTACAATGTATTGCAATGAATTCAGTTTCTGCATCAGGTGAAAGTTAATATACATTCTGAAAGGTGGAGGACCTCCATATATGCACATCCTGTCTGCCGACCATGAAACCTTCTTCTTTGTATTCAATATATCTCAAAGGTGTGTTCCGTTTGCATTACTTCAAACAATTACTAAAGTGGTTTCATGCCTAGCTACATGTCTTCTTTCAGCCCAAGGGGACAGTTCACGTGGACCTAAAGTAGAGCTGAAAACATTTCTGGATGACTTGACAGACAGGAGACAGACACTAGAAGACGGCGGTCTGTTTTGATTGAGTCTGCATTCCAGAGGTGCAGAACAGCCATCCACATCTGTCTGTTCAAATCAAATTAAATACATTTTTTATTGGTCACATACACATGGTTAGCAGATGTTAAAGCGAGTGTAGTGAAATGCTTGTGCTTCTAGTTCCGACAATGCAGTAATAACCAAAGAGTAATCTAACCTAACAATTTCACAACAACTACCTTATACACACAAGTGTAAAGGGATGAAGAATATGTACATAAAGATATATGAATGAGTGATGGTACAGAACGGCATAGGCAAGATGCAGTAGATGGTATCGAGTACAGTATATACATATACTGATTTTATTTTTTACATTTTATTTCACCTTTATTTAAACCAGGTAGTCAAGTTGAGAACAAGTTCTCATTTACAATTGCGACCTGGCCAAGATAAAGCAAAGCAGTTCGACACATACAACGACACAGAGTTACACATGGAGTAAAACAAACATACAGTCAATAATACAGTATAAACAAGTCTATATACGATGTGAGCAAATGAGGTGAGATAAGGGAGGTAAAGGCAAAAAAGGCCATGGTGGCAAAGTAAATACAATATAGCAAGTAAAACACTGGAATGATAGATTTGCAATGGAAGAATGTGCAAAGTAGAAATCAAAATAATGGGGTGCAAAGGAGAAAAATAAATAAATAAATAAAATAAATACAATAGGGAAAGAGGTAGTTGTTTTGGCTAAATTATAGGTGGGCTATGTACAGGTGCAGTAATCTGTGAGCTGCTCTGACAGTTGGTGCTTAAAGCTAGTGAGGGAGATATGTGTTTCCAGTTTCAGAGATTTTTGTAGTTCGTTCCAGTCATTGGCAGCAGAGAACTGGAAGGAGAGGCGGCCAAAGAAAGAATTGGTTTTGGGGGTGACTAGAGAGATATACCTGCAGGAGCGTGTGCTACAGGTGGGAGTTGCTATGATGACCAGCGAGCTGAGATAAGGGGGGACTTTACCTAGCAGGGTCTTGTAGATGACATGGAGCCAGTGGGTTTGGCGACGAGTATAAAGCGAGGGCCAGCCAACGAGAGGGTGCAGGTCTCAATAGTGGGTAGTATATGGGGCTTTGGTGACAAAACGGATTGCACTGTGATAGACTGCATCCAATTTGTTGAGTAGGGTATTGGAGGCTATTTTGTAAATGACATTGCCAAAGTCGAGGATTGGTAGGATGGTCAGTTTGATGGTCAGATGAGTAATGTAGGGTATGTAAAGCTATAAAAGTGGCATTGTTTAAAGTGGCTAGTGATACATGTATTACATAAAGATGGCAAGATGCGGTAGATGGTATTGAGTACAGTATATACATATGAGATGAGTAATGTAGGGTATGTAAGCATTATATTAAGTGGCATTGTTTAAATTGGATAGTGATACATTTTTTACATACATTTTTCGTATATTAAAGTGGCTGGAGTTGAGTCAGTATGTTGGCAGCAGCCACTCAATGTTAGTGGTGGCTGTTTAACAGTCTGATGGCCTTGAGATAGAAGCTGTTTTTCAGTCTCTCGGCCCCTGCTTTGATGCACCTGTACTGACCTCACCTTCTGGATGATAGTGGGGTGAACAGGCAGGGGCTCGGCTGGTTGTTGTCCTTGATGATCTTTATGGCCTTCCTGTGACATCGGGTGGTGTAGGTGTCCTGGAGGGCAGGTAGTTTACCCCCGGTGATGCGTTGTGCATCTGGAGAGCCTTACGGTTGTGGGAGGAGCAGTTGCCGTACCAGGCGGTGATACAGCCCAACAGGATGCTCACGATTGTGCATCTGTAAAAGTTTGTGAGTACTTTTGGTTGACAAGACCAACTTCTTCAGCCTCCTGAGGTTGAAGAGGCGCTGCTGCGCCTTCTTCACCATGCTGTCTGTGTGGGTGGACCAATTCAGTTTGTCCGTGATGTGTACGCCAAGGAACTTAAAACTTACTACCCTCTCCACTACTGTGCCGTTGATGTGGATAGGGAGTTGCTCCCTCTGCTGTTTCCTGAAGTCCACGATCATCTCCTTTGTTTTGTTGACATTGAGTGTGAAGTTATTTTCCTGACACCACACTCTGAGGTCCCTCACCTCCTCCCTGTAGGTCGTCTCGTCGTTGTTGGTAATCAAGCCTACCACTGTAGTGTCGTCTGCAAACTCGATGATTGAGTTGGAGGCATGCATGGGCACAGAGTCATGGGTGAACAGGGAGTACAGGAGAGGGCTCAGAACCCACCCTTGTGGGGCCCCAGTGTTGAGGATCAGCGAGGTGGAGATGTTGTTACCTACCCTCACCACCTGAGGGCAGCCCGTCAGGAAGGATGACGAGTTTGGAGGGTACTATGGTGTTAAATGCTGAGCTGTAGTCGATGAACAGCATTCTCACGTAGGTATTCCTCTTGTCCAGATGGGTTAGGGCAGTGTGCAGTGTGGTTGTGATTGTGTCGTCTGTGGACCTATTGGGGCGGTAAGCAAATTGGAGTGGGTCTAGGGTGTCAGGTAGGGTGGAGGTGATGTGGTCCTTGACTAGTCGTTTAGCTCAGTTACCTTAGCTTTCTTGGGAACAGCAGACTGGGATAAGGAATTATTGAATATGTCCGTAAACACACCAGCCAGCTGGTCTGCTCATGCTCTGAGGACGCGGCTGGGGATGCTGTCTGGGCCTGAAGCCTTGCAAGGGTTAACTCGTTTAAATTGCTGCAGTGAAGGAGAGTCCGCAGGTTTTGGTAGCTGGCCGTGTCAGTGGCACTTTATTGTCCTCAAAGCGGGCAAAAAAGTTGTTAAGTCTATCTGGGAGCAAGACATCCTGGTCCGCGACGGGGCTGGTTTTCATTTTGTAATCCGTGTGTCTGAGCCGTTGAATTGCGACTCTACTTTGTCTCTATACTGACGCTTAGCTTGTTTGATTGCCTTGCGGAAGGAATAGCTACACGGTTTGTATTCGGTCATGTTTCCGGTCACCTTGCCCTGGTTAAAAGTAGTGCTTTACGCTTTCAGTTTTGCGCGAATGCTGCAATCAATCCACGGTTTCTGGTCTGGGAATGTTTTAATAGTTGCTGTGGGTACAACATCGACGATGCACTTGTTTTGATTGAGTCTGAGTTCCAGAGGTGCAGAACAGACATCCAGTTCTGTCTGTCTGATAAGACAGTGTTAGAGGTGCAGAACATCAATCCATGTCTGTCTGTCTGGTAAGACAGTGTCAGAGGTGCAGAACAGCCATCCATGTCTGTCTGTCTGATAAGACAGTGTTAGAGGTGCAGAACATCAATCCATGTCTGTCTGTCTGGTAAGACAGTGTTAGAGGTGCAGAACATCAATCCATGTCTGTCTGTCTGGTAAGACAGTGTCAGAGGTGCAGAACAGCCATCCATGTCTGTCTGTTTGATAAGACAGTGTCAAAGGTGCAGAACAGCAATCAATGTCTGTCTGTCTGATAAGACAGTGTGAATGTATTTAGCAGTTGGTGTTGCTGTTGGAGTGGCTGTTTGGGATCAGTGTAGAGGATCCTTATAGAGGATCATTGTAGAGGATCAGTGTAGAGGATCAGTGTAGAGGATCAGTGCAGAGGATCAGTGCAGAGGATCCGTGTAGAGGATCAATGTAGAGGATCAGTGCACCTTGGTCCTCCTCCCCTTCCAACAGCCGTTACATGTGTAAAGAATCAGTGTAGAGGCTCAGTGTGTAGAGGATCTGTGTGTAAAGGCTCAGTGTGTAGAGGATCTGTGTGTAAAGGATCAGTGTAGAGGATCAGTGTGTAGAGGATCAGTGTAGAGGATCAGTATGTAAAGGATCAGTGTGTAGAGGATCAGTGTATAGGATCAGTGTAGAGGATCAGTGTGTAAAGGATAAGTGTAGAGGATCATTGTGTAAAGGATCAGAGTGCAGAGGATCAGTGTAGAGGATCAGTGTGTAGAGGGTCAGTGTAGAGGATCAGTGTGTAAAGGATCAGTGTAGAGGATCAGTGTGTAGAGGATCAGTGTGTAAAGGATCAGTGTGCAGAGGGTCAGTGTAGAGGATCAGTGTGTAAAGGATCAGTGTAGAGGATCAGTGTAGAGGATCAGTGTAGAGGATCAGTGTGTAAAGGATCCGTTTAGAGGATCAGTGTGTAAAGGATCCGTGTAGAGGATCAGTGTGTAAAGGATCAGTGTGTAGAGGATCAGTGTAGAGGATCAGTGTGTAAAGGATCAGTGTAGAGGATCAGTGTGTAAAGGATCAGTGTAGAGGATCAGTGTGTAAAGGATCAGTGTGTAGAGGATCAGTGTGTAAAGGATCAGTGTAGAGGATCAGTGTGTAAAGGATCAGTGTAGAGGATCAGTGTGTAAAGGATCAGTGTAGAGGATCAGTGTGTAAAGGATCAGTGTAGAGGATCAGTGTGTAAGGGATCAGTGTAGAGGATCAGTGTAGAGGATCAGCGTAGAGGATCAGTATGTAAAGGATCAGTGTGTAGAGGATCAGTGTAGAGGATCAGTGTGTAAAGGATCAGTGTAGAGGATCAGTGTGTAAAGGATCAGTGTAGAGGATCAGTGTGTAAAGGATAAGTGTAGAGGATCAGTGCAGGCACACACTTTTGCAATTACGCAAACTGTTTTCTCTGCTACTGCACAGCAAGCAGTACTAGCGCACCAATACTGAAACCAAAGGACCCTGAACAGCTTCCACCCCCAAGCCATAAGACTGCTAAATAGTTAGTTAAATAGTTAACCAAATAGCTACCCGGACTATTTGCATAAACCCCCTTCTGCACTAACTCTTTTGACTCATCACATGTGCTGCTACTGTTTATTACATATCCTGTTGTCTCGTCACTTTACCCCTTCCTATATCTACATATCAAATCAAATCAAATGTTATTAGTCACATTCACTGAATACAACAGGTGTTGACCTTACAGTGAAATACTTACTTACGAGCCCCTAACCAACACTTCAGTTCAACCGGT
This sequence comes from Oncorhynchus gorbuscha, assembly GCF_021184085.1. NCBI lineage: Eukaryota > Metazoa > Chordata > Actinopteri > Salmoniformes > Salmonidae > Oncorhynchus > Oncorhynchus gorbuscha. The sequence goes on from NC_060173.1 coordinate 12,745,097, forward strand.
TAGTTGAGGTGGTATGTACATGTAGGTTGAGTTATTAAAGTGACTATGCATAGATGACAGCAGAGAGTGGCAGTGGTGTGGAGGGTGGGGATGCAAATAGTCTGGGTAGATGTTCAGGAGTCTTATGGCTTGGGGGTAGAAGCTGTTTAGAAGCTTCTTGGACCTAGACTTGGCGTGCGGTAGCAGAGAGAAAAGTCTATTGCAAGGTGGCTGGAATCTTTGACAATTTCAAGGGCTTTCCTCTGACACCACCTGGTATAGAGGTCATGCATGGCAGGAAGCTTGGCCGCAGTGATGTACTGGTGCGTTTGCACTACCCTCTGTAGTGCCTTGTGGTCGGAGGCCGAGCAGTTGCCATACCAGGCGGTGATGCAACCAGTCAGGATGCTCTCAATGGTGCAGCTGTAGAACCTTTTGAAGATCTGAGGACCAAGGCCAAATCTTTTCAGTCTCATGAGGGGGAATAGGTTTTGTTGTGCCCATGACTGTCTTGGTGTGCTTGGACCATGTTAGTTTGTTGGTGATGTGGACACCAAGGAACTTTAAGCTCTCAACCTGCTCCACTGCAGCCCCGTCAATGAGAATGGGGGTGTGCTCGGTCCGCTTTTTCCTGTAGTCCACAATCATCTCCTTTGTCTTGATCACATTGAGGGAGAGATTGTTGTCCTGGCACAATACAGCCAGGTCTCTGACCTCCTCCCTATAGGCTGTCTCGTTGTTGTTGGTGATCAGGCCTAAGACTGTTGTGTCATCAGCAAATTTAAAACTTAATGATGGTGTTGGAGTAGTGCCTGGCCGTGCAGTCACGAGGGAACAGGGAGTACAGGAGGGGACTGAGCACGCTACCCCTGAGGGGCCCCTGTGTTGAGAATCAGCGTGGCGGATGTGTTGTTACCTACCCTTACCAACTGGGGGCGGCCCGTCAGGAAGTCCAGGATCCAGTTGCAGAGGGTGGTGTTTAGTCACAGGGTTCTTAGATTATTGATGGGCTTTGAAGGCAATATGGTGTTGAACACTGAGCTGTTGTCAATGAATAGCATTCTCACATAGGTGTTCCTTTGTCCAGGTGGGAAAGGGCAGTGTGGAGTGCAATAGTGATTGCATCATCTGTGGATCTGTTGTGGTGGTATGCAAATTGGAGTATGTCTAGGGTTTCTGGTGTTGATGTGAGCTATGACCAGCCTTTCAAAGCACTTAATGGCAACAGACGTGAGTGCTACGGGTCAGTAGTCATTTTGGCAGGTTACTTTAGTGTTCTTGGGCACAGGCATTATGGTGGTCCTGTGTAGCTCAATTGGTAGAGCATGGCGCTTGTAACGCTAGGGTAGTGGGTTCGATCCCCGGGACCACCCATACGTAGAATGTATGCACACATGACTGTAAGTCGCTTTGGATAAAAGTGTCTGCTAAATGGCATATATTATTATTATATTATATATTACATGTTGGTATTACAGACTCGGACAGGGAGAGGTTGAAAATGTCAGTGAAGACACCTGCCAGTTGGTCAGTGCATGCTCGCAGTACACGTTCTGGTAATCCGTCTGGCCCTGCGGACTTGTGAATGTTGACCTGTCTAAATGTCTTACTCACATTGGCTGCGAAGAGCGGGATCACACAGTCTTCCGGTACAGCTGGTGCTCTCATGCATGTTTCAGTGTTATTTGCCTTGAAGCGAGCATAGAAGTAATTTTGCACATCTGGTAGGTTCGTGTCACTGGGCAGCTCTCGGCTGTGCTTCCCTTTGTAGTCTGTAATGGTTTGCAAGCCCTGCCACATCCAACAAGCATTGGAGCTGGTGTAGTATGACTCAATCTTAGTCCTCTATTGACACTTTGCCTGTTTGATGGTTCGTCAGAGGGCATAGCGGGATTTCTTATTAGCTTCCGGGTTAGAGACCCGCTCCTTGAAAGCGGCAGCTTAGCCATTGTGTGGATGCTGCCTGTAATCCATGGCTTCTGGTTGGGATATGTACGTGGGGACGACGTCATCGATAGATCATCATCGTAATCGATGCAATTATTGATGAAGCCAATGACAGATGTGGTGTACTCCTCAATGCCTTTGGAGGAAATCCGGAATATATTCCAGTCTGTGCTAGCAAAACAGTCCTGTAGCTTAGCATCTGCTTCATCTGACCACTTTTGTATTGATTTAGTAACTGGTGCTTCCTTCTTTAATTTTTGCTTGTAAGCAGAAATCAGGAGGGTGGAATTATGGTCAGTTTTGCAAATGGAGGGTGAGGGAGAGCTTTATAGGCATCTCTATGTATAGAGTAATGGTGGTCTAGAGTTATTTTCCCTCTGTTTGCGTATTTAACATGCTGATAGAAATTCGGTAAAACTGATTTAAGTTTCCCTGCATTACTGTCCCCATTCAATGCTATCTTAGTGCCAACCACTGACTGAGGTGGTATTTAAACAGCTACGAAGAATACGGATGATAACTCTCTCGGCAGGTAGTGTGGTCTACAGCTTATCATGATATACTCAACCTCAGGCATCAATAGCTCGAGACTTCCTTAGATATAGTGCACCAACTGTTATTTACAAAATTACATAGTCCGCTGCCCGTTGTCTTACCAGACGCCACTGTTCTATCCTGCCGATGCAGCGTATAACCAGCCAGCTGTTGATATAGTGTCGTCGTTCTGCCACGACTCCGTGAAGCATAAGATGTTACAGTTTTTAATGTCTCATTGGCAGGTTAATCTTCCCCGTAACTCGTCAATTTTATTGCCAGCAGAATTGAGGGAAGTGAGGGTTTATTCGATTGCCTTCGAATTCTCAGAAGGCAGCCCGCTCTCCGGCATCTCTTTCTTCGTCTCTTCTTCACGCAGATCACGGGGATCGGGGGCTGTTCCCAAGGGAGCCATATGTCCTCCGGATTATGCTAGTCTGTGGTGCATAATCGCAGTCCTGATATCTAGAAGTTATTTTTGGTCATAAGAGACAGTAGTGGCAACATTATGTAAAAAAAATGAGTAAAAAAATGAGTTACAAACAATGCAGGTAAACGAACAAAACACAATCAGGTTAGGGGCAAGTAAAACGTCTCCCTTCTGCTCAGGCGCCATCTTACATGTCTACCTCCATTTCCTCGTGCCGCTGCACATCGCCTCGGTACTGGTATGCTACCATAGAACAATAGCCTATTATCGCTATGTCACATTTTAAAGATGTTTGAGGAATTTCACCAGCACTGTAAAGCCCTTCATGACATGTAAAACAGACGTGGGTTAAGCTGTGTGAAGGATATGCCTTAGGGCCTGGGCTGGAGTGCACAAAGGTGTGCCAAAGGCAGTGGAGATGCCACCGACCATTCCAGCCAACTGTTGGCCGGTTCACAGGCAAGATGAAGAATACTTGAGATGCCATTTTACATTGTATTCATGACAAATCTGTAAAGTCTCAACCATTTACCATTGAACAATTGAGTTCCATTTCCACTTACTTGCTCTAGTTTGTGTTGAAGGAATCACATCTCTGTGAGAAAGATGCCAAACGATAACACTATATGACAGTTTTCCACAATTGTTTACACACATTTGCTGAATCTTTGGGTAATTTTCCAAAAACTCTAAACACAAAACTCTACAAATTTCTAGCAAAAGCAAACACTGCATTCAAAACTGTTTTATCTCCAAAAATGAATTTTTTTTTTGCATCAAAATGACACACACGTCAAAAGAATAGATCTGTCTACCAATCAACAGCACACTGATGTGCTCAACACAAAACACTACTATGAATACCCCATCAGTAGGTTTTTGCATTTTGCATTTTCAGTGTTCACTGTAGCCGGTTGTAAAAGATTGTTACAGTAATGTATACCTAATCAAATATACATAAATAAACACACAAATGCAATACAGTAACAAAAACATTGTCATTTATTTTCAAAATGCAGTCTTTTTGAACACTTGTGTTTTGCATGTAACACTTTCTATACCCAACAGGAGAAAACCAGGAAAAACATTCAGTAAGATAATAATAATATAATAATAATAATAATATGCCATTTAGCATACGCTTTTATCCAAAGCGACTTACAGTCATGTGTGCATACATTCTACGTATGGGTGGTCCCGGGAATCGAACCCACTACCCTGGCATTACAAGCGCCATGCTCTACCAACTGAGCTACAGAAGGACCACAAAGGGCTTTCTGTACAAAAACTCAAAATAAATGTGCTGAATTGTAGCAGCTTCCAGCTCTCTCTGAAACAGACAATATGTGACATTTTTATTTAACCTTTATTTAACCAGGCAAGTCAGTTAAGAACAAATCTTATTTTCAATGACAGCCGAAGAACAGTGGGTTAACTGCCTGTTCAGGGGCAGAACAGATTTATATGCAAGGCAATGGTGGAGCATTGCCTTTCAGCACAGAGATTTGAACTTGCAACCTTCCAGTTACTAGTCCAACGCTCTAACCACTAGGCTACCACGCCGCCGCAACATAGACCTAGAGCAGCCAATATGATGAGGCACAATACACTGGATTACAATACTGTAATGTGTCCATACAGTGCTGATATGATAGTAAATTCACAGTTTAGTACTTACTTGCACATATTCATAGCGCTGTTCTTTAACCCTCTCTGACTTTTGTTCAAATGGCACCCTGTAGACCGGTTTCATCCGGATTTGGTTGCGCTTTAATACACGGTCCAGTAGACAAGCCCACCTGGTGAATGTTATTGTTTATTGTGTTGTCTACTATTATGTGGTTCTGGTTTTATCATAGTCTAATGGTATTGTTTGCCACCAACATGTTCACAATAGCGGCCTCCTGTTCTGGTGTGAACAGCCGGTGTCTTCCACCATGGCCTGACCGTCTCTCAATTCTTGTGTGAACAGCCGGTGTCTTCCACCATGGCCTGGCCGTCTCTCAATTCTGGTGTGAACAGCCGGTGTCTTCCACCATGGCCTGGCCGTCTCTCAATTCTGGTGTGTCTTCCACCATGGCCTGCCGGTGTCTTCCACCATGGCCTGGCCGTCTCTCAATTCTGGTGTGAACAGCCGGTGTCTTCCACCATGGCCTGGCCGTCTCTCAATTCTGGTGTGAACAGCCGGTGTCTTCCACCATGGCCTGGCCGTCTCTCAATTCTGGTGTGAACAGCCGGTGTCTTCCACCATGGCCTGGCCGTCTCTCAATTCTGCAGAAGATCCACAAATATGATAGGATTGGTTATAGTAAGCTAAAATAATCTATTTTCTTTCAATATGAAATGACATTACTGTAACATCGGCCAACAATCACTGAGTAACATAGGCCTATTGATATGTCGGACTGCAGTATACTACAGTATACATACATAAAGAGCATAGTGTAGATGGTAGGTAGTAACTTACCAGTTGTGATTTCTGAATGTACGGATGATAGATGCAACTGTGTAGCAGCTCAGGTTTGGCTGAACTCTCTGCCCAGCCTCCCTCATACTCAAACCATGGTTGAGCACATGGTCAACCGATGTGGCCCTGATCTCATCTGAGACAACTGTCCTTCCTCCTCTTCCTCCTCTTACTATTACTCCTTCACCTCTAGTTCTTGCTTCACCATTGACTTTCATTTTCCTTCAAAACAGGAGAGCTCAATTGTGGCCTTTTATAGTGCTAAAGCTCTGATTTCTAAGTGAACAATTCAGCAACTAGTGTTTACACCTGTGAGGAGTGGGTGTTGCCAATTAGTGTATAAAGCTTGGCATTGTGATTGGCGTTGCTTTCCAAAGGGACTAAAGAGATTTTAATGTTGAATGTTGTGCCTAATGTAGAGAACAGTGTGAGGCGTTTTGCAAAAAGTGTGATATAGAATTGAAAAAATGAGTGTAAAGCAGGAATTGTGCTTGCAATTTTGCAGACTTGGTTTAGGGATTTGGTACATTAATTTCAGGTTTCGGTGATTGCGTTTCAAGTTCCAATTTTAGTGTGAAAACAATTGGAGAAAGTTCTAATCAATGATGTGATGACAGTCATATCTACTAAACCTCACAAACCAGTAGTGTTACAACAGACAGTGCAGAATTGTGTGACTTCATGGTTTTTTTTTCAGTGGCTTTATTAAACACCTTCAACAGGGATCAGCATTGAACCACGTAGCCCACATCTTGTGAATTATGAGGTAATTGTTATGGCAGCGTATCCTGTTCTAATATTTCAGATCACATAAAAGGACAAAGCAAAAGGCTATAATGTATTCCAGGAGAAGTTGTAAATCCTCCACTTACATTCAGCCCATTCCCTTTTCACAATGATCACTTAACCATTCTCTTTTCCGTAATGGAGCCTAATGATCCTCTTAGTACCACAGGAGACCAGTCTAAATACCACAAGAGCAACCTGGCTGGCACAAATGAGCACCACATCCTTGGCTGGTTAAAAGCAGCAGGTCTCCAGTGTAGAAGAGTTAGCTACTGGGTCAATCAAAGGTCAGGATGAGAGTCACAGAGCACAGAAGTTACATGGTGTCTGTTACGGTTATACGGTGTCTATTATGGTTATATGGTGTCTGTTACGGTTATATGGTGTCTATTATGGTTATATGATGTCTGTTATGGTTACATGGTGTCTGTTATGGTTACATGGTGTCTATTATGGTTATATGGTGTCTGTTATGGTTACATGGTGTCTGTTATGGTTACATGGTGTCTATTATGGTTACATGGTGTCTGTTATGGTTATATAGTGTCTGTTATGGTTACATGGTGTCTATTATTGTTATATGGTGTCTATTATGGTTATATGGTGTCTTATGGTTACATGGTGTCTGTTATGGTTACATGGTGTCTATTATGGTTATATGGTGTCTGTTATGGTTATATGGTGTCTGTTATGGTTACATGGTGTCTGTTATGGTTACATAATAATAATAATAATAATAATAATAATAATATTACATGGTGTCTATTATGGTTACATGGTGTCTGTTATGGTTATATGGTGTCTGTTATGGTTACATGGTGTCTATTATGGTTACATGGTGTCTGTTATGGTTACATGGTGTCTGTTATGGTTATATGGTGTCTGTTATGGTTACATGGTGTCTGTTATGGTTACATGGTGTCTGTTATGGTTACATGGTGTCTATTATGGTTATATGGTGTCTGTTATGGTTACATGGTGTCTGTTGTTGTTACACATGGTGTGGTGTAGTAGAAGTTTGAATAGGAGTGATGGAATGAGACATCAAAATAAAGAAGTGAATTGGTTATTGGTTATTAGCAGACTACAGTTTACAGGTGACTGTTCTGAATGGAGAACTGGGGTTTCTGTTATTCAATATCCACAATAGCTTTTTAATGATCAATTACCTAGTGCAGAAATCAGGTTTATGAAAGCTAATAAAGTAGACAGCCATTATAATGGTCCACATGTGTTCCTGCTTGTTCCAGTTCCGCTGGTGGGGTTAGCTCTGAAATGACTTCACACGACAAACTGTAACATTGACCCCATTACAATACTATACTTTAAATTCTAATCATTGTCTTGAGAATTGGAATAAACATTCTTATTTTTGCCTTAAACTGATGAGTGCAGACCTATATTTCCTAGTACAGATGATTTCAGGTCAACACACTAACTAGACAATTAACAGTGGTGGGAAAAGTACCCAATTGTCATACTTGAGTAAAAGTGAAGATAGAGTACAGTTTCTTCCAACTGCTTACACACATTTTTCAAAACTGTCTCCTTTTTTCAAAACTCTACACACAATTCCCAAAACTGCACACACAAAATGCAAAATGCCTCACATCTCCTTCAAAATGTAATACTTCATTCAAAATGCCATAAACACATGTCAGAACGAAGCATTTGCATCAAATGGCAAACACTGCTTTCATAATAGTACATTTTTGGATATACCATGTAAACACTGTTTTTCTAAATCTAAAGCTCTTTGGTCTTTCATAGGCTTATATCTACATTTAAATACAATGTTCTACAGTGAAAGTCATCTGCTGAGAGGGGTAACAACTACACTGTAAACACCAATGCAATGTAGAAACAGAAAATATTTATTTATACAGTAGCATACAACAAAACCATAAACATATGTAACCCAAAAACATATTCTTTAGAATACAGTAAAGAACACAATTGTGTGTGTGGGGTCCCGGGGGGGCAGTCCAGGAATTGGTAGGGGGGGGGCAGTCACCAGTGCTAAGCTACGCTTCATCTCTTCTCCGGCCTGGGTCTGGCCACAATACTTCATCCACATCACAAGATACGTTTTCTCTTGCCAAACATCGGGGGGAAGTATCTCCGAGCATGGCGTATCCAACCTTGGACAGAGTTACCTCTATGTCCCCAAATGCATCCTCCATTGCCTGGAGAAGCGGCATGCGGGCATAGGGTTGGCAATCATACACTTTCCAGCGCCAGGCTGAGAAGAATTCCTCTATGGGATTTAGAAAAGGTGAATATGGGGGTAGGTACAAAACTACAAATTGTGGATGGGTGGCAAACCAGTTTTGGACCAGAACAGCCCGGTGAAAACTAACATTGTCCTATAAAACCACAAATCTAGCAGGCTCCTGATCTGAATCAGGGACAAGTATTGTGGAAATTGCATCCAGAAAAGTGAGCATATGGCCAGTGTTGTACGGACCCAGCATGGCATTGTGATGGAGGACCCCGTTTTGAGTGATAGCAGCACACATAGTTATATTACCCCCACGCTGTCCAGGGACATTGGTAAATGCCCTCTGTCCTATTACATTTCTTCCGCAGCGCCTGGTTTTGGTGAGGTTGAAGCCAACCTCATCCACATGAATAAATTCATGGTGGATTACATGGGCATCCAGCTCCAATACTCTCTGTAACAGACAAAAGGATATACAGATGAGTAAATATGGTATTTCTGAAGTACTAGAAGTAGTGTTGCATACATACCTCTACAAAGTCATGTCGCATATTCTTGTCAGAGTTTCTCTCAAATGGCAACTTGTAAAGTTGTTTCATCGTCACTCGGTGCCGTTGGAGGATGCGTTGTATGGTGGACAGGCTTACAGCATTGATGTTGTTAAATATGGTGACATTATTCAAGATATGCTCTCTTATCTCTCGAATCCTAATAGCATTGTTGGCCAAAACCGTATTTATAATTGCAGTCTCTTGTACATCTGTAAACAAGCCTCCTCGTCCTCCATGATGTCTTTGCCTTTCCACTCTGGACAGCATTCAAACGCAGTATGTGTTCAGCATAGGAACTGTAAACAATGTACAAAAAAATGTAGTACAGCATGATAACCAACCTCATTCATTCAATGCAGTGCAGTAAATGGATGGCTTAGAGTTACAAATGATTATGCAATATACGTATTTTACAGTGCATTACTGTGCAGTCATATGTATTTTACAGTGCATTACAGTGCAGTCATATGTATTTTACAGTGCATTACTGTGCAGTCATATGTATTTTACAGTGCATTACAGTGCAGTCATATGTATTTTACAGTGCATTACAGTGCAGTCATATGTATTTTACAGTGCATTACTGTGCAGTCATATGTATTTTACAGTGCATTACAGTGCAGTCATATGTATTTTACAGTGCATTACAGTGCAGTCATATGTATTTTACAGTGCATTACAGTGCAGTCATATGTATTTTACAGTGCATTACTGTGCAGTCATATGTATTTTACAGTGCATTACAGTGCAGTCATATGTATTTTACAGTGCATTACTGTGCAGTCATATGTATTTTACAGTGCATTACAGTGCAGTCATATGTATTTTACAGTGCATTACAGTGCAGTCATATGTATTTTACAGTGCATTACTGTGCAGTCATATGTATTTTACAGTGCAGTCATATGTATTTTACAGTGCATTAGTGCATTCATATGTATTTTACAGTGCATCACAGTGCAGTCATATGTTTTCTTATAGTGCATTAGTGCATTCATATATAACATATCCCCATAAATGTAGCTGATACTAGCCTCCTTCGGGCTCCTTCTGGCTTCAAAAGAAAAGGAAAATCCTCATTTCACCTTAAAAAAATGTTGTAAGTTAAAAGAGAGGCCATCAATTAAAATTATAAGATATTTATATGAGGTTACAACCTCAATCTCCTTACCCTGACAGGTAGTAATAGGTGAAAGGTTCAGAGGTCTATTTCTTGCTTTAGAAAACACCATTAGTTTAGTTTAGTCAGTATTGAGGATAAGCTTCAATTGACACAAGGTATGTTGAACAGTATAAAAAGCAGTTTGCATGTTCTGGAAAGCTTTTGTAAGAGACGAGGCACAACAGTAAATAACAGCATTATCTGCATAAAAATGCGGTTGTGCATTTTGGACATTTTTATCTAAATAATTTATATAAATAGTGAATAAGAGAGGATCAAAGTACAGAGCCTTCGGGCATACTATTCAATACACTATATTTAACAGACATAATCCCATCAAATTGAGTGCACTGAGTTCTATCAGACAGATAGTTAGCAAATCATGCAACTGCATGGTGCTTGTGGTCGTAGGCAGAGCAGTTACCGTACCAGGGAGTGATGCAACTCATCAGGATGCTCTCGATGGTGCAGCTGTAAAACCTTAAATACAACTATTGTCTACTTTTTCCACCACTGCACTTTTATCCAGAACAATTTATAGGCAAAATTAGGGTTAAGTGCCTTGCTCAAGGGAACATTCATATATTCTTCACCTAATCAGCTTTGTGGATTTGAACCAGCAACCTTTTGGTTACTGGCCCAACACTCTTAACCACTTGGCTAACTAGCTGCTAACAATTGGGCATTTCTTTGGAGGTTGATCTCTGTCTATAAATGAAGAGATGAACCAGGTTGAAATGTTAAGCTACTTGATACAGCAAGCTGTTAAAATAGAGTTGTACACTCTATACTGTAAATGAACTTCTATATAGTGTGTGTAACTCCCTTTCATTTTCTTGCCTACAGCTAACTCTCCGTTAGTCATCTTTCTTGGGGAGTGTCAGCTCATGATATTCCCTGGTTTACTTGATACAACCATTTGTTTCCACCATGTTATCATTGCAGGCATTAACCTGCCGTTTTAGTAGCCTATCAATAGATTCCTGTTTGTCTGACAAAAGAGAATGATTTTCTGTCTAGATGAAACAAGTTTAGCCCTAATGTTCCCGAAATGTTTCCCAGTCGCATTGATTTTATTAAAAGCATATGTATAAACTTTACTATCACATACTTTAAACTTGCATACAACAGGTCTATCTTTCCATGCATAAGATCGGTGATGACTTCGTGAATTATGTAAAAGTCCACTGATCAATGCAGGTTGATTCGTCTCTCTATCTGACGTAATGACTACTACAGGCAGACATTGACCTCATTGAGGTGGCAGAGAGCAGACAGTGTCCCCACACACCCCTGGTAGTCACGTCACCCTGGCTCTGAGGAGAAATCCATTAAGCCCAGACCTCTATAGGAGCAACTATGCTGCAATGAATTAGACACACTGATGTTGTTTATTTTGATGGCTGGACCGGCAAACAATGTAAAAACAGACAGGCCTCCACGGCTTCCTTTTGCGTCTGTTTTGGTTGGGCCGTGGTCTGGCCTGCACGTGCAAGGGAAGAGAGTTTAAATATAGCCCAGCTAGTTTCTGTTATCTCCATAGTGTCTGAGGAAACTGAGGCAGGATGGGCCTGTGTTAAGCCAACCCAACAGGAGCTATCAGAGGGGCCTGTCCAGTGGGCTGATGATGTAATGGGAGGTCAGGAGGGCACTTCCTGGCAGTGGGGTTACAGATGTGCAACACCCTGAACACTGAACCGTTTCCCACATACCTCCTGGCAATAGCTCAAACCTGGTTGTCCTACATACCTCCAGGCAATAGCTCAATCCTGGTTGTCCTATATACCTCCAGGCAATAGCTCAATCCTGGTTGACCTATATACCTCCAGGCAATAGCTCAATCCTGGTTGTCCTATATACCTCCAGGCAATAGCTCAATCCTGGTTGTCCTATATACCTCCAGGCAATAGCTCAATCCTGGTTGTCCTATATACCTCCAGGCAATAGCTCAATCCTGGTTGTCCTATATACCTCCAGGCAATAGCTCAATCCTGGTTGTCCTATATACCTCCAGGCAATAGCTCAATCCTGGTTGTCCTAGCATACCTCCAGGCAATAGCTCAATCCTGGTTGTCCTATATACCTCCAGGCAATAGCTCAATCCTGGTTGTCCTATATACCTCCAGGCAATAGCTCAATCCTGGTTGTCCTATATACCTCCAGGCAATAGCTCAATCCTGGTTGTCCTATATACCTCCAGGCAATAGCTCAATCCTGGTTGTCCTAGCATACCAATGCTTGTGTGTGTCTGTAAAGCAGCCGTACCGAATCTCTGACTGACCGTCAGATGCCTTCTGAACCAATCAGAGAATGCATTCCTCCTTCCTCTACCTCCAACATCTTCCTCTTCTCTACCCACAACCACCTCAATGGAACTGGGGTATTCCATTCTGCCTGTGGCCTATTAACAACGCAATTCTATGAAGCTACCCTAACAATGTGTGCCCACACATGAAAGTGATGCCTGGCCCTAAAGAGAATCGGGGAGCAGCCTGCCCAAAGCGTCTGCACTTGAACTACGGCCATTCAGCCGATGGCCCCCTTTTATCTGTCCTCACACTGAGCAAGCTGCTCCTAGCCTTAACTCCCCTGACCCCTCAATGTAGTCGGATATTGTGGCATAATCCGTTTTTTCAGACATTCTCATTTGCAGAGTTTGACTTTTTTCTCTCCTCTTCCCCTCTACCTTCTTTTTCTACCCATTATTCATCTCTCTCTCTCTCTCTCTCTCTCTCTCTCTCTCTCTCTCTCTCTCTCTCTCTCTCTCTCTCTCTCTCTCTCTCTCTCTCTCTCTCTCTCTCTGGTGCATTCCTCTGACCTTTCCTTCCTGGGCTGGTGCATTCCTCTGACCTCTCTTTCCTGGGCTGGTGCATTCCTCTGACCTTTCCTTCCTGGGCTGGTGCATTCCTCTGACCTCTCTTTCCTGGGCTGGTGCATTCCTCTGATCTCTCTTTCCTGGGCTGGTGCATTCCTCCGATCTCTCTTTCCTGGGCTGGTGCATTCCTCTGACCTCTCTTTCCTGGGCTGGTGCATTCCTCTGATCTCTCTTTCCTGGGCTGGTGCATTCCTCTGACCTCTCTTTCCTGGGCTGGTGCATTCCTCTGATCTCTCTTTCCTTGGCTGGTGCATTCCTCTGACCTCTCTTTCCTGGGCTGGTGCATTCCTCTGACCTCTCTTTCCTGATTGGTGCATTCCTCTGACCTCTCTTTCCTGGGCTGCGGCTGCGAGACACAATGTGCTCCCAGTGTTAGGGGATTACCTATGTATTCAGGAGACTGTGGCAACTCTATCACATATCTCTGCCTGTGAGGAAAATAGAAGAGAAGAAATTAAAATAGAAGAGAAGAGAGTGGAGACAGAGCCCTTAGAAGAGAGGAGAGGAGATGGGAGACAGGGCCCTGAGAAGAGAAGAGAGGAGAAGAGAGGGGAGACAGGGCCCTGAGAAGAGAGGAGAGGAGATGGGAGAAAGGGCTCTGAGAAGAGAAGAGAGGAGAAGAGAGGGGAGACAGAGCCCTGAGAAGAGAAGAGAAGAGAAGAGAAGAGAAGAGAAGAGAAGAGAAGAGAAGAGAAGAGAAGAGAAGAGAAGAGAAGAGAAGAGAAGAGAAGAGAGGGGAGACAGGGCCCTGAGAAGAGAAGAGAGGAGAAGAGAGGGGAGACAGGGCCCTGAGAAGAGATGAGAAGAGAGGGGAGACAGGGCCCTGAGAAGAGAATAGAGGAGAAGAGAGGGGAGACAGGGCCCTGAGAAGAGAAGAGAGGAGAAGAGAGGGGAGACAGGGCCCTGAGAAGAGAAGAGAGGAGAAGAGAGGGGAGACAGGGCCCTGAGAAGAGAAGAGAGGAGAAGAGAGGGGAGACAGGGCCCTGAGAAGAGAAGAGAGGAGAAGAGAGGGGAGACAGGGCCCTGAGAAGAGAAGAGAGGAGAAGAGCGGGGAGACAGGGCCCTGAGAAGAGAGGAGAGGAGATGGGAGAAAGGGCTCTGAGAAGAGAAGAGAGGAGAAGAGAGGGGAGACAGAGCCCTGAGAAGAGAAGAGAAGAGAAGAGAGGGGAGACAGAGCCCTGAGAAGAGAAGAGAGGAGAAGAGAGGGGAGACAGGGCCCTGAGAAGAGAAGAGAGACGGGGCCTTCCAAAGGGATGTGATTGTGTGAAAGGAATTCCAGAATGGTCTAACGTGGAGGGCCATGGAGCTTGGCTGGGTTGGAAGAAAGGGAAGAAAGAAAGTGAGTATGAGATGGGTAATGGGGATTGGTGGTGGTCATGCTCGTATGTTGTTATTGGGAGTTAGAAATGTCCTATGTTGATAAAGGCTTATTCAGGACTATGAGGGGAAGAAAAGGGTGGTGACCCTTTATGACCCCCAGGATCATCCATTTCTGAGTTAAGTCATGGATATTTTCCATTGACAGTATTCAGCAGATCAGTTTACATTGATATTGTTGTGCAGATCCAGGACTCAACAAAACAGTTTTAAAGTCATATGATGTTACAGAAACGGAATGGACAAATGAAAATACATAAAAAAAATACACAAAGACATAAATGAATTCAACACATTTCAGTGGATAAACATTAACAGTGAGTTTGTGACACACTGTGTGTTACTGACAGTGGTTTGGTTTCCACAGGGAAGAAGCTGTCTACAGTGGTAGTTAGGGACGGGGCAGGGAGGATGTGTCTCTGGGGTTGGGTGATTAGGACAGAACAGCTGCAGTAGGGAAACGTCATCATGGGAGGGTATCTATTTTACGTAACCTTTATTTAACTAGGCAAATCGTTCAAGAACAAATTCTTATTTACAATGACGGCCTAAACCCTAACCTAGACCACGCTGAGACATTTGTGTGCCGCCCTATGGGACTCTCAATCGCGGTCTGTAGTGACGCCTCTAGCACTGAGATGCTGCGCCACTCGGGAAGCATTTAGTCAGAATGGAGCACAGCTGGGTATGTTAAACAGTTCATACATATGAAGTTGCATAGCTATACAACTGAAATGCTGGTAAGTTAAGTGTGACTGCTTAACAAATACCAATGCAAATGATTACTTACTACATGCATGGTGAAGTAGCATCTCCCCCATAGCTTCCACATTCCAAACCAACGCCTCTTTGAGGACTAGAAACAGTGTGGACTAAGATGAAGACAACAGCTCACCAGCTCATACTGTATCTGATGATTTCGGTTTCCTTTTCTCTGGTCTCTAGTCTCAACAACAATTAACATCCCATTTGGCATTGTGGCCTTTCATTATGATTCAGGCTTTTTCTCATGTATATCTCTATCATTGCAGAGTCCTAATGGGGATTGGAGGAGCCCATGGTCATTGATGTTTCTGGTGCTGGCTGGGAGGCCAGGCTGCCAGCAACATGCCACTGACTGGGTCTCCTAGCAGCAGCCATCTATCCCCGTTATTTGGTTCTGCATCCCAAAGTGCACCCTATTTCCCGTAGGGCTCTGGTCCAACGTAGTGCACTATGTAGGGAATAGGATGCCATTTGGGATGAACCCTTGGCCTTTCTTCCAGGGGCAACGCCACCTCCATCTGAAAGTGACTTACTTCAGGCCTGTTTATCTCTCTCGCTTGTTCTGTCTCCCGTTCCGTTTCTTGTTCTCTCTCTCTCTCTCTCTCTCTCTCTCTCTCTCTCTCTCTCTCTCTCTCTCTCTCTCTCTCTCTCTCTCTCTCTCTCTCTCTCTCTCTCTCTCTCTCTCTCTCTCTCTCTCTCTCTCTCTCTCTCTCTGTCCACCTCATCACTGTCCCCCTCTCCCCTTCTCCTCCACTGCCTGCCTGTTTCTGCATGAATAGCTACTAGTGGCCTCCTGCCAATGCAGCCCCATCCCTCCTTCAAAACACATCCACCAAGCAAAGGCCCCCCTTTCATGTCCAGGGCCTTGGAGTGGCACTGGGCCTTTTAAAGGGCATTGTTGTGAAGATGAGGCCTTGCTCTGTGGAGTGAGCCTGGAAGAGGAACGCACAATAAGAGACGATTGAGGCCTCATGCAGTCCCCAAGACGTAGGCATGTATATTAATTCACACAGCCCTGCCGGCCAGCGGACCCCGGGCCGGGGAGTGGAGCCAGAGATAGCCTGAGGAGACAGTCCTCCTTTTGAGGAGCGGGGGAATGGGGCGGAGGGGGTGCGGAGCAGAGGAGGGGGTCATCACAGAGAGGTGACAGTCCTAAAGAAGGCTGTACTGTCTGTCCGTCGGTCCCCAGCCCCCGCCTGGCCCGCCTGGCCCGCCTGGCCAACAGCTTCATGCCAACTGTGTGAAGTGAGGCTTCTTTTCAGGAGCCTGTCGCCATCCCCTGTTTGCATTCGAACAAACCACTGTGCAGGCGATGACTTGTCTTTGTATTGATGTGGTGAATAATTTAATAATAAGAATAACAATATTTTTTCACAACACCCAAAGTCACTTTCATTAACAAGAAAATCAGCAGGATAACAAGTGATACATTTATAAATTAATATAAGTATATAAAATTCATAACACATGAGGACAGACTAAACATGGAGAACACTACACATGATGACAGACTAACCAGGGAGAACACTACACATGATGACAGACTAACCAGGGAGAACACTACACATGATGACAGACTAACCAGGGAGAACACCACACATGAGGACAGACTAACCAGGGAGAACACCTCACATGATGACAGACTAACCAGGGAGAACATTAAACATGATGACAGACTAACCAGGGAGAACACATGATGACAGACTGACAGACTAACCAGGGAGAACAGGGATGACAGACTAACCAGGGAGAACACCATACATGAGGACAGACTAACCAGGGAGAACACTAAACATGATGACAGACTAACCAGGGAGAACACCATACATGAGGACAGATTAACCAGGGAGAACACTAAACATGATGACAGACTAACCATGGAGAACACTAAACATGATGACAGAGTAACCAGGGAGAACACTACACATGATGACAGACTAACCAGGGAGAACACTACACATGATGACAGACTAACCAGGGAGAACACTACACATGATGACAGACTAACCATGGAAGATATGATGACAGACTAACCAGGGAGAACACTTGATGACAGATTCTGACAATGAGCCCAGGAAACAGATGACAGACTCAGGGAGGAATGGAGAACCCCAGCCCAGGTTCCAGATTTTAACCATGGAGCTGCACTGCTAAAAGTCCTGTCTCCCATGGAGCTAACCAGGAGGCTGGTGGGGGAGAACACTACACATGATAGTGAGGAGGCAAGTGTAAGAGGAGACACAGGGAACACGATGGGAGTGTTGGGGTTTGGAAGGTCATTAGGGCATATGGGTAACAGTCCATTGAGTGCTTTGTAGGTGAGCATGAGCAATTTGAAGATGATCCTGTATTGAACTGGGAGCCAGTGGAGTGTGTTAAGGTTGGGGGTGATTTGACAGTCCCAAGGTCTGGTGTATGATGAGGGGATTCGATGACAGCTGAATTTTTGATGATAAGTTGAAGTCTGTCCAGTGTTTTTAAACATGATGACAGGGGAGTCTGTAGAGAATGGCATTGCAGTAGTCCAGGCGTGATAAAACAAAGGCATGAATGAGGGTTTCAGCAGTGGGGTCAGTGAGAGAGGGTCTGAGTCAGACTAACCAGGGATGTTTTTGAATTGGAAGAAAGACTGACTTGGTGATATTCTGGATGTTGGATTCAAATGACAGATGGGGTGAAATGTAACACCAAGGTTCTGTGGGGTTGGGGGGAGTGGATGATGCAGCCTTCAATTGTCATGTTGAGTTGACCCAGTTTCTTGATGAGGGTTAGTTGGAGCCCATGAGCATGATCTCAGCTGAATTTTTATAAGACCCAGTGTTGACCCATTCTTGATGAGGGAGTTGGAGCCCATGAGCATGATCTCTGTTGACCCAGTTTCTTGATGAGGGAGTTGGAGCCCATGAGCATGATCTCTGTTGACCCAGTTTCTTGATGAGGGAGTTGGAGCCCATGAGCATGATCTCTGTTGACCCATTTTCTTGATGAGGGAGTTGGAGCCCATGAGCATGATCTCTGTTGACCCAGTTTCTTGATGAGGGAGTTGGAGCCCATGAGCATGATCTCTGTTGACCCAGTTTATTGATGAGGGAGTTGGGGCCTATGAGCTTGATCTCATTTTTACCGTCATTTAGTTTTAAAAAGGTATTTCTCATTCAAGTTTTCATTTCACGTAGACAATCAACAACAGGGGGAGTGGCAGAGTGGAGTTGGGTTATGTGTGGATGTAGATAACACCATTCCAAAAATATACTGTAGAGCATCGCTGGGTCAATAGAAATAGTCTCATAGAGTTATGATAATCCAGCTATCCTTCAACTTCTGCCAACAAGTTCTGCTTCAATAAAATCAAAAGTAACATTTAATCACACACTGATATTACAAGGCCTCTGAATTTTTACTTATTTAAGGTTTTGTGTTGACAGATTTTCTGAGCTTCTTTTCCCGACTCAGTCCAATATGATGTCAGGCCTGTGGAATGCATGTTTTACTTGGGTGTTTCTCTACAGCTGTCACCAAAGCCTGGTCCCTGCAGCAGCATACTCCATGTACGATCCCCCTATCGGTTAGAGCCTGTAAGTAAGCTCTTCACCGTTGTATTCGGCGCTTGTGACGAATACACTTTGATTTGATTTGATTCAAATGGCACCCTATTCCCAATATAGTGCACTACCATTCTAATACACCACCTCGGAGGCATGAGGCTTTCTCTCCTCTGATCACTGTGAGGTCATATAACCTCTGATTGCCCCTCTCTTTCTTTTTTTTTTTTTTTTTATTTCACCTTTATTTAACCAGGTAGGCTAGTTGAGAACACCTTTATTTAACCAGGTAGGCTAGTTGAGAACACCTTTATTTAACCAGGTAGGCTAGTTGAGAACACCTTTATTTAACCAGGTAGGCTAGTTGAGAACACCTTTATTTAACCAGGTAGGCTAGTTGAGAACACCTTTATTTAACCAGGTAGGCCAGTTGAGAACACCTTTATTTAACCAGGTAGACTAGTTGAGAACACCTTTATTTAACCAGGTAGGCTAGTTGAGAACACCTTTATTTAACCAGGTAGGCTAGTTGAGAACACCTTTATTTAACCAGGTAGGCCAGTTGAGAACACCTTTATTTAACCAGGTAGGCTAGTTGAGAACACCTTTATTTAACCAGGTAGGCTAGTTGAGAACACCTTTATTTAACCAGGTAGGCTAGTTGAGAACACCTTTATTTAACCAGGTAGGCCAGTTGAGAACACCTTTATTTAACCAGGTAGGCTAGTTGAGAACACCTTTATTTAACCAGGTAGGCTAGTTGAGAACACCTTTATTTAACCAGGTAGGCTAGTTGAGAACACCTTTCTTTAACCAGGTAGGCCAGTTGAGAACACCTTTATTTAACCAGGTAGGCTAGTTGAGAACACCTTTATTTAACCAGGTAGGCTAGTTGAGAACACCTTTATTTAACCAGGTAGGCTAGTTGAGAACAAGGCAGAGTTCATCTCAGCCTATGCCTCCCTCCAGTCCCTCGACTTCTTGGCACTGACGGAAACATGGATCACCACAGACAACACTGCTACTCCTACTGCTCTCTCTTCGTCCGCCCACGTGTTCTCGCACACCCCGAGAGCTTCTGGTCAGCGGGGTGGTGGCACCGGGATCCTCATCTCTCCCAAGTGGTCATTCTCTCTTTCTCCCCTTACCCATCTGTCTATCGCCTCCTTTGAATTCCATGCTGTCACAGTTACTAGCCCTTTCAAGCTTAACATCCTTATCATTTATCGCCCTCCAGGTTCCCTCGGAGAGTTCATCAATGAGCTTGATGCCTTGATAAGCTCCTTTCCTGAGGACGGCTCACCTCTCACAGTTCTGGGCGACTTTAACCTCCCCACGTCTACCTTTGACTCATTCCTCTCTGCCTCCTTCTTTCCACTCCTCTCCTCTTTTGACCTCACCCTCTCACCTTCCCCCCCTACTCACAAGGCAGGCAATACGCTCGACCTCATCTTTACTAGATGCTGTTCTTCCACTAACCTCATTGCAACTCCCCTCCGAGTCTCCGACCACTACCTTGTATCCTTTTCCCTCTCGCTCTCATCCAACACCTCCCACACTGCCCCTACTCGGATGGTATCGCGCCGTCCCAACCTTCGCTCTCTCTCCCCCGCTACTCTCTCCTCTTCCATCCTATCATCTCTTCCCTCCGCTCAAACCTTCTCCAACCTATCTCCTGATTCTGCCTCCTCAACCCTCCTCTCCACCCTCTCTGCATCCTTTGACTCTCTATGTCCCCTATCCTCCAGGCCGGCTCGGTCCTCCACTCCCGCTCCGTGGCTCGATGACTCATTGCGAGCTCACAGAACAGGGCTCCGGGCAGTCGAGCGGAAATGGAGGAAAACTCGCCTCCCTGCGGACCTGGCATCCTTTCACTCCCTCCTCTCTACATTTTCCTCCTCTGTCTCTGCTGCTAAAGCCACTTTCTACCACGCTAAATTCCAAGCATCTGCCTCTAACCCTAGGAAGCTCTTTGCCACCTTCTCCTCCCTCCTGAATCCTCCTCCCCCTCCCCCCCTCCTCCCTCTCTGCAGACGACTTCGTCAACCATTTTGAAAAGAAGGTCGACGACATCCGATCCTCGTTTGCTAAGTCAAACGACACCGCTGGTTCTGCTCACACTGCCCTACCCTGTGCTCTGACCTCTTTCTCCCCTCTCTCTCCAGATGAAATCTCGCGTCTTGTAACGGCCGGCCGCCCAACAACCTGCCCGCTTGACCCTATCCCCTCCTCTCTTCTCCAGACCATTTCCGGAGACCTTCTCCCTTACCTCACCTCGCTCATCAACTCATCCCTGACCGCTGGCTACGTCCCTTCCGTCTTCAAGAGAGCGAGAGTTGCACCCCTTCTGAGAAAACCTACACTCGATCCCTCCGATGTCAACAATTACAGACCAGTATCCCTTCTTTTTTTTCTCTCCAAAACTCTTGAACGTGCCGTCCTTGGCCAGCTCTCCCGCTATCTCTCTCTGAATGACCTTCTTGATCCAAATCAGTCAGGTTTCAAGACTAGTCATTCAACTGAGACTGCTCTCCTCTGTATCACGGAGGCGCTCCGCACTGCTAAAGCTAACTCTCTCTCCTCTGCTCTCATCCTTCTAGATCTATCGGCTGCCTTCGATACTGTGAACCATCAGATCCTCCTCTCCACCCTCTCCGAGTTGGGCATCTCCGGCGCGGCCCACGCTTGGATTGCGTCCTACCTGACAGGCCGCTCCTACCAGGTGGCGTGGCGAGAATCTGTCTCCTCACCACGCGCTCTCACCATTGGTGTCCCCCAGGGCTCTGTTCTTGGCCCTCTCCTATTCTCGCTATACACCAAGTCACTTGGCTCTGTCATAACCTCACATGGTCTCTCCTATCATTGCTATGCAGACGACACACAATTAATCTTCTCCTTTCCCCCTTCTGACGACCAGGTGGCGAATCGCATCTCTGCATGTCTGGCAGACATATCAGTGTGGATGACGGATCACCACCTCAAGCTGAACCTCGGCAAGACGGAGCTGCTCTTCCTCCCGGGGAAGGACTGCCCGTTCCATGATCTCGCCATCACGGTTGACAACTCCATTGTGTCCTCCTCCCAGAGCGCCAAGAACCTTGACGTGATCCTGGACAACACCCTGTCGTTCTCAACCAACATCAAGGTGGTGGCCCGTTCCTGTAGGTTCATGCTCTACAACATCCGCAGAGTACGACCCTGCCTCACACAGGAAGCGGCGCAGGTCCTAATCCAGGCACTTGTCATCTCCCGTCTGGATTACTGCAACTCGCTGTTGGCTGGGCTCCCTGCCTGTGCCATTAAACCCCTTCAACTCATCCAGAACGCCGCAGCCCGTCTGGTGTTCAACCTTCCCAAGTTCTCTCACGTCACCCCGCTCCTCCGTTCTCTCCACTGGCTTCCAGTTGAAGCTCGCATCCGCTACAAGACCATGGTGCTTGCCTACGGAGCTGTGAGGGGAACGGCACCTCAGTACCTCCAGGCTCTGATCAGGCCCTACACCCAAACAAGGGCACTGCGTTCATCCACCTCTGGCCTGCTCGCCTCCCTACCACTGAGGAAGTACAGCTCCCGCTCAGCCCAGTCAAAACTGTTCGCTGCGCTGGTCCCCCAATGGTGGAACAAACTCCCTCACGACGCCAGGACAGCGGAGTCAATCACCACCTTCCGGAGACACCTGAAACCCCACCTCTTTAAGGAATACCTAGGATAGGATAAGTAATCCCTCTCACCCCCCTTTAAGATTTAGATGCACTATTGTAAAGTGACTGTTCCACTGGATGTCATAAGGTGAATGCACCAATTTGTAAGTCGCTCTGGATAAGAGCGTCTGCTAAATGACTTAAATGTAAATGTAAATGAAACACCTGTTTAACCAGGTAGGCCAGTTGAGAACACCTGTTTAACCAGGTCTGTTCACACCAGGTAGGCTACTGAGAACACCTTTATTTATCTTGGTTGAGAACCATTTAACCAGGTAGGCTAGTTGAGAACACCTTTATTTAACCAGGTAGGCTAGTTGAGAACAAATTTAACCAGGTAGAACTTTTTTAACCAGGTAGGCTAGTTGAGAACACCTTTATTTAACCAGGTAGGCTAGTTGAGAACACTTTATTTAACCTGGGCTTAAACACCTTTATTTAACCAGGTGTTCTCAAACCAGGTAGGCTAGTTGAGAACACTTTATTTAACCAGGTAGGCTAGTTGAGAACACCTTTATTTAACCAACTTGGCCTACCTGGTTAAATAAACCAGGTAGGTGTCTTTGGCAAGGGTTGTTCTTTTTGGTCACTAGATGCCCCCATTGTGCCTTTTGACCTTTTGTTTTCCCTTGAAATAACCTGTGCCTGTTTCTCAATTTAAACTGGTTTTACTCACCTGGTTTGTATGTTAGCACCCAGCCCTAGTACTCTGTGTCTCTTGTTGAATGGACTCTCTTGTGGAGTTCTGTTTTTTGTTCTTGTTTGTTTGTTTTTTGAGTATCTTTGGAGGTTTTCTTTACCTTCCACCTTGTGGATTTGCCTTTTTGTCTTGGAGGATTGCCTTTGTTCTTGTGGAATTCCTTTTGAGGTTGTGGAGTTACATGTTTTCCTGAAGAACTTCACTTTTTACTTCATTAAATACACCGTCTCAAGTACTGCTGTGTCTGCCTCATCTTCTGGGTTCTGCTGACTATTCCTCAGTTGGTTTAGTGACTGTTTCTCCTCCGGAGACCTGGGTTTGTAACCGGGTCCTGACAGTAGGCTATGAGAACACCTTTTTTTAACCAGGTAGGCCAGTAAACAATTTAACCAGGTAGGCCAGTTGAGAACAATTTAACCAGGTAGGCCAGTTGGAACACCTTTAAACCAGGTAGGCTAGTTGAGAACACCTTTATTTAACCAGGTAGGCTAAAGGAACACCTTTATTTAACCAGGTAGGCTAATAGAACAAGTTCTCATTTGCAGATGAACACTGGCCAAGATAAAGATAGTAGTGTGAACAGACAACACAGAGTTACACATTACATTTACATTTACATTTAAGTCATTTAGCAGGCTCTTATCCAGAGCGACTTACAAATTGGTGCATTCACCTTATGACATCCAGTGGAACAGTCACTTTACAATAGTGCATCTAAATCTTAAAGGGGGGATAAATGATTCAGATGGTCAGGTGTCTCCGGAGGTAGAGATTGACTCCGCTGTCCTGGCGTGATAACATGATCACATGGATGGTTAACAAGTCAATAACACAGTAGGATAAAAGGGGAGTCTATACATGATCAAAAGATGGTCAATAATTACAATATTGCAGATGAACACTGGAGTGAATAAAGATCAGATGGTCATGTACAGGTAGAGATATTGGTGTGCAAAAGGCATGAGGAGGTCGGCGAATAATTACAATTTAGCAGATGAACACTGGAGTGATAAATGATCAGATGGTCATGTACAGGTAGAGATACTGGAGTGATAAATGATCAGATGATCATGTACAGGTAGAGATACTGGAGTGATAAATGATCAGATGGTCATGTACAGGTAGAGATACTGGAGTGATAAATGATCAGATGGTCATGTACAGGTAGAGATACTGGAGTGATAAATGATCAGATGGTCATGTACAGGTAGAGATACTAGAGTGATAAATGATCAGATGGTCATGTACAGGTAGAGATACTGGAGTGATAAATGATCAGATGGTCATGTACAGGTAGAGATACTGGAGTGATAAATGATCAGATGGTCATGTACAGGTAGAGATACTGGAGTGATAAATGATCAGATGGTCATGTACAGGTAGAGATACTGGAGTGATAAATGATCAGATGGTCATGTACAGGTAGAGATACTAGAGTGATACATGATCAGATGGTCATGTACAGGTAGAGATACTGGAGTGATAAATGATCAGATGATCATGTACAGGTAGAGATACTAGAGTGATAAATGATCAGATGGTCATGTACAGGTAGAGATACTGGAGTGATAAATGATCAGATGGTCATGTACAGGTAGAGATACTGGAGTGATAAATGATCAGATGGTCATGTACAGGTAGAGATACTGGAGTGATAAATGATCAGATGGTCATGTACAGGTAGAGATACTGGAGTGATAAATGATCAGATGGTCATGTACAGGTAGAGATACTGGAGTGATAAATGATCAGATGGTCATGTACAGGTAGAGATACTGGAGTGATAAATGATCAGATGGTCATGTACAGGTAGAGATACTGGAGTGATAAATGATCAGATGGTCATGTACAGGTAGAGATACTAGAGTGATAAATGATCAGATGATCATGTACAGGTAGAGATACTGGAGTGATAAATGATCAGATGGTCATGTACAGGTAGAGATACTGGAGTGATAAATGATCAGATGGTCATGTACAGGTAGAGATACTGGAGTGATAAATGATCAGATGGTCATGTACAGGTAGAGATACTAGAGTGATAAATGATCAGATGGTCATGTACAGGTAGAGATGTTGGTGCAAAAGAGCAGAAAAGTAAAGGGGCAATCATCAGTTTAAACAATAACTCATCTTTTTTCCTCCACCCCTGATTGGGTAAAAAGCTCAGGTATGGGGCTGGAGAAATCTAACCACTCTTAAATGTATAGACAGATCTATGGATGCAAGTACTGACCATCCATGATATCAACATGTAAGTTTTAACCATGTTTTGAGGATGTACAGTACCATTCAAAAGTTTGGACACACCGACCCATTCAAGGGTTTTTCTTTATTTACTATTTTCTACACTGTGGAATAATAGTGCAGACATCAAAACTATGAAATAACACATATGGAATCATGTAGTAACCAAAAAAATGTTAATCAAATCAAAATACAATTTATATTTGAGATTCTTCAAAGTAGCCACCTTCTGCCTTGATGACAGCTTTGCACACTCTTGGCATTCTCTCAACCAGCTTCACCTGGAATGCTTTTCCAACAGTCTTGAAGGAGTGATTCCATATGTGTTATATCATAGTTTTGATGTCTTCACTATTATTCTACAATTTAGAAAATAGTACAAATAAAGAAAAACCTTTGAATGAGTATGCGTGTCCAAACTTTTGACTGGTACTGTATAGTGTTTGTTTACATTTACATTGCTTACAAACATTGCAGAAAACAAGCTTAAATGTAGAACTCCAAAAATGGATGTATCAACTGCAGATTTCCCCTTTAAAGCTACAGTCTGTGATCTTGGAATCTGTTGAATGGCCATTGTTATTCTTGATATTTACCCATTGATTCTTGATTAATATAACTTATGAATGAATGAACTTCATGAGCTATAGACCCATCCCTCAGCTGAATAGCAAAACAAGTGACAGCTGCTGTTGTGTAGTTTTTGAAATCCCAGATTGTAGCTTTAAGATGCTCAGCTCTGTTCCTCAACAACCCAGGAAGAGAGAGAAACCCAAACCTTGTCATGCCAATGTTCCAGTGTTTTCACCCCCTCTGGTTGTAAAATGGGCCATTCTTTGAGGTGGCTACAACTGACCCCTCTCCCTTTCACTTTTGATTGCTCTGAGATGGGTCTGGATGGTGAGTAGGGATTTGTTCATGATTTACTAAGAACAGCTGTATGCGGGAAGAGAAAGCTGTGAAATAACTTCATTGAAAGGGGAGATTTTCCCGCCAGCAGCATACCACCCTGCATCCCACTGGTGGCTTGCCTCTGAAACTAAGCAGGATCAGTCCTGGATAGGAGACCAGATGCTGCTGGAAGTGGTGTTGGAGGGTCAGTAGGGGGCACTCTTCCCTGGAGATCCCATGGTATGGAAGGTGACATTGCCCTGCGTAGGGTGGTGTGTTTCAGATGGGATGTGTCAGGATTTGGCCAGGGTTGTTCCGGTTTTTGGTCACTAGATGCCCCCATTGTGCCTTTTGACCTTTTGTTTTCCCTTGATCCCCATTATTATTTACACCTGTGCCTCGTTTCCCCTGATTGTATTTAAACCCTTTGTTTTCCTCTGTTCTTTGCTCTGTGTTTGTATGTTAGCACCCAGCCCTAGTACTCTGAGAACTCTTGTTGATCCCGGTGGACTCTCTTGTGGAATTCTGTTTTTTGTTCTTGTTTGTTTGTTTTTTGAGTATCTTTTGAGGCTTTTTGTGCTTTACCTTCCACCTTGTGGATTTACCTTTTTTGTCTTGGAGGATTACCTTTGTTCTTGTAGGATTCCTTTTGAGGTTGTGGAGTTACATGTTTTCCTGAAGTACTTCACTTTTTACTTCATTAAATACACCGTCTCAAGTACTGCTGTGTCTGCCTCATCTTCTGGGTTCTGCCGACTATTCGTGGCTCAGTTGGTTAAGTGACTGTTTCTCACTCCGGAGACAAGGGGTTGTAACCGGGTCCTGACAGAAACACAGAGCCAAAAATGAACCCAGTGGCAGCCAGTTCCCAGGACCTTGTTGCCATGCTGTCCCACCACCAGGAGACTGTCCAACGCCACGAAGCCGCCCTGGTTCAGCAAGAGGCCTTAATGGCTAAACATTCTCATCTTCTGTCAGAGATGCTGACTTCCATAAAGCAGATATCTGATCGACTTACCCCGGCAACAGTTCCCGTCCCAGTACCTCAGATTCACGTACCCATGGCAGTTAACCCTCTGGCTGAACCTCGTCTTCCACCTCCCCAATGGTTCTCAGGTGATCCAAGTGCTTGTAAAGGGTTTCTCACCCAATGTTCTCTCTCTCCTTCGAGCTGCAACCCTCGTCGTTCCCCACCGACCGGTCTAAGATCGCATATATCATCACCCTGCTGTCGGAAAAAGCCCTGGCCTGGGCTACTGCTGTGTGGGATGCCCATAGTTCCTGCTGTGCCAGCTACTCTGCCTTTGCTGAGGAATTCAAACGAGTGTTTCAAGGCCCAAGCAGTAGTCCTGACTCAGCCAAACAGCTCCTGACTCTCCACCAAGGTCGGCGCAGCGTGACGGACTATGCCATCCAGTTCCGCACGGTGGCAGCAGCGAGTGGCTGGAACAACGAGGCGCTCACGGTGTGCTTTCTGAAAGGCCTTTCCGACACTATCCAAGATGAACTGGCCACTCGGGAACCACCGGACAATCTCGAGTCCCTGATCAAGTTGGTCTCACGCATTGACCAGCGTCTGAGAGAGAGAGAACTCAACCGTAGACCTCTAGCCCCTATCAGTCCCAGCTCCGAGTCCCCACCTTTATCCTCGCTGGCTCCACCGGAACCCATGCAGATTGGACGCATCTCCCAGGCTGAGAGAGACCACCGGATGAGGGAGCGACGCTGTCTATATTGCGGCAAACCGGGCCATTTCCGTTCCACGTGTCCCGGGCTCCAGGGAAACGCTCTGTCCCGTACAGACCGGGGGGAACTGTAACGGGAAACATAACCTCCTCCCATCCGTCCAACTCCTGTCCGCTCATTCCAGTCACCCTTTCCTGGGACAACCACAAGCTTCACCTTCAAGCCTTGGTAGACTCTGGAGCCGCAGGTATCTTCATGGATGGTGTCTGGACGAAGGAGAATGGCCTTCCCTCTGAACCTCTAAGTGACCCCATGAGGGTTACTACATTGGATGGAAGCCCTTTGGGATCTGGACTTGTCACTCATGTCACTACCTCCTTGCGACTTTCAGTTTCACAACACCAGGAATTGATGAACTTTCATTTGATCTCCTGTTCCGAGTTCCCTCTCGTCCTTGGATACCCCTGGCTTCACAGCCATAACCCTCACATCGACTGGTCTGTGGGCACTATCAAGCAGTGGGGTCCTACGTGCCAAGCTACTTGTATTTTCCCGAATTCCCCGAGTTCTACTCCCGAGTCTTTAGAATCCATCGACCTGACCCGAGTTCCCGAGTGTTACCATGACCTCAAACTGGTATTTAGCAAACAGAGGGCCACCATGCTACCACCCCATAGACCTTATGATTGCCCCATCGAACTGTTTCCGGGCACTTGCCCCCCCAGGGGTCGGATCTTTTCCCTATCTCCACCCGAACGAGCTGCTATGGATACCTACATCAAGGACGCTCTGGAAGCAGGCCTCATGCGTCCATCCACCTCCCCGGCGGGAGCAGGGTTTTTCTTTGTGGCCAAGAAAGACGGTGGATTACGTCCTTGCATCGACTACCGGGGACTCAATGCCATAACCGTCCTTAACCGTTACCCGCTACCCCTTATGGCCACAGCCTTCGAGCTGCTCCAGGAAGCAGTTGTTTTCACTAAGCTTGACCTGCGGAACGGACCTGGTGACGAGTGGAAGACCGCTTTCAACACGCCTACTGGTCACTATGAATACTTGGTGATGCCCTTCGGCCTGACCAACGCCCCAGCGGTGTTCCAAGCGCTCATAAACAATGTGCTTAGGGATATGCTTAACATATTTGTGTTCGTTTACTTGGATGACATCCTCATCTTTTCGAGCTCTCTTCAAGAACACACTAAGCATGTCAGACAAGTACTCAAACGCCTCCTAGACAGCCATCTGTACGTTAAGCCGGAAAAATGTGAATTCCATTCATCCCGAGTACAATTCCTGGGATTTGTAGTGGAACCCGGTCGAGTCCAAATGGACCCCAGGAAGGTAGGGGCGGTAGCGGATTGCCCACCCCCAAATCCGTTAAGGAAGTTCAGCGTTTCCTGGGCTTCACTAACTTTTACCGCAAGTTCATCAAGAACTTCAGCTTGGTGGCAGCCCCTCTCTCAGCTTTAACCAAGGGTGGCAATGCAAGGTTTTTGTGGGGAAGAGAAGCTGAGACAGCCTTCCAAGGACTCAAGCAGCGCGTCCTCTCTGCTCCCATCCTGATACTACCGACTACGGGAAACCGTTTGTGGTGGAGGTAGATGCCTCAGAGGTTGGTGTTGGAGCTGTCCTGTCTCAGAGGGGTGAAGACAAGAAGCTTCATCCGTGCGCTTTCTTCTCACACCGGCTTACCCCGGCTGAGAGGAACTACGATGTGGGGGATCGTGAACTCCTAGCGGTTAAGATGGCATTGAAGGAATGGAGACACTGGCTCGAGGGGGCTTCTCACCCGTTTCAAGTGCTTACGGACCACAAAAATCTGGAGTATATCCAGCAGGCGAAGCGGTTGAACTCTAGACAAGCTAGATGGTCTCTTTTCTTCAATCAATTCCAGTTTATCCTCACCTATCGGCCCGGGTCGAAGAATCTCAAACCGGATGCCCTGTCCCGAGTCTACGCTCCTGCCATTCGAGATGACACGTACATGCCTGTCCTTCCTGCTGCTAAGATCGTGGCTCCGATCTCGTGGCAAGTTGAGGATACCGTGAGACGAGCTCAAGCTATTGAACCGGACCCGAAAGGAGGTCCTGCCAATCGGTTGTTTGTCCCCAAGGCAGTGAGGACTCAGGTCCTTCTGTGGGGGCACTCCTCTCGCCTCACCTGTCACCCGGGCGTAGGTCGCACCTTGGAGTTCATCCAGCGTAAGTTCTGGTGGCCTACCATAAGAGAAGACATTGCCACTTTCGTCAATGCCTGCCCCGTGTGCTGCCAGGGCAAATCTTCTCACCTCCGCCCGCAAGGACTCCTTCACCCTTTACCTGTTCCCCACAGACCCTGGTCCCATATCTCGTTGGACTTCATTACTGGCCTTCCTCCATCCCATGGCAATACTACTATCCTAGTCATTATCGACAGGTTTTCAAAGGCGGCCAGGTTCGTCCTTCTGACTAAGTTACCTTCTGCCAAGGAAACGGCTGAGTTGGTAATTAATCATGTGTTCCGAGTCTTCGGCATTCCTCAAGATATGGTTTCTGACAGAGGTCCCCAGTTCGCCTCTAGGTTT
The DNA here is from genome assembly GCF_021184085.1 of Oncorhynchus gorbuscha. Lineage (NCBI taxonomy): Eukaryota > Metazoa > Chordata > Actinopteri > Salmoniformes > Salmonidae > Oncorhynchus > Oncorhynchus gorbuscha. The sequence goes on from NC_060173.1 coordinate 12,775,521, forward strand.
TGGAAGGCCTTCTGCCAACTCATGGGGGCTTCTGCCAGTCTATCTTCAGGGTACCATCCGGAGTCCAACGGCCAAACTGAGAGGATGAATCAAGAGCTGGAAACCACCCTCCGATGTATGACTCGTAACAACCCGTCCACATGGTCGTCCTTCATTGTTTGGGCCGAATACGCGCACAACACCTTGCGCTCCTCCTCCACTGGTATGTCCCCCCAGGAGTGTCAGTTTGGCTATGCCCCTCCATTGTTCCCGGACCAGGAGGCAGAAGTCAGAGTGCCTTCAGCCTTGAAGTTCGTCAGACGCTGTCGGCTTATGTGGAGGAAGACCCGTCTTAATCTTATGCGTTCCTCACAGAGGTACCAACAACAAGCCAACAGACGTCGCCGTCCCGGGCCTACCCTGCGCCCCGGCCAGAGAGTCTGGCTCTCCACAAGAGACTTACCACTACGGGTGGAGTCTCGCAAACTGTCCCAAAAATACATCGGTCCCTTTAAGGTTGCCAGGAGAGTTAACCCAGTTTCTTATCGCCTACACTTACCCAGATCCCTTAAGATTAATCCCACGTTTCACATTTCCTTATTAAAACCTGTTGTTTTTTCTCCCATTGTCCCGGCAGACAGACCTCCTCCTCCGCCTCGTGTCATTGGAGGCCAGCTGGCTTATACCGTCCATCGGATACTGGATTCCCGCCGGGTGCAGCAGTCCTGGCAGTATCTGGTGGACTGGGAAGGCTACGGTCCCAAGGAGCGTTCCTGGGTTCCTGCCAAAGACATACTGGACCCTGACCTCATTCGTCAGTTCAGGGCCCTCCACCCTGAGAGCGCTGGTTGGAACGTCAGGAGCCGTTCCTAGGGGGGGGGATTCTGTCAGGATTTGGCCAGGGTTGTTCCGGTTTTTGGTCACTAGATGCCCCCATTGTGCCTTTTGACCTCAGGTTTCAAGACTAGTCATTCAACTGAGACTGCTCTTCTCTGTATCACGGAGGTGCTCCGCACTGCTAAAGCTAACTCTCTCTCCTCTGCTCTCATCCTTCTAGATCTATCGGCTGCCTTCGATACTGTGAACCATTAGATCCTCCTCTCCACCCTCTCCGAGTTGGGCATCTCCGGTGCGGCCCACGCTTGGATTGCGTCCTACCTGACAGGTCGCTCCTACCAGGTGGTGTGGCGAGAATCTGTCTCCTCACCACGCGCTCTCACCACTGGTGTCCCCCAGGGCTCTGTTCTAGGCCCTCTCCTATTCTCGCTATACACCAAGTCACTTGGCTCTGTCATAACCTCACATGGTCTCTCCTATCATTGCTATGCAGACGACACACAATTAATCTTCTCCTTTCACCCTTCTGATGACCAGGTGGCGAATCGCATCTCTGCATGTCTGGCAGACATATCAGTGTGGATGACGGATCACCACCTCAAGCAGAACCTCGGCAAGACAGAGGTGCTCTTCCTCCCGGGGAAGGACTGCCCGTTCCATGATCTCACCATCACGGTTGACAACTCCATTGTGTCCTCCTCCCAGAGCGCTAAGAACCTTGGCGTGATCCTGGACAACACCCTGTCGTTCTCAACTAACATCAAGGCGGTGGCCCGTTCCTGTAGGTTCATGCTCTACAACATCCGCAGAGTACGACCCTGCCTCCTACAACTCATCCAGAACGCCGCAGCCCGTCTGGTGTTCAACCTTCCCAAGTTCTCTCACGTCACCCCGCTCCTCCGCTCTCTCCACTGGCTTCCAGTTGAAGCTCGCATCCGCTACAAGACCATGGTGCTTGCCTACGGAGCTGTGAGGGGAACGGCACCTCAGTACCTCCAGGCTCTGATCAGGCCCTACACCCAAACAAGGGCACTGCGTTCATCCACCTCTGGCCTGCTCGCCTCCCTACCACTGAGGAAGTACAGTTCCCGCTCAGCCCAGTCAAAACTGTTCGCTGCTCTGGCCCCCCCAATGGTGGAACAAACTCCCTCACGACGCCAGGACAGCGGAGTCAATCACCACCTTCCGGAGACACCTGAAACCCCACCTCTTTAAGGAATAGCTAGGATAGGATAAAGTAATCCTTCTCACCCCCCCCCTTAAAAGATTTAGATGCACTATTGTAAAGTGGCTGCTCCACTGGATGTCATAAGGTGAACGCACCAATTTGTAAGTCGCTCTGGATAAGAGCGTCAGCTAAATGACTTAAATGTAATGTAAATGTTTTCCCTTGATCCCCATTATTATTTGCACCTGTGCCTCGTTTCCCCTGATTGTATTTAAACCCTTTGTTTTCCTCTGTTCTTTGCTCTGTGTTTGTATGTTAGCACCCAGCCCTAGTACTCTGAGAACTCTTGTTGATCCCGATGGACTCTCTTGTGGAATTCTGTTTTTTGTTCTTGTTTGTTTTTTTTTAGTATCTTTTGAGGCTTTTTGTGCTATACCTTCCACCTTGTGGATTTACCTTTTTTGTCTTGGAGGATTACCTTTGTTCTTGTAGGATTCCTTTTGAGGTTGTGGAGTTACATGTTTTCCTGAAGTACTTCACTTTTTACTTCATTAAATACACCGTCTCAAGTACTGCTGTGTCTGCCTCATCTTCTGGGTTTTGCCGACTATTCGTGGCTCAGTTGGTTAAGTGACTGTTTCTCACTCCGGAGACCCGGGTTCGTAACCGGGTCCTGACAGGATGTTAAACGGGTGTCCTGACTCTCTGTGGTCATTAAAAATCCCATGGTACAAATCATTCTCAATCTGGCCCCATTCCACAACGGCCACAAAATAATCCCCTCATTCCTAATTGGCATATATCGCTCCTCACCTCTTCAGCTGATGTGTGGTGAGCATTCTGGCACAAAAATGATTGCCATGCATCCCCCAGGTGCTACACATTGGTGGTGGATAAGGTGAGTTTCCCCCTACTATGTAAAGCTCTTTGAGTACCTCACTCAGTTGACAGAAAAAGGCAAAATAAATCCAATCAATTATTGTAATCAGGTTTATTTTTTTCAACTTTGTGAAAGATAGCAAAATACATTTACATTGGCACATATTAGTTATACACTATTATGTTTACTAATGGGATATTTCCTGTTAACATTTTTTTTATATAGTATACACTTTATATAGTATACACTTTATATAGTATATACTTTATATAGTATACACTTTATATAGTATACACTTTATATAGTATACACTTTATATAGTATACACTCTCACTAAAAGGCCTCTAAAGATGGTGGCTCTGATAGTGGGCTGAATGTGGATATCCTGTGATACCCTAATACAAACACTAATTGGTGTCAATGGGAGATTTGTGTCTGACGTCCATATACTGTCTACTGTAAGCATACAGTATTGCTAATTATACAGTGTGTCCTCTAGTGACAGAAGGCACAGAGTGCTGGCAGAGGTCCATGGCTGGACTGGCCTGGCACCAAGCCAAAGCCTGTCCTGTCATCAGGGTCTGTTGAGAGGTAGTAGGAAGGGGAGATGAAGGGGCCTCTCTCTATCTGTAATTTGACTGAGCTGACGGGCCTGCAGACTCGGCAAGGTTCTGTCTGACCCTATTACTATAGGAGTGACTAAGCCCTACTGAAGAACACTGTCTGGGTCTCACAAAGATTCAACTCTATGTTACTCTGTCTGTCTGTCTGTCTGTCTGTCTGTCTGTCTGTCTGTCTGTCTGTCTGTCTGTCTGTCTGTCTGTCTGTCTGTCTGTCTGTCTGTCTGTCTGTCTGTCTGTCTGTCTGTCTGTCTGTCTGTCTGTCTGTCTGTCTGTCTGTCTGTCTGTCTGTCTGTCTGTCTGTCTGTCTGTCTGTCTGTCTGTCTGTCTGTCTGTCTGTCTGTCTGTCTGTCTGTCTGTCTGTCTGTCTGTCTGTCATCTCTCTCTCTCCCTCTCATCTCTCTTTCCCTTTCTCTTTCTCTCTTTGCCCCCACTCTCTCATTGTCTCTTTGCCCCAACTCTCTCCCTCTCTCTGATAGCCTACTCATTTGCAATCACACACTCCAGCATACTCCTGCTTTCTCTTGTCTTCTTTCTCAATCACTCTCATTGCTCATGACATTAGAATAGGGAGTCTCACCAGGGGTGATGACAGTCAGGGAATAATGTAACAATAAATCACAATCTTTGAAATGAATTAATCCAGTAGAGTCGATTGGTCATCTTCATTTGACAAAGCAGTGGTATGAACTAGATTATTGATTGAGTGAGTTAAAGTTGTCATCTTCATACCACTCTGAAATAAGGGTTATAGCAAATCACTTATGTTTAGAAAAGTGGTGTGACTCCAACTGTTCTTTGGACTTTCAACATTAGAGCATTTTCACAGACAAAAAAGTTTTGTAAAAGTATCTCCCTGTAGCTTCTCAGTCTCTGTGATGTCTGAGGTGTCCTCTGCTCTGGGATTACAGGTAGGATAGGAGAAAGAGAAAGTGTATTGTTCATATTTCATTTCTCTCTGCAGTGAGACCTGGTCAACCATGGCTCCAGCCTCCAGGTGAGGCATGCAGAACACGGTGTTAGTCTAGTTAGCATCACAATGTCTCTGCTAGACGACATTAATCTGACAGCCAGGCAAGCTTTGAAAAGCTGCCTGCTGAATCGGTCATAGTGGCGGCTGTGTGGTGTGGATCTGTGGGGGGGAGATGGAGTGGTCTTCAGTGGTCGTCACTCAGTGTGAATGAATGAGAAGCCTCTGAGAGAGAAGCTGTGGCCTAGCTCATTCATTCTGATCACAGGGTCAGAGCTGGAAAGAGCAGAGACATGACTTATCAATAGATCAGACAGCCAAAGGAATCTCTCACCCCTCGTCATGACCCTGTGAAGAGAAGCAGGACAACAAGGACAATCATTAGGATTAAACCACCTAGATATATAACACTGGGCTTTTATTCTATCTTCAAAACAAAGGTGATTACACAGAAATATATGCCAATGGGTTACTACCCAGTGCTCTTAAATATATGGTTAAATTATGACTGCGTTTAGATAGCACGTGTGGCTTAATGATTTTTGGTCAGGAGAAACTAAACAGGTCCTTATACCATGTAATTAATTGGTATGGTTGCGGAACAAAGAAGAAGAGAAGATAACAAGTACTTGAGGTCCCCAAACAAGTATCGATCACCACTGAACTCATTCATTCAATATCAACCACTGACCATTGAGCATTGGTTAAATACATGAAATTGATGATCTACATGTCAACGATACCTAGGTAATGTTTCCTGCCCTGCCCTGTAGAAAGTCCTTCTCCAGGTCATAGCCTACCCTACCTGTCAGCAGATGAATGATTAGAGCATCTAAGACAACGGGCTGCTGGCCCAGGGCAGCCAGGGCATGTAGTGAAGGGGTTTGGTGGAAGCAACCTTTACAGCTGGGGTCGTGGTTCAAGGGATCAGGGTCAAAATGGATGCACTCTTGATATGGTGATGTATTTCGTTGAAATGTGGGTGAAACTGTGGTGAGCTTGAGGGTCAGAACTGTGGGAAGATTTCTCAGTGAAGAGGGCCAGAGAGTGACCAGGCGGCAGCTGCCATTGTGTTCAATACAACTTCAAAAGAAGAAAGTGTAGACTATAGAGTCCCAACAACCATTGTTCTTCAGAGCAGTCATATCAGTATGTGGACAGGCTCACTTCTGTCAGCAGTTTTCACTACAGAAGGCACAGAATGTAAGAGAACAGGAAGTACTAACAAAGTCTGTAGATACAATTTATGTTCAATTGTTTGAAGTATGAATTATGATTTACAATGCTTCCTACAGTTAGTTGGGATAATAGATAATGACAATATAAGAAGCACACACACACACAAACACACACACACACAAACACACACACACACACAAACACACACACACAAACACACACATGTACATGTAACAAGTGTTTGAATTTCAGTGGCACACTGCTGAATGATATCCTGAATGATCCGCTGATCAGGAGCATCCAGTACGTCCTGCCTGAGACTCTGAGGAAGGAGGCTTTTTCTGGTGTTTGTGACCTGGCTGGGACCCTCTTCCTCACCCATCAGAGGCTATTCTGGCACGACTCGGAGAAAGACCATCCGCAACTATGCCAAGACCTATCAAAGGTGTGACCTAAGCAAGACCACAGAGCCTGCAGCAAAAACCCCCCTGGAGATCACCAAGACCACAGAGCCTGCAGCAAAAGCACCTCTGGAGATCACCAAGACCACAGAGCCTGCAGCAAAAGCCCCTCTGGAGATCACCAAGACCACAGAGCCTGCAGCAAAAGCCCCCCTGGAGATCACCAAGACCACAGAGCCTGAAGCAAAAGCCCCCCTGGAGATCACCAGGACCACAGAGCCTGCAGCAAAAAACCCTCTGGAGATCACCAAGACCACTGAGCCTGCAACAAAAACCCCTCTGGAGATCACCAGGACCACAGAGCCTGCAGCAAAAAACCCTCTGGAGATCACCAAGACCACTGAGCCTGCAACAAAAACCCCTCTGGAGATCACCAAGACCACAGAGCCTGCAGCAAAAAACCCTCTGGAGATCACCAAGACCACTGAGCCTGCAACAAAAACCCCTCTGGAGATCACCAAGACCACAGAGCCTGCAGCAAAAAAAAAACCTGGAGATCACCAAGACCACAGAGCCTGCAGCAAAAAAAAACCTGGAGATCACCAAGACCACAGAGCCTGCAGCAAAAAAAAACCTGGAGATCACCAAGACCACTGCCTCACTGGAACCTCTGGTCTGATGAAGACAACAAGAATATGTCTGTAGATGTTCTAGTGATTACTGATCACTTCACCAAGCTACCACATGCATTCTCTTGCCGGGACCAGACAGCGAAGAAAGTGGCAAAGAAGCTTTGGGACAACTTCTTCTGTGTCTATGGATTTCCTACCCAACTCCACTCGGAACAAGGGAGCGAATTTCCAAAGTGAACTCATGACTGAACTCTTACAGTTGGCCGGTGTCATGAACTCTTGGATCACCCCCTACCATCGGGAACGGTGGCACTGAGGAACGGTGGACACTAGGCAATATTCTGAGATACTTGACCCCAAATGTCAAAGCATAAGTGGCACCAGATGGTCCAGAACATGAGATTTGTGTACAACCGTACTGCTCATGCGACCACTGGCTTCGCAACCTTCTACTTGATGTTTCGTAGAGTACCCAGGCCGCCTGTTGACCTGATGTTCAAGAACGTCTTCCAGCAGGAGACTGTCTTAGACTGCAATGTCTAAGTGAAGTCCCCGGTGAGCGACCTCCCGTCTGCCATGCTCCCAACTCAGAAGAATTTTGCAGTGGAACAGAGACACCAGTCTGGCCAATATAACAAGAGAGTTAAGGGCCAGTCTCTTTCCAATGGTGAACAAGTTTGCGTGGCTAATAAAGGATGCAGAGGAAAACGCAAGCCCGGCAACAAGTGGTAACCAAATGTCTACACTGTCATGGTTTCAAAGCCTGCACTCCACATCTACAATATTCAGGGTCGGGCTGGAACTGAGAAGGTGCAGCTCAGCAACCTTCTGCTCCAAGTCACTTTCCTCCCCTTGGATGAGACACAAGATATATCTGTCCCCAGCTTCCAGAGCAACAACAGCATGGCAAGTGACACCCATCTGACAGATGTGCCTGAGACTGAAGCTCCTCGATTGGAGTTCATCAGCAGCTGAACCTTCCATGGAGGATGCTCTCTCCTAGCTAGATGGATGAGCTGAGGATCGCAGCCTTAACCCAAGTAACCAACAGATGAACATTGACTCAGATAAGCTTCCTGTGGCTGGTGCTACTGGTGCTGGTGCCCCTATATCCCCCTCCCCTATCCCTGCCCCTTATTGTCCCCCTGCTCCAGAACAACCTAAAAAGGGCCCCCATGCAGAAAATCACTCCACTGCTAGGTTTTGGAGGGTTATCAAACCAATGTGTAGACTGATATAGTCATTGGTATAACAAACTGTAAACACTAAAGGAACATTGATAAGAGTCCCCGTTACTCAACATAGATTTGAAGAAGTTTTTGTTCATGACAGAAGTAGAACTTATGGTCTACACTGTAATGTTAAAGGTGCCTTGATTTTCTGTAAGGAGCAATGAGACCTGATCAATCTCAATTCTGTCTTAACCTTTTATTAGGTCGCTATTTAGCTTAAATACAGTGCATTCGGAAAGTATTCAGACCACTTGATATTTTCCACATTTTGTTACATTGCAGCCTTATTCTAAAATGTTTTTTTTTTAATTCCACCTGATCAATCTACGAACAATACACCATAGTTGTAACGGCGTTCTTCGATTGTAGAAAGAGAGTCGGACCGAAATGCAGCGTAGTGGTTACTCATGACTTAAATAGAAAAAGTGACACATGAAATAACGATACAAAATACAAAACAACAAACGGAACGTGAAACCTATTACAGCCTATCTGGTGAAACTACACAGAGACAGGAACAATCACCCACGAAATACAAAGCGAAACCAGGCTACCTAAATACGGTTCCCAATCAGAGACAACGAGAATCACCTGACTCTGATTGAGAACCGCCTCAGGCAGCCAAGCCTAACTAGACACACCCCTAATCATACACAATCCCAATGCTATAAAACCCCAATACGAACACAACACATAAACCCATGTCCCACCCTGGTCTGACCAAATAATAAAGAAAACACAAAATACTAAGACCAAGGCGTGACAATAGTGACAAAGCAACAAAAAAACTTGAGAGTTTTTTTTTTTGCAAATGTATAAAATGATTGGAAATATCACATTTACATAAGTATTCAGACCCTTTACTCAGTACTTTGTTAAAGCACATTTGGCAGCGATTACAACCTCGAGTCTTCTTGGGTATGACACTACAAGCTTCTGTATTTGGGGAGTTTCTCCCGTTCTTCTCTGCAGATCCCCTCAAGGTTAGATGTGAAATGTTTTGGTACCCTTCCCCAGATCTATGCCTCGATGCATTCCTGTCTCGGAGCTCTAAGGACAATTATTTTGACCTCATAGCTTTGTTTTTGCTCTGACAAGCACTGTCAACTGTGAGACCTTATGTAGGCAGGTGTGAGCTGGGGGGGGGTGTAACAACTGTTGACTCTCCTGTTGTATAATTACACAAAATCTGAATTGTTCTCATGCTTGATGTTAGTGTACATTTGTTTTGCAGTTGTCAGTGCCCTTTTTAATGTCGCACACTTCCTTCTCCTTGCACTCACATTGCTGCTTGTCATTCTAAATGGCACCTTATTGTAGTGAGCCCATGGGCCTCTGGTCATAGGTAGTGCACTATATAGGGCTAATGGTGCAATTTGGGAAGCACACACATTTAGGCTCTGCTGGACAAAAATGCCTGTCTGTCAGTTGCTTAATTTTTTCCCACATGTGAGGGAGTAATTGCAAACTTCCTCCCGATAACTGTAAACGTTTGAAGTTGGAATTTCTAAAGGGGAAGAGAGTACATAATAGTGAAAGACACAGACACAGAGAGTGAAGGCATGTTTCTAAAGGGGGAGGGAGTACATCATAGTGAAAGACACAGACATAGAGAGTGAAGGCATGTTTCTAATGGGGAGGGAGTACATCATAGTGAAAGACACAGACACAATGAGTGAAGGCATGTTTCTAAAGGGGGAGGGAGTACATCATAGTGAAAGACACAGACACAGAGAGTGAAGGCATGTTTCTAAAGGGGAGGGAGTACATCATAGTGAAAGACACAGACACAGAGAGTGAAGGCATGTTTCTAAAGGGAGAGGGAGTACATCATAGTGAAAGACACAGACACAGAGAGTGAAGGCATGTTTCTAAAGGGGAAGGGAGTACATCATAGTGAAAGACACAGACACAGAGAGTGAAGGCATGTTTCTAAAGGGGGAGGGAGTACATCATAGTGAAAGACACAGACACAGAGTGAAGGCATGTTTCTAAAGGGGAAGGGAGTACATAATAGTGAAAGACACAGACATAGAGAGTGAAGGCATGTTTCTAAAGGGGGAGGGAGTACATCATAGTGAAAGACACAGACACAGAGAGTGAAGGCATGTTTCTAAAGGGGAAGGGAGTACATCATAGTGAAAGACACAGACACAGAGAGTGAAGGCATGTTTCTAATGGGGAAGGGAGTACATCATAGTCAAAGACACAGACACAGAGAGTGAAGGCATGTTTCTAAAGGGGAAGGGAGTACATCATAGTGAAAGACACAGACACAGAGAGTGAAGGCATGTTTCTAAAGGGGAAGGGAGTACATCATAGTGAAAGACACAGACACAGAGAGTGAAGGCATGTTTCTAAAGGGGAGGGAGTACATCATAGTGAAAGACACAGACACAATGAGTGAAGGCATGTTTCTAAAGGGGGAGGGAGTACATCATAGTGAAAGACACAGACACAGAGAGTGAAGGCATGTTTCTAAAGGGGAGGGAGTACATCATAGTGAAAGACACAGACACAGAGAGTGAAGGCATGTTTCCCATCCGAAACAGTTTGTTTACATGTTATGACGACATTTTGGTTCGCTTTGGTCTTCAGCAAGGTTTTTTTTTATTAATAACAGATATCTTGAGTTATCTTAGATTCATTCTGACTATTGTCATGAAGAGTAAAACTGGCTACGGCGTCTCAAAAGGGACAAGAAGTACTATTGTCACTTTTTAAAATTGTTTTTCAAGCTTTTACTAGAGTATGCGAGGGACAGCTGTCTGCCTCCTACTCTTTTTACTTTAGGTTATTTAGCAAATGTTTTCTTACTCTACATTGTTGGTTAAAGGCTTGTAGTAAGTAAGCGTTTCACATTAAGGTCTACATCTGTTATATTCGGTGCATGTGACAAAAAAAAATGTATGTGTTCTATGTGTAACTCTATGAATCCACCTTACTAGCCTGAACCGCTACCTGCTAACTAACTGGGAGATGTATGATATCTACTGTAGCTCTTTTGTCCTGATGATAACAAACACAAACATGAACATTTTTAAAATGGCCGACATGTCAATTTAATATATTATCATATTGCATAATCATATATACAAATGCAGAGTAAACTCTAGATAATGGAAATGAACCATTATAAATCATTCACATTTGCATAGTCAGCATAGCCTCCAGAGTCTAATTTCATTATTCTCTCAGCTCGCCTATTGGTACCTCCTCCTGAATTCCCTGTAGGATGTCCATATTCACCGCCTAACGGGATTTCAGGCACCGCTACTAAGTTCCCTATGTAGCTTGTTCTTAAACGCTGAACTACAAAGTTCATTAGAGGATGTGTCAGCGTGTAACTGCTTGGACGGTTTTGTGCCAGACGAGAATCCCCTGACCTACCTCCCCAAAACAGAGACACCCTCTAATTCAGCAAGAGAGAAGTGCATAATGTGATTATAGTGCTGGGCAATAGACTAGCACTGCCTGTCACTGACCCTTCGGTGGAAGCATTTTGCCCACCTCTGGGGAACACTGAGAAACACTGAGGTCTGTAAAGCTTTAATCCAGGGACACATGGCAGTGGGGGGCTCGGTGCCGAGGTAATTCTTTCTACGCTATAGAATTCTTGGGTATATGCTAGAGTGGGGAGCTACATCAGACGTTCTTATCGGTTGGTTGACAAGCAGACTTCATTTTCTGTGATATGTTGTTGATGTAAAACGGGTTATGAAGCGAGTCTCACTTTCCGCAGTGAAAATAATCCTTACTTGTTTGATGCACCAATGGTTGACCATGACAAGAACAGCGACTCATTTCACAAACCGTGAGACTTCAAAGTCTCTTCTTTTAATTATGGTCACAACTGGAAATGCACAATTTGTTTTTTCATTAAAAAATGTTTTTTATTGTTCTTTGGCATAGTGTTGTCACATTTTAAACTTTCCAACATGAGAGAGACGTCATTTTCTTGGACGTGTTTGTATACAAATGTATATAATATAACAACAAAAAATGCTCATTGTCCAGTCGCGTAACATGACTACATATCTTCTAAGTATGATATAATATCAGAACTTGTGATGTAAATGACAGAATCAGACAAATGGGAGGCCCAGTAGAGGAGAGGTGTGAACTAGAGCTGGGGGAGATGAGGGGGGTCAGAGCCACAGAGCTCGCTATTCACTGCACCGCCACCTTCAAACAGCAGGCTATCTCCTGTTTGGCAGGCATTCTGTGCCCAATCTCATCAGGCCGTGTCGCTGCTGCTAGCGGGCGGGATGCTCGCTGGCCGGCCGAGAATAATTGGAGGAATGCTGCCTCTTGTGCCAGGCCACCAGGCCATGAGAACCTGACCCACTGATATTCAGTCTGGTAGTGCTGCAGAGAACAGGAGACCAGAGAACTAGCTGTCTGCCTCCATACATCACTCTCACTGCAGAGAGGAGATCAGAGAACCAGCTGTCTGCCTCCATACATCACTCTCACTGCAGAGAGGAGAGGAGACCAGAGAACCAGCTGTCTGCCTCCATACATCACTCCCACTGCAGAGAGGAGAGGAGACCAGAGAACCAGCTGTCTGCCTCCATACATCACTCCCACTGCAGAGAGGAGAGGAGACCAGAGAACCAGCTGTCTGCCTCCATACATCACTCTCACTGCAGAGAGGAGACCAGAGAACCAGCTGTCTGTCTGCCTCCATACATCACTCTCACAGCAGAAAGGAGATCAGAGAACCAGCTGTCTGCCTCCATACATCACTCCCAATGCAGAGAGGAGAGGAGACCAGGGAACCAGCTGTCTGCCTCCATACATCACTCTCACTGCAGAGAGGAGACCAGAGAAACAGCTGTCCGCCTCCATACATCACTCCCACTGCAGAGAGGAGAGGAGACCAGAGAACCAGCTGTCTGCCTCCATACATCACTCCCACTGCAGAGAGGAGACCAATGAACCAGCTGTCTGCCTCCATACATCACTCTCACTGCAGAGAGGAGACCAGAGAACCAGCTGTCTGCCTCAATACATCACTCTCACTGCAGAGAGGAGACCAGAGAACCAGCTGTCTGCCTCCATACATCACTCCCACTGCAGAGAGGAGATCAGAGAACCAGCTGTCTGCCTCCATACATCCACTGCAGAGAGGAGATCAGAGAACCAGCTCCCACTCACTAGAGAGGAGAACAGAGAACCAGCTGTCTGCCTCCATACATCACTCCCACTGCAGAGAGGAGAACAGAGAACCAGCTGTCTGCCTCCATACATCACTCTCACTGCAGAGAGGAGACCAAAGAACCAGCTGTCTGCCTCCATACATCACTCCCACTGCAGAGAGGAGAGGAGACCAGAGAACCAGCTGTCTGCCTCCATACATCGCTCTCACTGCAGAGAGGAGGCCAGAGAACCAGCTGTCTGCCTCCATACATCACTCCCACTGCAGAGAGGAGAGGAGACCAGAGAACCAGCTGTCTGCCTCCATACATCACTCCCACTGCAGAGAGGAGAGGAGACCAGAGAACCAGCTGTCTGCCTCCATACATCACTCTCACTGCAGAGAGGAGACCAGAGAACCAGCTGTCCGCCTCCATACATCACTCCCACTGCAGAGAGGAGAGGAGACCAGAGAACCAGCTGTCTGCCTCCATACATCACTCTCACTGCAGAGAGGAGGTCAGAGAACCAGCTGTCTGCCTCCATACATCACTCTCACTGCAGAGAGGAGAGGAGACCATAGAACCAGCTGTCTGCCTCCATAAATCCCTCCCACTGCAGAGAGGAGAGGAGACCAGAGAACCAGCTGTCGGCCTCCATACATCACTCTCACTGCAGAGAGGAGACCAGAGAACCAGCTGTCTGCCTCCATAAATCCCTCCCACTGCAGAGAGGAGGTCAGAGAACCAGCTGTCTGCCTCCATACATCACTCTCACTGCAGAGAGGAGAGGAGACCAGAGAACCAGCTGTCTGCCTCCATACATCACTCTCACTGCAGAGAGGAGAGGAGACCATAGAACCAGCTGTCTGCCTCCATACATCACTCCCACTGCAGAGAGGAGAGGAGACCAGGGAACCAGCTGTCTGCCTCCATAAATCCCTCCCACTGCAGAGAGGAGGTCAGAGAACCAGCTGTCTGCCTCCATACATCACTCTCACTGCAGAGAGGAGAGGAGACCAGAGAACCAGCTGTCTGCCTCCATACATCACTCCCACTGCAGAGAGGAGAGGAGACCAGAGAACCAGCTGTCCGCCTCCATACATCACTCTCACTGCAGAGAGGAGAGGAGACCAGAGAACCAGCTGTCTGCCTCCATACATCACTCTCACTGCAGAGAGGAGGTCAGAGAACCAGCTGTCTGCCTCCATACATCACTCTCACTGCAGAGAGGAGAGGAGACCATAGAACCAGCTGTCTGCCTCCATACATCACTCCTACTGCAGAGAGGAGAGGAGACCATAGAACCAGCTGTCTGCCTCCATACATCACTCCTACTGCAGAGAGGAGAGGAGACCAGAGAACCAGCTGTCGGCCTCCATACATCACTCTCACTGCAGAGAGGAGGTCAGAGAACCAGCTGTCTGCCTCCATACATCACTCTCACTGCAGAGAGGAGAGGAGACCATAGAACCAGCTGTCTGCCTCCATACATCACTCCTACTGCAGAGAGGAGAGGAGACCAGAGAACCAGCTGTCTGCCTCCATACATCACTCTCACTGCAGAGAGGAGGTCAGAGAACCAGCTGTCTGCCTCCATACATCACTCTCACTGCAGAGAGGAGAGGAGACCATAGAACCAGCTGTCTGCCTCCATAAATCCCTCCCACTGCAGAGAGGAGAGGAGACCAGAGAACCAGCTGTCGGCCTCCATACATCACTCTCACTGCAGAGAGGAGACCAGAGAACCAGCTGTCTGCCTCCATAAATCCCTCCCACTGCAGAGAGGAGGTCAGAGAACCAGCTGTCTGCCTCCATACATCACTCTCACTGCAGAGAGGAGAGGAGACCAGAGAACCAGCTGTCTGCCTCCATACATCACTCTCACTGCAGAGAGGAGAGGAGACCATAGAACCAGCTGTCTGCCTCCATACATCACTCCCACTGCAGAGAGGAGAGGAGACCAGGGAACCAGCTGTCTGCCTCCATAAATCCCTCCCACTGCAGAGAGGAGGTCAGAGAACCAGCTGTCTGCCTCCATACATCACTCCCACTGCAGAGAGGAGAGGAGACCAGAGAACCAGCTGTCGGCCTCCATACATCACTCCCACTGCAGAGAGGAGAGGAGACCAGAGAACCAGCTGTCGGCCTCCATACATCACTCTCACTGCAGAGAGGAGACCAGAGAACCAGCTGTCTGCCTCCATAAATCCCTCCCACTGCAGAGAGGAGGTCAGAGAACCAGCTGTCTGCCTCCATACATCACTCTCACTGCAGAGAGGAGAGGAGACCAGAGAACCAGCTGTCTGCCTCCATACATCACTCCCACTGCAGAGAGGAGAGGAGACCAGGGAACCAGCTGTCTGCCTCCATAAATCCCTCCCACTGCAGAGAGGAGGTCATAGAACCAGCTGTCTGCCTCCATACATCACTCTCACTGCAGAGAGGAGAGGAGACCAGAGAACCAGCTGTCTGCCTCCATACATCACTCCTACTGCAGAGAGGAGAGGAGACCAGAGAACCAGCTGTCTGCCTCCATACATCACTCCCACTGCAGAGAGGAGAGGAGACCAGAGAACCAGCTGTCTGCCTCCATACATCACTCCCACTGCAGAGAGGAGAGGAGACCAGGGAACCAGCTGTCTGCCTCCATACATCACTCCCACTGCAGAGAGGAGAGGAGACCAGGGAAGCAGCTGTCTGCCTCCATACATCACTCTCACTGCAGAGAGGAAGAGCTCATCCCGGTGATTCTTGCGTCTATTCGGCGCTGTGGCCGACAGGTATCTGGTTCGAGGCAAGGGCTTTTGCTCTAACGATTTCAGACCAGAGAACCAGCTGTCTGCCTCCTCCAGTCATTTGTTTCTCTTTAGGGGTTCGTTGAGCTACTCTTCATTAGGGGTTGAGGATCAGTCAGTCTCTGAGGTATGAACTGGAAAGTTGTGGTCCTGCATGGCCCCTTCATCGCATATGACGGGAGCACCTTTAACTGAAGAACAAATCTTGAAGCCTGGCAGGAGATGAGGTTTTAGTCCTGTGAGTAAGAGCATGTAGATGTGGCTCACCATCAGTGATTAGTTACTTGGAAATGTAATATATTACAAGTTACTCGTTGGATTTTACAGAAGTATCGCATTACTTTAAGAATATTACTTCGTGTGGAAAGTAACGCGTTATATTACCAGTTATATTACTTTGCGTTACTTTCATGAAAAAAATCACACAATTTCACAGCTTTCTTTGACTGTCAGAGGCAGCAAGGCTCTGCCAAAGATACATTTACATTTAAGTCATTTAGCAGACGCTCTTATCCAGAGCGACTTACAAATTGGATAGGCTGCTTACTAACTCAGATTTGGCCACCAGTTTCTCCTTTCATCTGCGGCGTTGCTTTCCTGTGCCAGTGCGGAATCATCATATGGGCTGCTTAATTAGCCATATACACTGTAAGCCAAACATCTGCACAGAGTTCACATCTTTTCATTCAAAATCTTTCTCTCGAGCCGCCAGTTCTGTTTATAGATGTACGGATGCACGTACAATGACCCATAGAGATGTATAGAAGGCACACTTGCCACCAGATGGGAAAGCCCTTTGTGGACTTTGCTATCACAGAAGAAATCAGTGGCAAAGATGTGCCCTTTATACATTTCTAGCCTTTCTCCACTCGCTCGGGTATTCACTGTCACTGTCAAACGCTCCCTAAAACACTTCTGTGAGCAGGCCTTTCTAATTGTCCTGGCCCGGGTATCCAGGAAGGACATTGACCTCATCCCGTCAGTTGAGGATGCCTGGTCATTCTTTAAAAGTAACTTCCTCACCATTTTAGATAAGCATGCTCCGTTCAAAAAATGCAGAACTAAGAACAGATACAGCCCTTGGTTCACTCCAGACCTGACTGCCCCCGACCAGCACAAAAACATCCTGTGGCAGACTGCAATAGAATTGAATAGTCCCCGTGATATGCAACTGTTCAGGGAAGTCAGGAACCCATATCAAACATCTCCAATCGAAAATCAAATCAAGAGTCGGCTTTCTATTTCGCAACAAAGCCTCCTTCACTCACGCCGCCAAGCTTACCCTAGTAAAACTGACTATCCTACCGATCCTCGACTTCGGCGATGTCATCTACAAAATGGCTTCCAACACTCTACTCAGCAAACTGGATGCAGTCTATCACAGTGCCATCCGTTTTGTCACTAAAGCACCTTATACCACCCACCACTGCGACTTGTATGCTCTAGTTGGCTGGCCCTCGCTACATATTCGTCGCCAGACCCACTGGCTCCAGGTCATCTACAAGTCCATGCTAGGTAAAGCTCCGCCTTATCTCAGTTCACTGGTCACGATGGCAACACCCACCCGTAGCACGCGCTCCAGCAGGTGTATCTCACTGATCATCCCTAAAGCCAACACCTCATTTGGCCACCTTTCGTTCCAGTACTCTGCTGCCTGTGACTGGAACGAACTGCAAAAATCGCTGAAGCTGGAGACTTTTATCTCCCTCACCAACTTCAAACATCAGCTATCTGAGCAGCTAACTGATCGCTGCAGCTGTACATAGTCTATTGGTAAATAGCCCACCCATTTTCACCTACCTCATCCCCATACTGTTTTTATTTATTTACTTTTCTGCTCTTTTGCACACCAATATCTCTACCTGTACATGACCATCTGATCATTTATCACTCCAGTGTTCATCTGCAAAATTGTAATTATTCGCCTTCCTCCTCATGCCTTTTGCACACAATGTATATAGACTCCCCTTTTTTCCTACTGTGTTATTGACTTGTTAATTGTTTACTCCATGTGTAACTCTGTGTTGTCTGCTCACACTGTTTTGCTTTATCTTGGCCAGGTCGCAGTTGCAAATGAGAACTTGTTCTCAACTAGCTTACCTGGTTAAATAAAGGTGAGATAAAATAAGAAATGTGGAAAAAGAGTCCAGATCGGGTCATGGAAACACGCGCTCGGTAGAGATGTGATTCTGAAAGTAACACACGTGTTGTTTGACAAAGTAACTGTAGTAATATTACCCCATTTGATAAAATAACATGTTACTTTACTCCGTTACTCATTAAAGTAATCTGATTACGTAAAGCGGCACACCCAACACTGCTGCTACCCCCAGAGGTGTGTCCTGCTGTCCAACTGAGAAGATGGGTTGCATCTCATTGTTTTCTTCAGAAAGTGCCTAGAAGTGAACGATTTTAATGAATGTTGCCAGTTTTAGGAAACCACAGCACATTGTTTACAAATCATACTGTATGTTGCCATGGTATTGTTTGTCTAGAATAAAAACAACCATTCATGACTGTTTATTTAACTAGCCAAGTCAGTTAAGAACAAATCCTTAATTACAATTACAACCTACACTGGACAAATTGTGTTATGGGACTTCCAGTCATGGCCAGATGGGAACCAGCCTGGATTTGAACCAGGGTCTGTAGTGATGCCTTGAGCACTGAGATGCAGTGCCTTTAAACACTGCGCCACTCTGGAGCACCCTGAAAATTTGCAACAAGAGCATCTAAATGAATAATCACTCCTTTAATCATGTACACTCTGCTAAGTTGTTGTTGTAAGCCTACCACACACACTGTCAACATATGAAATGCTGTATTTATGCGTCAGATGGGATTTCCTCAAAGAAAGGGTGGCTGGTGGCCCGTTACCAAAACATTTATGAACTGCTAAATATCAATTTCCGTCACAGTGCTACGATATGATTCAACAAACAAGACAAGTCAACAGACAAAACAACTCTATTTCCCTCCCTTCATTGAAACAGGCATTTTAAAACAAACAAATCTGTGCATGGCTGACAATGTGGCTGATTCCCCCAACAGATGCTCTCAGGCTTCCCCGAGGAATCCCTGGAATTTGACAAGCCACCCACTTGGTGTTCTCCATTCATTCATGCTGCTTTAGTCTCCTTCTCCCCCTCTACCCCTCTCCTCTCTACCCCTCTCCTCTCTCCCCTCTCTCCTCGTTCCTCGGTTGAACCTCCTTTCTATCCCATTTCTGCTGCCTAGCTGCCCTGGTTTAAGGAAGCCATTCGGAGCTAATGAACTACTGAAATCATGCAAACAGCTTCATTATGTTGACTGGGGGAAGAACATGGGGGTAGGGAGATGGGATGGTCTGGTCTGCAAAGGGAATGCAGGGTATTTTACCAGGATTACATTGAGTTATTTGAAACAGGAGAATTAAAGGGTGGGGGAGGGACACTGTTGAAAAGGCAAAGAGAAGAGTGAAAACAGGTGGAGAGAGGATACGTGAAGGAAAACTTTCTAATTGATGATGGTAAACCCTTTAACAACTGAATGTCTTTGGGGAATTGCATAGTTCTAAATATAGGCTCAGGAAATCTAACCTAATGCTTTTTGTTGTAAAGATCAGTCCCACTCGTACAACCTATATCCAAATGTATGCATTTAGTAATGCCATTTGTTAATGGCTGCCATCACATCATATCACATCAATCATCACCCGACTGTACTCATAATGAAATTAGGACGTTAAGACTACCCAAACCTGTTGAATTCCAAACCTGTTGAGACCTAAACCTGTTGAGGCTCAAAACCTGTT
Organism: Oncorhynchus gorbuscha; assembly: GCF_021184085.1. Classification (NCBI taxonomy): domain Eukaryota; kingdom Metazoa; phylum Chordata; class Actinopteri; order Salmoniformes; family Salmonidae; genus Oncorhynchus; species Oncorhynchus gorbuscha. Next base: position 12,795,148 of record NC_060173.1, read on the forward strand.
GAGGCTCAAACCTGTTGAGACCCAAACCTGTTAAGACCCAAACCTGTTGAGACCCAAACCTGTTAAGACCCAAACCTTTTGAGACCCAAACCTTTTGAGACCCAAACCTGTTGAATTCCAAACCTGTTGAGACCCAAACCTGTTGAGGCTCAAAACCTGTTGAGGCCCAAACCTGTTGAGACCCAAACCTGTTAAGACCCAAACCTGTTGAGACCCAAACCTGTTAAGACCCAAACCTTTTGAGACCCAAACCTGTTGAATTCCAAACCTGTTGAGACCCAAACCTGTTGAGGCTCAAAACCTGTTGAGACCCAAACCTGTTGAATTCCAAACCTGTTGAGACCCAAACCTGTTGAGACCCAAACCTGTTGAATTCCAAACCTGTTGAGAACTAAACCTGTTCAATTCCAAACCTGTTGAGACCAAAACCTGTGGAATTCCAAACCTGTTGAGACCCAAACCTGTTGAATTCCAAACCTGTTGAGACCCAAACCTGTTGAGGCTCAAAACCTGTTGAGGCCCAAACCTGTTGAGCCCAAACCTGTTAAGGCCCAAACCTGTTGAGACCCAAACCTGTTTAATTCCAAACCTGTTGAGACCCAAACCTGTTAAGACCCAAACCTGTTGAGACCCAAACCTGTTGAATTCCAAACCTGTTGAGACCCAAACCTGTTGAGACCCAAACCTGTTGAGACCCAAACCTGTTGAGACCCAAACCTGTTGAATTCCAAACCTGTTGAGACCCAAACCTGTTGAGGTTCAAAACCTGTTGAGGCCCAAACCTGTTGAGGCCCAAACCTGTTGAGACCCAAACCTGTTGAATTCCAAACCTGTTGAGACCCAAACCTGTTGAATTCCAAACCTGTTGAGACCCAAACCTGTTGAATTCCAAACCTGTTGAGACCCAAACCTGTTGAATTCCAAACCTGTTGAGACCCAAACCTGTTGAGGCTCAAAACCTGTTGAGGCCCAAACCTGTTGAGTCCCAAACCTGTTGAGACCCAAACCTGTTGAATTCCAAACCTGTTGAGACCCAAACCTGTTGAGACCCAAACCTGTTGAATTCCAAACCGGTTGAGAACCAAACCTGTTAAATTCCAAACCTGTTGAGACCAAAACCTGTGGAATTCCAAACCTGTTGAGACCCAAACCTGTTGAGGCTCAAAACCTGTTGAGGCCCAAACCTGTTGAGCCCAAACCTGTTAAGGCCCAAACCTGTTGAGACCCAAATCTGTTTAATTCCAAACCTGTTGAGACCCAAACCTGTTAAGACCCAAACCTGTTGAGACCCAAACCTGTTGAATTCCAAACCTGTTGAGACCCAAACCTGTTGAGACCCAAACCTGTTGAGACCCAAACCTGTTGAATTCCAAACCTGTTGAGACCCAAACCTGTTGAGGCTCAAAACCTGTTGAGGCCCAAACCTGTTGAGACCCAAACCTGTTGAATTCCAAACCTGTTGAGACCCAAACCTGTTGAATTCCAAACCTGTTGAGACCCAAACCTGTTGAATTCCAAACCTGTTGAGACCCAAACCTGTTGAATTCCAAACCTGTTGAGACCCAAACCTGTTGAATTCCAAACCTGTTGAGACCCAAACCTGTTGAATTCCAAACCTGTTGAGACCCAAACCTGTTGAATTCCAAACCTGTTGAGACCCAAACCTGTTGAATTCCAAACCTGTTGAGACCCAAACCTGTTGAGGCTCAAAACCTGTTGAGGCCCAAACCTGTTGAGTCCCAAACCTGTTGAGACCCAAACCTGTTGAATTCCAAACCTGTTGAGACCCAAACCTGTTGAGACCCAAACCTGTTGAATTCCAAACCGGTTGAGAACCAAACCTGTTAAATTCCAAACCTGTTGAGACCAAAACCTGTGGAATTCCAAACCTGTTGAGACCCAAACCTGTTGAATTCCAAACCTGTTGAGACCCAAACCTGTTGAGGCTCAAAACCTGTTGACACCCAAACCTGTTGAATTCCAAACCTGTTGAGACCCAAACCTGTTGAGACCCAAACCTGTTGAGACCCAAACCTGTTGAGACCCAAACCTGTTGAGACCCAAACCTGTTGAGGCTCAAAACCTGTTGAGGCCCAAACCTGTTGAGACCCAAACCTGTTGAGACCCAAACCTGTTGAATTCCAAACCTGTTGAGACCCAAACCTGTTGAATTCCAAACCTGTTGAGACCCAAACCTGTTGAATTCCAAACCTGTTGAGACCCAAACCTGTTGAATTCCAAACCTGTTGAGACCTAAACCTGTTGAGGCTCAAAACCTGTTGAGGCCCAAACCTGTTGAGACCCAAACATGTTAAGACCCAATATGTGGCCCTTTTTATATCTACTTGGTTCATCACTGGGAAGGAAGATTCTCAACAGCTGGAGTTGTTTTAAAGATCATTTATATTTCACCAGAATAGGTGCTCTATATTAGGATAAGCCTAGTTCATGTTCTCCGTTGTTTGACACAATTGTTGACCATTATAAAGTTCATAGGTTAACATCATGAAAAGCTTTTTATCGCTTCAATTTCCCCTGACATTTTAGACAAATTATAATATTTTTTGGGATTCTTCCTTCTTTTTTCCTCTCTGATAGTTTTGTGGAGCTCCACCCTGGAAATCCTGGGGATGTGTGGGGGCCATATTCAACTGAGCCATATGGGGACACAAACTGATTGTGTCAAAAGAAATATACTGCAGTCAGAGATGGTGGAGGCCAACAGTGAGTTAGTGTTTCCTGACTGTGCTCTTCAGGCCAAAACTGATACAGGCGCTCTAAGACAGTTTCCTGTAGATAAGATATATTAGTTAGTAAAGGCCTTGCTGCATGTTGAAGACGATATTGGTAGAGATATAAAAGCGTTAGAGGCTATTTTGATATCAAAAATCTATATTTCTATTTCTATTAGAATGATGCTTGTCATATCAATATATGGCATAGCAGTCAGACATCCTTTGTCCTCGTCTTGTCATGTCCCATATATATATATATATATATATATATATATATGTATATATATATTTCCACCTTTCTTCGCATATCTTTTATATATTTTATTTTCCAAATACTCAACTTCAAAACACTCTCCTGCAACCGGCCAAACCAATTAAAAAATCAATATATTGTTTACGTCAAATCTGAAATCCACAATAGAAGCTAACCAGAAGCTAACCAGAAGCTAGTCAGAAGCTAACCAGAAGCTAACCAGAAGCTAGCCAGAAGCTAGCCAGAAGCTAGCCAGTTTACTGGCTAACGTTAGTATTCAGCTAACCACGGTTTCTGGTCATCAGCTATCCTATAGCTCGAAAATCTATCGGCAGTTTTGTACAACGCAACTGAGACCAGAACAGCTAGCTGCTATCCATGTGACTATTGGCTTACGTCGATCTCGGAGCAAACATCAATTATTCCGGAGCTAGCCAGCTAAAGAGTTCCATCAGCCACTCCTGTGCTACAATCACCTATCCGGACCCGTTTTACTGCCAATGCGGAGCCCCACCGGTCCTTCACGACTGGACTACCGACGTTATCTGCCCGAGGGAGTTATCCAACTGGCCCCTCCGTCACGACGTTACCTGAACGCCCATCTGCTGCCCGCTAATCGTTAGTTGTCTTATTGGCTGCTATCTCAATAGGTCTATAGGACAATTTTTCTTGGGTCACTATAACTATATCAATTTTGCCAATTGGGTTGATCCCCTCTACCACACGGAACCCCACTAATCTACAGACGGAAACACACGAGGTGGCTGAAAACAGACCTCCATCCTATGCTAGCTTGCTACCGATGGCCCGGCTAGCTGTCTGAATCTCGGTGACCCCAACCAACCTCACTACTCACTGGAACCTTATGATCACTCGACTAAGCATGCCTCTCCTTAATGTCAATATGCCTTGTCCATTGCTATTCTGGTTAGTGTTTATTGGCGTATTTCACTGTAGAGCCTCTAGCCCTGCTCACTATACCTTATCCAACCTTTCAGTTACACCACCCACACATGTGATGACATCACCTGGTTTCAATGATGTTTCTAGAGACAATATCTCGCTCATCATCACTCAATACCTAGGTTTACCTCCACTGTATTCACATCCTACCATACCTTTGTCTGTACATTATACCTTGAAGCTATTTTACCACCCCCAGAAACCTCCTTTTACTCTCTGTTCCAGATGACCAATTCTCATAGCTTTAAGCTGTACCCTTATCCTACGTAAAATGTATGCACACATGACTGTAAGTCGCTTTGGATAAAAGCGTCTGCTAAATGGCATATATTATTATTATATTATTATATTACTCCTCCTCTGTTCTTCTGGTGATGTAGAGGTGAATCCAGGCCCTGCAGTGCCTAGCTCCACTCCTATTCCCCAGGCGCTCTCTTTTCATGACTTCTGTAACCGTAATAGCCTTGGTTTACATTTACATTACATTTAAGTCATTTAGCAGACACTCTTATCCAGAGCGACTTACAAATTGGTGCATGCACCTTATGGCATCCAGTGGAACAGTCACTTTACAATAGTGCATCTAAATTTTAAAGGGGGGGGGGGGGGTGATGGTTTCATGCATGTTAACATTAGAAGCCTCCTTCCTAAGTTTGTTTTATTCACTGCGTTAGCACACTCTGCCAACCTGGATGTTCTAGCTGTGTCTGAATCCTGGCTTAGGAAGACCACCAAATATTCTGAAATTTTCATCCCTAACAACATTTTCAGACAAGATAGAACGGCCAAGGGGGGTGGTGTTGCAATCTACTGCAAAGATAGCCTGCAGAGTTCTGTCCTACTATCCAGGTCTGTACCCAAACAATTTGAACTTCTACTTTTAAAAATCCACCTCTCTAAAAACAAGTCTCTCACCGTTGCCGCCTGCTATAGACCACCCTCTGCCCCCAGCTGTGCTCTGGACACCATATGTGAATTGATTGCCCCCCATCTAGCTTTAGAGCTCGTGCTGCTAGGCGACCTAAACGGAAACATGCTTAACACCCCAGCCATCCTACAATCTAAGCTTGATGCCCTCAATCTCACACAAATTATCAATGAACCTACCAGGTAGGTTTATGGCCCTCCAGGACACCTACACCACCCGATGTCACAGGAAGGCCATAAAGATCATCAAGGCCAACAACCACCTGAGCCACTGCCTGTTCACCCAGCTATCATCCAGAAGGCGAGGTCAGTACAGCTGCATCAAAGCTGGGACCGAGAGACTGAAAAACAGCTTCTACCTCAAGGCCATCAGACTGTTAAACAGCCACCACTAACATTGAGTGGCTGCTGCCAACACACTGACTCAACTCCAGCCACTTTAATAATGGGAATTGATGGGAAATTATGTCAAATATATCACTAGCCACTTTAAACAATGCTACCTAATATAATGTTTACATACCCTACATTATTCATCTCATATGTATACGTATATACTGTACTTTATATCATCTACTGCATCCTTATGTAATACATGTATCACTAGCCACTTTAACTATGCCACTTTGTTTACATACTCATCTCATATTTGGATAAAAGCGTCTGCTAAATGGCATATATTATTATTATATTATATTATATTATTATTATTATTATTATATTATATGTATATACTGCACTCAATACCATCTACTGCATCTTGCCTATGCCGCTCTGTACCATCACTCACTCATATATCTTTATGTACATATTCCTATCCCCTTACACTTGTGTCTATAAGGTAGTAGTTTTGGAATTGTTAGCTAGATTACTTGTTGGTTATTACTGCATTGTCGAAACTAGAAGCACAAGCATTTCGCTACACTCGCATTAACATCTGCTAACCATGTGTATGTGACAAATAACATTTTATTTGATTTGATTTGAGGTACCACTCCAAAGCCATAGACACGGGCACCCTCATAGATATCATCCTAACCAACTTGCCCTCTAAATACACCTCTGCTGTTTTCAACCAAGATCTCAGCGATCACTGCCTCATTGCCTGCATCCGTAATGGGTCAGCGGTCAAATGACCTCCACTCATCACTGTCAAACGCTCCCTGAAACACTTCAGCGAGCAGGCCTTTCTAATCGACCTGGCAGGGGTATCCTGGAAGGATATTGATCTCATCCCTTCAGTAGAGGATGCCTGGTTATTTAAAAAAAAGCCTTCCTCACCATCTTAAATAAGCATGCCCCATTCAAGAAATTTAGAACCAGGAACAGATGTAGCCCTTGGTTCTCTCCAGACCTGACTGCCCTTAATCAACACAAAATCATCCTATGGCGTTCTGCATTAGCATTGAACAGCCTCCGTGTTATGCCACTTTTCAGGGAAGCTAGAAAGGTTAGTTAGGAACCAATATACACAGGCAGTTAGAAAAGCCAAGACTAGCTTTTTCAAGCAGAAAATTTCTTCCTGCAACACAAACTCAAAAAAGTTCTGGGAGACTGTAAAGTCCATGGAGAATAAGAACACCTCCTCCCAGCTGCCCACTGCACTGAAGATAAGAAACACGGTCACCACCGATAAATCCATTAGAATTGAGAATTTCAATAAGCATTTTTCTATGGCTGGCCATGCTTTCCACCTGGTTACCCCTACCCCAGTCAACAGCACTGCACCCCCCACAGCAACTCGCCCAAGCCTTCCCCATTTCTCCTTCTCCCAAATCCAGTCAGCTGATGTTCTGAAAGAGCTGCAAAACCGAAACCCCTATAAATCAGCCGGGCTAGACAATCTGGACCCTCTCTTTCTATAATTATCTGCCGAAATTGTTGCTACCCCTATTACTAGCCTGTTCAACCTCTCTTTCGTGTCTGAGATTCCCAAAGATTGGAAAGCAGCTGCGGTCATCCCCCTCTTCAAAGGGGGGACCCTCTTGACTCAAACTGCTATAGACCTACAGTGGGGCAAAAAAAGTATTTAGTCAGCCACCAATTGTGCAAGTTCTCCCACTTAAAAAGAAGAGAGAGGCCTGTAAATATTCATCATAGGTACACTTTAATCAACTATGACAGACAAAATGAAAAAGAAAATCCAGAAAATCACATTGTAGGATTGTTTATGAATTTATTTGCAAATTATGGTGGAAAATAAGTATTTGGTCAATAACACAAGTTTATCCCAATACTTTGTTATATACCCTTTGTTGGCAATGGCAGAGGTCAAACGTTTTCTGTAAGTCTTCACAAGGTTTTCACACACTGTTACTGGTATTTTGGCCCATTCCTCCATGCAGATCCGCTCTAGAGGAGTGATGTTTTGGAGCTGTTGCTGGGCAGCACGGACTTTCAACTCCCTCCAAAGATTTTCTATGGGGTTGAGATCTGGAGACTGGCCGTATCAAGTCCAGTCTGCTTGCCCTATCAAGTCCAGTCTGCTTGCCATATCAATTGCAGTCTGCTTACCGTGTCAAGTCTAGTCTGCTTGCCATATCAAGCCTAGTCTGCTTGCCATATCAAGTCTAGTCTGCTTGCCATATCAAGTCTAGTCTGCTTTCCATATCAAGTCCAGTCTGCTTGCCATGTCTAGTCTGCTTTCCATATCAAGTCCACTCTGCTTGCCATATCAACCCTTTATGGACAACAGAAAATAATGAGCGCTTCTCTCAATCTTCTTTAGTCTGGAGCTCTCACTAACTATTCATGTCTTTATGGGGTTAAGACAATAACAATAACTCAGTATTGTCTCTAGACCCAAATGATGTTGATAAGGGACAGAGAGTATAAAGGAAAAGGCTATATCACATGGGCTATCTACTGTCTAAACATGATCATGCACATGATCATGCATTACCATCCCGCAGCATCCAATAAAGGGGTCCACCCCTCCCTCCATATTGTCCTCACACCCCATGTGAAGGATGCCCCACGTTACCACAACCCACAGCACCACAAACAGACCCAACCAAACCCATACCCCACGTTACCACAACCCACAGCACCACAAACAGACCCAACCGAACCCATACCCCACGTTACCACAACCCACAGCACCACAAACAGACCCAACCAAACCCATACCCCACATTACCACAACCCACACCACCACAAACAGACCCAACCAAACCCATACCCCACATTACCACAACTCACACCACCACAAACAGACCCAACCAAACCCATACCCCACATTACCACAACTCACACCACCACAAACAGACCCAACCAAACCCATACCCCACATTACCACAACCCACACCACCACAAACAGACCCAACCAAACCCATACCCCATGTTACCACAACCGACACCACCACAAACAGACCCAACCAAACCCATACCCCACGTTACCACGATTCACACCACCACAAACAGACCCAACCAAACCCATACCCCACGTTACCACTATTCACACCACCACAAACAGACCCAACCAAACCCATACCCCACGTTACCACAACCCACACCACCACAAACAGACCCAACCAAACCCATACCCCACATCAGCCCCTCTCCTCAGAACAAACAGTCACCCCTTCTTCATTCGAGACGTCACCCCGTTCTCATTGTGCTCATTACCCACCCAGCGCCGTAGCTGGGGCCCCTTGGCCCATAAGCATCCACCTGCCAGACCGTTTCACTGGGCAGCCGCCCAATCTGTTTGGTCAGCATGGGCCTGGGACCCTCTACACACATACATATACACATTTACACACACACACATGCATGCATGAAAGTGCACACACACACACACACACACACACACACACACACACACACACACACACACACACACACACACACACACACACACACACACACACACACACACACACACACACACACACACACACACACACACACACACACACACACACACATTGCCCTCCACATCTTGGGACCTTTAACTGTCAACTGCCCCTCTTCCCACACTGCTGTAGACCATGGCCCGCTGTTTGTCTGCTGTTCTGAGAATTAGGTCAAGGGCCTCCACATCTTCTGTTCATCCATCAGAGGTTTTCCAAAAACATATTGCCTGGCAAATTTGATTTCATTGATAGAAAATGTCAGGCGTATTGTTACTAATGTTAATCTGAGAAACGATTTGCTCGGCTTGGAGGTTGGATTAAATGAAGCACGGAGGCCCTATGATTTGTAGTATTACGTAACCTACAGTAAGGCTTGTTACCTTACCGTAGCCATGCTAGGTCGCCAGGTTAGCTAGGACAGCATTGGCCTTATTCTGGCCAATGTGCTGTCATCTATCAGTTTTTCAAAGTTAACTGTAACCCTCTTTTGAGCCCTGAGATAATATCCGACCTTTCAAAATAGTCTAGACCTCTACTATATTCATGAAATCTAGTTTGCAAGTTACTGTAAGCCTACTGTACGTTTTCTACAGTTCTACTGTATCTGTTTAATCCTTTTCAGACATGGTCGAGTGTCAGCCAACATTTTCACAGAGACAATAAAGTGAGTATTGTATCAGAGAGAACCAGGCTCAAGTTGAACCTCTCTATATTTCTTCTGACTCTGTGACTTCAAGGGACTGAAGGGGTTCAGAGCCTAGAATCTCTCACTCAGAATGAGGGATTTACTATTTGTATTTATTTTCCAGACCTCTGTTTGCTTTTGGATATGAATGGGGCCCTTCTATCCTGTGTTCCATACTCGTACGCCCCAGTTCTCAGCCCATGTCGGCGTGGGAAGTCCAAGGAGGACGTCATTTGAACAGTGTAATGTGCTTTCCAGCCACCCCATAAATGCCAAAGAACTCCTTTGTTGTTGGAATTCCTGTCCTGATGGCTGCGGGAAGATGTTTTGGGGTGGGGGGTGCTGCTGCTGACGGGGGGGGGGGGGGTGGTTATATGTCACCTTAGCTGACATGTTAGTTATATGTCACTTACAAAACTCAGAATTTTAATGCATGCTAATATTGCCTCACAGACCATGAAAGACTCAAATGATTATTATAGATCTGGGTTAAATAATTGGGTTTGGTTCCATAGGGCGAATCAACACACACTCAAAACAACATCCTGCTTGATGTTAGGTGTGTAGTAATGAATAAGAACAAGATCTGTTAGGGTGTGGATCACCTTATTGATCTGTCTGGAATTGAGATTATTATGCATGATATTAGCTATTAGCTAGTTATGTCCGTGTCTCAGACATGACCTTGAGTAAACCTACAAGATTATTTATCAAAACCAATTTTTGGGGGATCTGAACATTTTTGATTTGGGTTTTAGTTCCAGTGTTTTTACTACTGTTGAAGTATGAGAAACTTGCCATGAGAAAATTATTATGGTGAATGATCCAATGATTATGGTAAATGATCCGATTGGGTTCTCGTGAGAAAATGGTTATGGTGAATGATCCGATTAGGTTCTCATGAGAAAATGGTTATGGTAAATGATCCGATTGGGTTCTCGTAAGAAAATGGTTATGGTAAATGATCCGATTGGGTTCTCGTAAGAAAATGGTTATGGTAAATGATCCGATTGGGTTCTCGTGAGAAAATGGTTATGGTGAATGATCCGAGTGGGTTCTCGTGAGAAAATGGTTATGGTGAATGATCCGATTGGGTTCTCGTGAGAAAATGGTTATGGTAACTGATCCGATTGGGTTCTCGTGAGAAAATGGTTATTGTAAATGATCCGATTGGGTTCTCGTGAGAAAATGGTTATTGCGATGGGTTTCTCACTTGCACAATAACATTGATGATGAAGAGCTTTTCATGCAAAAGGCTTCTCATACATCCTGGCAAACTAGTTTGAAGTAGGAACTTTTAAATATGATCATGAATCTTGCAGATCTGGGATGAAATAAATGTGTCTTTGAGTATCTGGTATTTTAAATAAATGTTTTCTGTGTATTTGATTATTTTCAAATACACACCCCAAAACAACTACTTTTATTTGAGGATTTAACTTGCAAAAATGAAATAGCTACCAAATTGATTTTAGAAATACTTATTTCAAATACTATTTTAACATACTTGGGTTATTTCAAAATCGAAATATAAATATTAAACTACTTGTCTTTTCAAATAAAATGTATCTGAATATTTACTTTGAATGAATGTGAAAGTAATTTAGATATTTGAAATAGTATTTGAACCCAGGTCTGGAATCCTGCAAGGCAAGCTATACGATTGTTGTTGTTCTCTTATTACAGGGATATTCAACCTGGGGTCCACGGCTCTCTAGGGGTTCACTGAGGTACTGCAGAAAATATTGGAAATATTTAAAACATTTACTTAAGTGATTTTATGAATATACATGGAAAGAACAGAATAAACACATTTTGAATTACATACCTACAGTAGAAAAGAGAGAGAATGTCTTCTTTCTAATGACTACTTTATTTATCAACTCCTAATATTGAGATAATTACACTTACTGGAGTATTTGACATATGTAGGATCTTAATTTGAGCCAGTTTGCTACAGCAGATAAATAATCCTGCAGCAACAGGAAATTTGAATTATTATAATACTATAATTCATGGATATGTTTGGTTGATACATTTTACATTAGGGCAAATCCAGTCTGAAATGTTGAAGTGGTAATTACAAACTTTAGAAGACATTTTAAACCCTGAATACACTAAAAGTTTGCCGACCATGTTGTTGTCAAGTTGTGTTGCCTCCATGCTGTGTTGTTGTCTTAGGTCTCTCTTTATAGTAGTGTTGTGTTGTCTCTCTTGTCGTGATGTGTGTTTTGTCCTATATATATATTTTTTTTTTTTATTTTTTTTTTTTTTTTTTTTTATCCAAGCCACCGTTCCCGCAAGAGGCCTTTTGCCTTTTGGTAGGCCGTCATTGTAAATAAGAATTTGTTCTTAACTGACTTGCCTAGTGAAACAAAAGTTACATAAAAATACAAATAAAATTCTCATCAAATAGTGATCAAATTAAGATGCTACATCTGTAGGCTTTGAAAAATAAGTTGTGGTTAGTGCCACTGGCAGCTGGTAATCTTTCTAGACATACATTTTTGCCCACACATAGCTAACCTTTGTTTAAACAGCTTAAGCTCTTAGTGAAAATGTGTGTGGAGTTACTTTTCTAGCTAATAGGCTGTTAGAGTTTACACTCCAATTATAATGTGTGGAGGTTAAAATATTGGAAAACTATCTACCAAATCTATTCATTTTAGAATGTTGATTAATTTTGCTTGCCATTATCATTCACCTGATGAGTCAAAACATGTGAAACGTGTCTTGCTAAACATGTGATGTGGGTCCATGGATCACCAATATGCCTGGGCGGTGGTCCCTTGGCAAAAAAAAGGCCGTAAGACCCTGTTTTAGTCGATTATTTTCCAACTATCATTATTAAACCACAGACAAAGTGACCACCACATTGAAGAAACCCTGTACTGACCGTTGGGTTTAAGGGTAGGTGTTGGGGTGATGGGGCTGGAGCTGTTTTGTCTTTTTAAAGACGCCGTCTTTGTAAGGGGTCTTATAGAAGGGAAAACACTGGAGTTAAGAGTGGGGGAAATGGATTGTCCCCTCCTTTTCTCTTTCTCCTTTACTGGGAAACCTCACCATAAAGACAACAGAAGTTCAGAGGATCCCTGGATATAAGCACTATCCAGAAAGACAAAGAGCTCCATGTCACAGGTCACACTGACCTAAAGCTTTGAGAAATGCTAAACGATGTGTCAGCTAGGGCCAAACCTGGCTAGCCTGGCTGACTGCAAGGAAAAGTCTTATCCAAGGGAAGGGAGGAAGGAGTCTGAAGTTGACAAATGGCAGTGCCCACTGTACATTTTTCCTCCTCTATTTCCTTCTTTCTTTCCTTCGCTCTTTCCTTCTCTCTCCACTGAAGGATTTACAGCTGGACCCGGAGGGCATGAGCAGGGCCTGAGAGCCTTGGGCTACAACACAGGCAACTATTTACAGGTCCACAATAGGAGAGACTGGGTGGTTCTGATTTGCGATTATCCATGGTGGACTAGCCATATAAGGTCATAGAGGTCCCCTGTAGAGGTGACCGTTGAACAACATGCGCCAAAATATACACTTTCCTAACTAACAGGTTCAACTTCAAGTTCATCCATATAACAGTAAACTTAGTGTTGTCGCCTACGTATGTGCTGCTTCCAAATCTGTTCGCTAAGTATTGGCTGTTTTGGCATGATAAGCCTGTAGTCCCTCCAGGAGCCTGCTGTAGCCAGACGGGAGCAGATGGGACAGCGTGTCTAACAGTGGTAATCCTAAAGAGGTGTTCTTGTCATAACCTTTTTGTTTACAACATGGAAAGAGATGTGCAGCAAGCTTTATTATGTCTGTCAGTCTACTAGAAAATGAACCATGAAGACGATGAGCTATACATTTTTTTATAAAAATGAAGGCCTGTGCTCAGGAATTGTATTTTTTTTTATTAGGCAAGTCAGTTAAGAACAAATTCTTATTTACAGTGACAGCCTATCCCAGTAAAAACCCAGACCCAATTGTGCGCTGCCCTATGGGACATCCAATAACAGCCAGATTTGATTTGGCCTGGAAATGAACCAGGGACTATAGTAATAGCTCTTGCACTGAGATGCCGTGGCTTAGACCACTGCGCCACGCGGGAGCCAAATGTGTGTGCGTGTGTGCGCCCGGTCGCCAGGTGTACCGGTGTTTCCTCCGACACGTTGGTGTGGCTGGCTTCCGGGTTAAGCGGACATTGTGTCAAGAAGCAGTGCCGCTCAGCTGGGTTGTGTTTCGGAGGACGCACGGCTCTCAACCTTTGCCTTTCCGAGTCCGCAGCGATGGGACAAGACTGTAACTACCAATTGGATACCACGAAATTGGGTAGAAAAAGGGGTAAAAAAAACATGTTAAGAAATAAAGGAACGTGTGCGCCATGTTTGTGTCATTTGAGAGACATTATTTGTTTTCACATTTTCAAAACTAACTATAAACCTATAAAACATGTATCCTACAGAAGCAGCCTGGATTACTGTGTTACTGTGGAATATAACTTGGGGATGAAAATGTCCATGGTTGGCGGCCTTTTGGATACACACGACGCAACCGCACTATAAGAGCCAGCTTCATAGTTTCTGTATGTAATACCCATCCTTCAGCCTGTATGCTTGTCTTTCTAGTGATGTCATTTAGGAAGGTTTGCTTGTTTGCCCTGTATTCTATGTTACTTGGCCAAAACGACCCGAAGAGAACTCCTACAGAATATGATTTGTTTAGACCCTTTAGGTATTATACACAGCTGAGCTCAGACATCAGACCAGAATCTGGTGGTAGGAATTTAACATATCATGGTTAGGTTGCTGGTCAATATCTGTTTGGTTAAGAGACTCAGGTCCACAGCTGCCTGAACTAAAGTTGCACCATCTTCACTCATCTTCACAAAAGGAAAGTAAAGTAACTTACAGTCAAGTAAAGTACAGTAAAGCAAAGTACAGTAAAGCAAAGTACAGTCAAGTGAAGTAATAGTAGTAAAAGTATCATTATCAGTAGCATGATCAGTAGCATTATCAATATTATTATTAGTATCATTATCAGTATCAGTATCATTATTAGCATCATTATCAGTAGCATTATCAGTGTCGTTATCAGTAACATTATCGTTATCGGTAGCGTTATCTGTGTCGATATTTGTATGCTTATCTGTAGCATTATCGTTATCGGTAGCATTTTCGGTAGCATTGTCAGTATCTGTATCGGTAGCATTATCATTATCTATATCGTTATAGGTATCATTATCTGTGTCATTATCAGCAGTGTTATCAGTAGCATTATCAGTATCAGTAAAAGTATTTGTAAAAGTGTCTACCATTCATCTAATATATCAATGCAAGAGAAATCAACAGGCACTTCTGTGCCTTTTCTTTTGTTGTTTTTCCACTTAAATGCTAATTAGGGTGAGTTAATGAGTGAATCGAGGAGCTGAGTGTGGAGCTGTTTGCATTGTGCCAATGTGTCTAATTGAGCTTTGGCAGGTTGCTTGACGTGATGCCAGGCTGAGGTTGCATGGATGGGAGCTAACAGTGCCTTGTGTTTCACAGGAGTCCAGTCTAGATGAGATGTGGGAGATGTAATTACAATGTCATTCTTTTCAGGAACCAATGTGTTACTGGGTTAGTAGTGTCTGTTTATTATTAAAGAAACATCCTGTCTCTCCTGGCCCATAGACTAATGTCAGGGTAAGGAAAGTAAAGATTAATAGAAAATGACTCAAGTAAAAGTGAAAGTCACCCAGTAAAATACTGCTTGAGTAAAAGTCAAAAAGTATTTGGTTTTAAATATACTTAAGTATCAAAAGTAAATGGAATTGCTAAAATGTACTTAGTATCAAGATTAAAAGTATAAATCATTTAAAATTCCTTATATAAAAACAAACCAGATGGCACAATTGTATTTTTATTTTGATTGACAGATAACCAGGGGAACACTCCGACATAATTTACAAACAAAGCATTTATGTTTAATGAATCTGCCAGATCAGAGGCAGTGAGGATGACCAGGGATGGTCTCTTGATAAGTGTTTGAATTGGACCATTTTCCTGTCAAAATGTAATGAGTACTCGTGGGTGTCAGGAAAAATGTTTGGAGAAAAACATACATTATTTTCTTTAGGAATATAGTGAAGTAAAAGTAAAAGTTGTCAAAATTATAAATAGTAAAGTAAAGTACAGATATACCCTCAAAAAATCGACTTAAGTAGTACTTTAAAGTAGTTTTACTTAAGTACTTTACACCAAAGGTAAGAAACCATATAACGATGAGTTCCAAAATGAACTTATCCTTCAATGCTGTCCTCAGCAGAATGGTAGGCCTACAGAAACTGCAGTGTAGGAGGGCCTTGCCTCCCATCCCACTTGTCCTCTCCAGCCCCATGGGTGCCTCTGTGACAGGGAGAGGCCAAACGCTGTGTGTGGCATCCAGACATTACTGGCCCCGGCCCCCTGTCTCAGCTATCACTCTTGGCCACAGCCTCGTGAATGGGGCTGGGGCATCCCATCCGTCTGATCACCAAGCCAGGATCACTTTCCAATCCACACTTTAAAGTCCATTAGTCAAGGACACATTTATATTGCAGGAAAGCATGGATCGTTTCAAGCCATTACAAAACAATATTTGTTTATATTTGAGGGTCAAAGGAAACCAATGCAGAAATGAAAGCATCCCAGTCAATCATAGTCACTGAATGAATGTCTGCTTTCAAAAAATGCCAAGTCGTCAGATCAATAGACCACATGACTGTTTCCATTATGTTCAAATTGTCCCCTTCATAATAAAAGCTAAGTTTGGAATATCTTGCATCAGCAAAACATCCATTTGGCTAAATCGATACAAATGCTGTCCATCCCAAGTATAATCAATGATAAAAGAAAGGCTAGCTGTGTTCAGTGTGTATGAATCTAAGTAGTGGTTCACAACCACATTCTTCTGCCAGTTCTTCCAACAACACAGACTGACCTCTCTCTCCCACGGCTCCCATGGAAGTGTTATCGAGGGAGAGAGAGAGACAGAGAAAGTGATACTAGTGTCCTGTCAGTACATTACATGGCTACTGGTATCTGTTCTATCACACTACTGAACTGTTACTGTTGTTATTTAACACTCATCTCACTTATGCTAGTTTATACAATGGGTAGGTCTAATCCTGCACGCCGATTGGTTAAAAACCGCATTCCAGCTAGTAGAATAATAGAATGTGACTTTTAGCAGTCACTTTATTCAAAGTGACTTACAGTCATGGGTGTAATAGATTTTCTGTATGGGTAGTCCCGGGAGTGGAACCCACCATCCTTGCATGCTCTACCAACTGAGCTACAGAGGACTAGTGGAATGTTTGTACAACACCTTCACCCCAGTAATGTGTCTGGTTTAGTGATGGTACCATGTGCTGCTGTAAACTGTTAAACAAGAGATCACTTGCAACCAGTAACCAACTGTTGACATCTACATTCCTCTGCAGGGCCTGCTAATAATGTAATCATTAATCCCTGACCTCTGTTTAAAGTGGACCACCTCACGTCCATGATGACTTTAGCTGTTGTGCGTAAAATAGTGGAGCAGCCTGAACACAGTTGTAACTATCACCTAGGAAGAGTTGGACTGACGGCCCATAAAACAGGGTGTTCCTCCCAAATGGCATCTGATTCCTGATATATTGCACTACTGTTGTCCAGAGCCCTTGTGCACTGCATGGGCAATAGGATGGCATTTGGGACGCAGACAGTGTAAGGCAATCCGGGCTGTTATTTTAACTCACAATGACTGAAATAAGAGGTTGTGCTAGTTGGGCGATCCCAGGTGATTCCATGGACACCATCTGTTCTCAGGATCTTTGGTCCCTAACATCAGTGCAGAGCAGTCAAAGAGCAGGTCAGAGATCAGTGTGTGTGTGTGTGAGAGAGAGAGAGAGAGAGAGAGAGAGAGAGAGAGAGAGAGAGAGAGAGAGAGAGAGAGAGAGAGAGAGAGAGAGAGAGAGAGAGAGAGAGAGAGAGAGAGAGAGAGAGAGAGAGAGAGAGAGAGGCCACTGCCCGCCCTCCTGTTTAGTTTTTTTTCACTTCTCCTGCCTTTGGCTCCTGTCCTGCACATGATGTTGTGTCTGCACACAGATCAAGAGCTGAGGGGTTTGGTGAGGAGAAAATTCCCAGAGGATGAATAATGTGTAGCTAGAATATGTTAGGTAGCACTATGGGGTCAGGCATGCAGGGACAAAGGCCCATAAGGCTCCACTTAGGGCCAATTACTTTGTTATTAATGGGTGGGCTGTTTCTTGTTGTTTTACATAACGTATCACAGTGAAGATAAATCCTTGAAAATAGACAGTATCTTATTTCTGGTGGATAACTCTTACTGGATAGTTTGACACGGGTAGATTTTATGAATGTCTAGTCACATTATGCCACATATAAACGTCAGACAAGTTGTTTGTGAAACAAGGGCAGAATGGTAGCCCTAAGTCTTGATGAATATGGATAATGCTTGAACAGGGCAATAGGGGATTGGGACCCTTTGTTGAAATAACTACAAACCTTCTTCAAGCCACATACAATGAATCTGAGTTCAAAGTGATTGGGCTGGGAACTCCAGAAGGGTTTCTTTCCTCCCCCAAAATAACATCTTATAGATATATAGAATCTAGATAGAAAACGAGGACCTTAAATCCCCTGGGTCACTTCTTAACCTAGAAATCAAAACATTATGAATGGAAAATAAATTGCATTGTAAAATATATAAATTCTCAATAGTCATATTTGCATCACAGATCATTTTGTCAGAACATGCTCATCATTCATCATGCTCATCATTCATCATGCTCATCATTCATCATGCTCATCATTCATCATTCATCATTCATCATGCTCATCATTCATCATTCATCATGCTCATCATTCATCATGCTCATCATTCATCATGCTCATCATTCATCATGCTCATCATTCATCATGCTCATCATTCATCATGCTCATCATTCATCATTCATCATGCTCATCATTCATCATGCTCATCATTCATCATGCTCATCATTCATCATTCATCATGCTCATCATTCATCATTCATCATGCTCATCATTCATCATTCATCATTCATCATTCATCATGCTCATCATTCATCATGCTCATCATTCATCATGCTCATCATTCATCATTCATCATGCTCATCATTCATCATTCATCATGCTCATCATTCATCATTCATCATTCATCATGCTCATCATTCATCATGCTCATCATTCATAATGCTCATCATTCATAATGCTCATCATTCATCATGCTCATCATTCATCATGCTCATCATTCATCATGCTCATCATTCATCATGCTCATCATTCATCATGCTCATCATTCATCATGCTCATCATTCATAATGCTCATCATTCATCATGCTCATCATTCATCATGCTCATCATTCATCATGCTCATCATTCATCATTCATCATGCTCATCATTCATCATGCTCATCATTCATCATGCTCATCATTCATCATTCATCATGCTCATCATTCATCATTCATCATGCTCATCATTCATCATTCATCATTCATCATTCATCATTCATCATGCTCATCATTCATCATTCATCATTCATCATTCATCATGCTCATCATTCATCATTCATCATTCATCATGCTCATCATTCATAATGCTCATCATTCATCATGCTCATCATTCATCATGCTCATCATTCATCATGCTCATCATTCATCATGCTCATCATTCATCATGCTCATCATTCATCATGCTCATCATTCATCATGCTCATCATTCATCATGCTCATCATTCATAATGCTCATCATTCATCATGCTCATCATTCATCATGCTCATCATTCATCATGCTCATCATTCATCATTCATCATGCTCATCATTCATCATGCTCATCATTCATCATGCTCATCATTCATCATTCATCATGCTCATCATTCATCATTCATCATGCTCATCATTCATCATTCATCATTCATCATGCTCATCATTCATCATTCATCATTCATCATTCATCATGCTCATCATTCATCATTCATCATTCATCATGCTCATCATTCATAATGCTCATCATTCATCATGCTCATCATTCATCATGCTCATCATTCATAATGCTCATCATTCATCATGCTCATCATTCATCATTCATCATTCATCATGCTCATCATTCATAATGCTCATCATTCATCATGCTCATCATTCATCATGCTCATCATTCATAATGCTCATCATTCATCATGCTCATCATTCATAATGCTCATCATTCATCATGCTTATTTCTCATGAGTCATGTTCTGTATATGTTCAAGCTCTTTATTAAGCATGATTCATGAGTCAAGTACGTCATTTATTTTCAAGCCCTTTATTAAGCATGATTCATGAGTCAAGTACGTCATTTATTTTCAAGCCCTTTATTAAGCATTATTCATGAGTCAAGTACGTCATTTATTTTCAAGCCCTTTATTAAGCATGATTCATGAGTCAAGTACGTCATTTATTTTCAAGCCCTTTAGCAAGCATGATTCATGACTCAACATTGATTAAAAATAAGTATATAGAGCAACAGAGTGCTTTGGCAAGGTTCATTTCCTCATTTTGTTGGAAACTGTAATAGTTGAGAAATCAGCTAAAAGAACATTTTGGTTAAAAATGTATGAGTGTGGTGTCGTAAAGTCAGACTGAACCAGGATTAGAACACTCTCTGATTCACTTGATTAGTCTGAATGTGCATATGTTGGCCAACAAATACACTTTGAAGACGGACATAGGCTACTCTTGGGTCAGGTTAATTAGGTTAACTTTTTGCATTTTGGTCATCACAATAAACCATACTATTTGAATTTCTGTCCATAACTTATAAACTGCTGTAAAAATCAGCAACAAAAATGTTTTCTCATGTCTCTTTTTGTTCCCTGTCTTTTGACGTGAAAAAAATCTGAACCACTGCTATGGTGTAGTCAGATAAATAGGACTTGAAGAAGCAGTCACTTTCTAAACAAAACAGTCTTTTGATTAGTCATTCTAAACAGGACCTCCATGTTAGTTCTGTTGTGGCCATGTTCCGTTGTGGGGTTCCTACGTGCCTAGAAAATAAGATTGATGACTGCATAATTCCATTCTAATTGGCTTGAAATGTTCTAATTTCCCATCTGCTCCTTTGGCTGACAACATAAACAACATTCCAGAAAAAGAGAGAGAGAGAGAACTGAGAGAACAGTGGCAGGGCCTGATTGGAGGAAAGGAATGAAGCAGAGGAATGGCCTTAGCTGCGGATCGATCAGGCCAGGAGAACACAGACCCTATTCATCACTACTGTATGTTTAAACACAAACCCCTTTGGGTGCAACTCCTTTTCATGTCAAATCAAATCATCTTTATTTCAGTGAATAGTGTCTAACTAAGCTCTCACTTAGGAGACCTGTGGAGTCCAGGCCCTAAGAATATTTCTAAACCCAAATGGTCGAGGCCACACGGTAGCCCACCCTGAGTGCTTCTGCTCTCTCTGGTCACTGGGGGAAACTTTGCGTTCCTTACGCTCCACTTGGCCTTCTGGTGTCTAAAGCATTTCATTTTGCTGCTCTGTGGCTTGTGTGGCCACATCTCTGCTCTGGTAGAGGCCCCTATTGTCTCCGGGTTTTCCTCTCGTTAGCACCCTTGGCCTCTCATTGTCTAGCCCCCTCTGTGTCAGGTCAGGTCGGGTCCGGTGCACAGAGGACCCCCTTCTCTCCCTTTTGCGGATCACTAAACAGGACCATTTCTCTATCCATCGTTTCATTATTGTGGAGACACCCTGGGTTGAGAACGCTTTTCTTTCACTGGGAAACCTTTTTCTCCTCTTTCTCCTCCTCCTGAAGGTTAAGAAAGAAAACGAAGCAAACCCCCAGACTATGTGTCTCTTTTGGGAAGCCCTTATCCGTTTTCTTTTTTAATGCCCAGACTTGATATCCATGACATGAAGAGTATTCAGCGGGACATCAAAGCAGCTGATAGACCGGGAGCCAGAGAGAGCGGCATTCCCTCGACAGACAGAAGAGTGGGATGGAAGAGGTGGATTGTGGGAAATTCTAACTCATTAACAGACAAATATTGCAACATTCATTAATGAAGGTCATAAAAGGTCATAGAAGGTCATAGAAGGTCTTGTGAAAAAGCTCCGGCTCAAGATGGTTTTATTTTTTTAGAAATAAGTTATTTTTCTTTTAAAGCAAAAAATAAAATTATTCCGCTGCCTTCTTGCCTGTAATAGACTATGTGATACATTGTACATGTTTGCTCCTGTGGCGTTGTTACGTATGCTGGACACTGTGTACCATTAGGCGCAGAGGTTGTGTTGTGATCTCCAAAGTCGTCACCCATCACTGTAACCTCTATATCAGAATGGGCTAGCCTTCCTTAGCTCTTTGGAGACTATGTCATTGGTACATTTTTATTTACAAGGCAGCTCCCATTTTACTTGTGTACGCACCACACTGTCCAACAGACAAATGACAATTATCTCCAATGCGCACAAGACTGTATGTCCGTGAAGAAGCCTAAGTTCCTTACAGAGAAAAGAAAACAATTCAGTACTCTGCCTCTTTTACTTGGAACGAACTACAAAGGGACTTGAAACTACAGGAGCTTGTCTCCTTAAATGTTTTTTACAGCTCGGGAAAACTATAGGGTGGAAAATGATTTAGGAGGCTGTCAATGTTTTGACCCCAGGTTGAACCCCTTCTCCCAAAACCAATGTTCCAGTTCAATGTGTAAACTGATGTTTTAAACTGTAGTGCATTGTGTTTTAAGTTGTAAATGTTTGAACGTTTGTGTGCTGCTATTTTGGCCAGGTCTATGTTGCAAAATATATTTTTAATCTCATTGAGACCAACCTGGTAAAATAAATGTAAAATAAAAATATAAATAAAATATGAAATTGTTATGTTCTGCCTAAGATAGTGTTATGTACAGTTCAGTTTATTAATGTGTTATGAAGTCCTAAGATAGTGTTATGTACAGTTTATTAAAGTGTTATGAAGTCCTAAGTAGGTAAATAATTTGATATAGCATGTCATGTTTCAGCTGTTCATAGTCTGTAGCATTTCATTTATATAGTGTAAATATGCCAAAGTCCTCTTTCAAAAGCTTTACTTGGTCATATAATAATGAACATAGATCATAGATCACATAATCACAATATGTTGGTTGTGCATCATAAATGTTCTCTATCTCCACGATTGTCTTCCTTCCACACATCATGTTGTCATCAATCGTCTCTGGTCTGTAACAAGCCATCAGGAACGTGTTGTATCAGATATCACTTGGTTAGTTAGAGGCTTTAGAGAAAACGATACAACACTGGTCTGCATACTTACCCTTGTGCTCTGAATTCCTAAACTGAACAAAAATATAAACACAACATGTAAAGTCGTGGTCCCATGTTTCATGAGCTGAAATAAAAGATCCCAGAAATGTTTCATACGCACAGACATTTTATTTCTCTCAAATTCTGGGCAAAGATTTGTTTTCATTCTTGTTAGTGAGACTCTCTAGTTTAAACAGACAGATTTTGATGGGGATTTTTTATTATGTTAATTCGATTTCTTCAGGTCCACGGAAAATGTCGGAGAAGGGTTAATGAAGAATCATACGCAGAGCTGAATTTGAGATAACCAGATATCCTAATGTTATTGAGAAGATATCTACCATCATTAGCAGTCAAGTACTCAATGTGCTCACTCAAACAGTGATTCAACCATTAACCCAAACACAGAACACAGAACATTCTTCACACAAGAGCCCAAACTTCCGGCCCGTCTGTCAGCAACCTGTTGTGACAGAGACCCACTGCAGTAAAGTGTTTTTCTTCTCAGAGCACCTTCTATCCTCCAGGTAGTTCACACCCACTGTATTATAAGCCTGTCTGAATAAAATATCCTGCCTTAATCCTGTCTTAATTGAGTAGGAGTTGTTTGGTTCTTTTTTTATGACCAGGCTTGAATTCAATTTCACTCGTCGAAACAAGGCACTGTTAGTTTACAGTTTGCAGTTAGTTCGAGAGATGATGGAATACCCAGAGGGCAGGATTAAACGGGTGACTATGTGTCTGTCACCGGTGCATCTCATGAAACCTGCGGCGAGGCGTGAAAGATCCTGCAAAACAACACCCTCATCCCGGCCCCCTACTGCTCCATACCCCCACCCCATGCCCCATTACAGCCCCCCCAGTCAGAGGTCCTGTGAAGCACTAATACAGTCAGACCTGGGTTCAAAAAACCTTAAAATATTTTTAGTGTTTGCTAAAGCCTGCCTGGGCTACCAGATGGCGTCAGATGCCAGATTTGCACTTTTGGGACCAATTCTATTGTTTCCCATGCCTCAGGCGAGCTCTATCAAGCTCAGCTAAAGGTTTTTGAAATTATTTCAAACACTTTTTGAACCCAGGTTTGACTGCAGCACATCCATCAATTATAGATGACCCTGTGTAAACAGCCTCTAATCTAGGCTCCCCTGCTTAAAACGATTTGGTTTTCCCAGTGATGTGCTTCAGGGGAGGAATCCCACTGTAGCTATGCTCCCTGGCTGTTTCAACCGGGGATTTCCTCAATGAGCTTTTTTCTGCAGGCTGTGTGCTGTGTTTGCGTTATTGGGTGCTTGACTGTCAGATTCTAATGCCTGTAAAATCATTTTCAAATTGGTCAATTAGTGAAAACAAGGAATGTGTATGATGAAAACATTCACTCAGAGTGGGAAACAGTCTTGGCTTGGCTTGGCTGAGTACTTTGAAAGCAGGGTTAGGGTTTTTCCATTAGTACTGATTGGGAAAATGCTTATTTACTCGTATCTCAACTTGGTTGAATGGAATGTAAACTGAAAATTCTCAATCTCTGTCATAAAGGAAAAGTTGTATACACAATCACATATGCGTTGTAACTGTATCACATTCATTTTGAATGACAAGATTAAACATGTTACGGATCCAGTCATGACAGATTGTTAACATTGATGTTCAAATCGAGTAGCTGCACACAAGCAGATTTGATTCTTGGTTTGCGATTAGGGATCCAGTGGGTGTGGAATAAAGAGACAAAAGCCCTCCCCCTCAGAGGAGGACAGACTTTGATGCAAATAATCCCCCAAAACTAAAGCTTTCAGGTCACTCACTTCATCTACATTTATCTTCACAGAAAGACAGAAATGCCAGATCTTTTTCAAAGGGCAGCAGGCATCTATTTTCTTCTGCCTGGCACTTCATTTATCTTCATCATCATTACCGCATAAAACACTGGTCAGGGAGAAGGAGAGTGACTTCAAAAAGACACAGGCTAGCTGGGGATTGAATCACATGGATGCATCCCGAAAAGTACTCCATTTCTTATATATTGTGCACTACTTTTGACCATAGCCCTATGGGCCCCTTTAGTGTAGTATGAAGGGAATAGGGTGCCATTTGGGATGCATCCTTCATACACAGAGAGACAGAGTGTGAGAGAGAAAATGTAGCCCTAGAGATCAATTGAATATTACAGCAGCCATAATGGTATGTACAAAACCTCTCTCCCATTGGCCATGGCATCACCTCACTGGGTAATCAAGTCACTGAGGCTTGACTAAATCAAACCAAAATAACGTCAACAAGCGATTAACCTGTACCCCCGCACCTTGACTTGGTACCGTTACCCCCTGAATACAGTATTGCCTCGTTATTGTTATATACATTTCTTGTGTTACCTATTGATTGCTTAAATTTTTTTCAACTTTAGAATATTTTGTAAATATTTTATTAACTGTATTTCTTGAACTGCATTGTAGGTTAAGGGCTTGTAAGTAAGCATTTCACGGTAAGGTCTGTTGTATTCGGCCCGTGTGACAAATCAAATTTGATTTGAAGCAGCACTGTGCTGGGGTCTGTGTGGAGAGAGGCCCTCATGTAAAGCACTGATAGAGACCCGTCTCTGTCCTAATTATTGCTAATGGTTGCTATTACTCCAGGGTATTGATATGGCTAACGGTAACAACTCCAGGGTATTGATATGGCTAACGGTAACAACTCCAGGGTATTGATATGGCTAACGGTAACAACTCCAGGGTATTGATATGGCTAACGGTAACAACTCCAGGGTATTGATATGGCTAACGGTAACAACTCCAGGGTATTGATATGGCTAACGGTAACAACTCCAGGTTATTGATATGGCTAACGGTAACAACTCCAGGGTATTGATATGGCTAACGGTAACAACTCCAGGGTATTGATATGGCTAACGGTAACAAGTCCAGGGTATTGATATGGCTAACGGTAACAACTCCAGGGTATTGATATGGCTAACGGTAACAACTCCAGGGTATTGATATGGCTAACGGTAACAAGTCCAGGGTATTGATATGGCTAACGGTAACAACTCCAAGGTATTGATATGGCTAACGGTAACAACTCCAGGGTATTGATATGGCTAGCGGTAACAATTCCAGGGTATTGATATGGCTAACGGTAACAACTCCAAGGTATTGATATGGCTAACGGTAACAACTCCAGGGTATTGATATGGCTAACGGTAACAACTCCAAGGTATTGATATGGCTAACGGTAACAACTCCAGGTTATTGATATGGCTAACGGTAACAACTCCAGGGTATTGATATGGCTAAATGTAACAAGACAAGAAATAAATAACAAGGTAAACACTGATAACATTAAGACCAGGCTAAGACAAAGATTCAGTTGAAGACCTATTGGTCCATTAAGCAAGAACCGTACTCAGGACAGGACCAAAATAACCCTGACCCCAACGAGATGTTCCAGGCCGTACACACAAAAAAATCCCAATATCAAAACATCATTGCCTTTGTTGCTTGTGGCGGCCAATGACACTCCCTTTCTGACAAGTTCTTTCATTTGGAACCTTTAACACAGGTTATGAGAACCAATCAAACTCCCTCCTTTGAGTTCTAGAATCATTGGGTTTTGAATCACTTCAAGTATAGTTGATTTACAGCTATGGGGTCACAGTGTTGTGGTCAGAAGACCGAGTGTAGACATTCATCTTGTATTACTGTTACATGGTACTCTACCACTCCCTGTGTAATTCGTTTTCCATTATGTTGCCTGATTTATGGGGTTGTCAAAGTTCAGAATTCTCCAAGGAACTGGAATTTATATTCACAAGGAGATCTGAGGTGTGGCTCAAGATTTAGACCAAAGGGGATTTTTGAAACAGAAGTTGTTCAGCTTTCTCTCAGGGGAAATCATATCAGCTGCTGTTCTGTCATCTATTGTATACAGTATGTTGTGACTAAGATAACGTTATTGGTCAATTTTACACAATGTCCGACTGTAATTTGACTTCAACTTTTAACCCCTCCAAAAGACACACATACAGGTTGTTGGAAAGGGTCAGGGGACTGCTACACTGGGGAGCTGTTGTTGTGTGTGTGTGGGGGGGGGGCCTTGCTCAAGAGCACAATGTCAGTCAATGGCATCTAGGATTTGCCAGCTCACTTCTGGCAGGTTGTTTCAGTCCGACCCAGGATTCAAACTGGCAACACCCCGGCAGGCTATCTGATGGCGGTATGTATGCTTGCTGTTACTTGACCTTAATTTTTCTTTTGTTTAACTTTAGTAAAATATTTTGCCATTTGTATCTACAATGTCAAATTGACATGTCAAATAGATTGCTGACACAACTGTAAAGCTACAGTAGGTGTGGCTCACAGTCAGTGTGGGTAAAAAGTGAGAGGGGTTGTTGCTTATCATAAATGGCAACCTTTACCTCTCTCCTTCATTCATTCATCCATGAATTAGTTTGTTTTGATAATCCATGGCAACTAAAAAGAGCCAGCCCCACTGGCAGCTAATGAGTAGTTATTCCTCAAGCACACCTACAGGTGTATGTCACAGAGGAAGAGAGCAGAGGGCCGTGGGAAAACTAAACTGCCCTCGCCTTCCCATCACCTCCACCTCTCCCACTCTGCTCTGCTGGAACTGAAGTGGAGTCGTCCTACACAGGGCTGGGCCAGGCTTTGGCACACACTCACATACCTCCTCTCTTGCTCATACGTGGCAATGGACCAGAAAGTTACTGTGAAATAAGTGAAGTATACAGTATTACTCTTTCTATTGTATTATTCGCCTGATCAGACCAACGGGAGGACTGAATCCCTCTGTCTACCCCTGATGCAATCTTAGCAGAGGACAATTATTTCTTGTGGTGTGTGTGCGCGCTTGCGTGCGTGCATGTGTGCGTGCGTGTGTGCGTGCGTGTGTGCATGCGTGTGTGCGTGCGTGTGTGCGTGCGTGTGTGCGTGCGTGCGTGCGTGCGTGCGTGCGTGCGTGCGTGCGTGCGTGTGTGTGTGTGTGTGTGTGTGTGTGTGTGTGTGTGTGTGTGTGTGTGTGTGTGTGTGTGTGTGTGTGTGTGTGTGTGTGTGTGTGTGTGTGTGCGTGCGTGCGTTTTCCCTTTCGTCTTATACCACACAGACATGTTACACTGTAAGGACATATTTCAATGGTTTGTTCTGTATTCACAATACATGATGTGAGAACACAAAGTGCTGTGTGGGAAGTGAACTCTGGATTGTTTTACAATAATTCTAAGACTAAAATGGATTGCTTAACAGTAATTCTCAGACTGAAAGGGATTGTTTTACAGTAATTCTCAGACTGAAAGGGATTGTTTTACAGTAATTCTCAGACTGAAAGGGATTGTTTTACAGTCATTTGCAGACTGAAAGAGATTGTTTAACAGTAATTCTCAGACTGAAATGGATTGTTTTACAGTAATTCGTAGACTAAAAATGATTTTTTTTACTGTAATTATCATACTAAAAGGGAAATCATATTTTATTTTGTTTAGTTTGTTTAGTCCTGATTATTGCCATTTAGCCCACAGATGTTGGAACTTAATTTGATCGCCCTGTTGCAGGAGAACATTTAAATATTTTAGTGTATTTGAGGTTTAAACAGGCTTCTGAAGTTTGTAATTTACACTTTGAAATTTCAGGCTCGATTTTCCGTTACGAAAAATGTATCAACCCCTAAAAATGTCCATCAATTATAATCCACATAATAATTCACATTTCATGTTGCTGCAGGATTATAGCAAATTGGCTCAATTTGCTATAAATTGTCTATTTATTAGATATTATTTATGCGGTTCTCATATGAGTTTTACGGCTTGTGCAGAGCTGAGAGAGAGGAATGATTGGAATGTTCCGTGCTGCTACTATACTCAAGCAGCGACCCTTCATAGCAACTCAAATCCATGAGTGCTGCAAGTTTGAATTGGTGAAACTGTAATGTCTATATCATTGGACGTAAAGCCTTTCTCACCAATCTACACACAATACCCCATAATGTCAAAGTGACTGAACCAAGTCCTCCTGCCACCGAACATCTCTGCTTCCCCTTTTGGTACCCCTCAGTAGCTGCAATCATACCCTCGCTGAGCCTACTGCCTCCAGATCGGACCTGAGACCTCCCACTTCCAGTAGCCCACGCAATGTTCTGGCTGCGATGGGAAAGAGCTCACGCGTTCTAAACCTGGCCCTCTTCTCTAAGGCGGCTTCTTTTTTGGGGGTCTCTCTCCTGCTGTCTGTCTCAATTGTCAATTCAAAGGGCTTTATTGGCATGATAAACATATGTTAACATTGCCAAAGCAAGTGAAATAGATTATAAACATTACACTCACAAATGTTCCAAAAGAACAAAGACATTTCAAATGTCATAGTATGTCTATATACCGTGTCTATATAAAGATGTGCAAATAGTTCAAGTACAAAAGGGAAAATAAATATAGGTTGTATTTCCAATGGTGTTTGTTCTTCCTTGGTTGCCCTTTTCTTGTGGCAACAGGTCCCACATCTTGCTGCTGTGACGGCACACTGTGGTATTTCACCCAATAGATGTGGGAGTTTATCAAAATTGGATTTGTTTTCGAATTCTTTGTGGGTCTGTGTAATCTGAGGGAAATGTGTGTCTCTAATATGGTCATACATTTGGCAGGAGGTTAGAAATTGCTGCTCAGTTTCCACCTCATTTTGTGGGCAGTGTGCACATAGCCTGTCTTCTCTTGAGAGCCAGGTCTGGCTTTCTCAATAGCACGTCTATGCTCACTCAGTCTGTACATAGTCAAATATTTCCTTAATTGAGGTGTTGGTCACAATGGTCAATGGTATTCTGCCACTGTGTACTCTCTGTTTAGGGCCACACAGCATTCTAGTTTGCTCTGTTTTTCTGTCAATTATTTCCAATGTGTCAAGTAATTATCTTTTTGTTTTCTCGGTATTTGGTTGGTGTCCTCTGTGGGTTCTGTGGGTTCTGTTTGTGAACAGTGCCCCAGGACCAGCTTGCTTAGGGGGCTCTTCTCCAGGTTAATCTCTCTGTACAGTAGGCTATGGCTTTATTATGGGGGGTTTTGGAATCGCTTCCTTTCAGATGGTTGTAGAATTTAACGGCTCTTTTCTGGATTTTTATCATTAGCGGCCTAATTCTGTTCTGCATGCATTATTTGGTGTTTTACATTATACACAGAGGATATTTTTGCAGAATTCTGCAGTCTCAATTTGGTGTTTGTCCCATTTTGTGAATTATTGGTTGGTGAGCAGACCCAAAACCTCACAACCATAAAGGGCAATGAGTTCTTTAGTTCTTTAACTGATTCAAATATTTTTTAGCCAGATCCTAATTGGTATGTCGAATTCTCTCTCTCTCTCTCTCTCTCTCTCTCTCTCTCTCTCTCTCTCTCTCTCTCTCTCTCTCTCTCTCTCTCTCTCTCTCTCTCTCTCTCTCTCTCTCTCTCTCTCTCTCTCTCTCTCTCTCTCTCTCTCTCTCTCTCTCTCTCTCTCTCTCAGTGGACGCCGCCTTCCTTTAATCTGCTCTCTAATAACAACAGGCACGTCACTGACAAAGTGCGCGGAGGGGAGGGGAGTTTATTGAGGAGAGCAGAGTTGGGTCGCCTCCTGAGAGCTTCCACACAGCAGTCGCAGCAGACAGAGCAGAGCAACATCCAAGGTACTTTTAGGGGAAGCAATCAATCATTTTCTCTATCAGTCTCTCTCTGTCTCTCTCATTGCTCGAGCGACTGCCGAAGCCGAAGGAATGGAACGTCAGTTGCTGTGCTGTGAAGTGGAGACCATCCGGAGAGCTTACCAAGACTCGAACCTGCTCAACGATAGAGTTTTGCAGACCATGCTAAAAGCCGAAGACAGTTATCTCCCAGCAACGAACTACTTCAAATGTGTACAGAAAGAGATTGTACCTTGCATGAGGAGAATTGTTTCTACATGGATGCTGGAGGTTTGTTCAAGACACACTTTCTAACAGATACATAACATTCCATTCACTGAAACATATAGGTCTAGCCTATATGCCCTTTGGAATAATAACAGGCAACATACGCTACTAACATGCGTCTATAAAGATTACTTGTCCTGTGTTGGTCAACATTTTCTATAGGCCTACCTTTATTACATTAGACCTAGTTATTCACCCAGTTTATAATTTGGACTACATTGAGAGGTTGTCTGTGAGACTCATTGAGCCTCATTTTACCAGATACATGCTGCAAATGACGTGAAATATTCCCTTATATTATGTATTCAAGGGAACGAACAATTTAGTTTCATAATTCTCTAAATGAAAGTCAATGTACACGTATGCAGTCACAAGTGCCAAAATGCGCCATCTTTGTTTTCTTGTGGTTTATAGCACTTTTGTGTTTTTAAAAATGTTATAATTTTGTCACTGATGTGTTCGATATAGTAGTCTAATTGAACTCGTATGCATTTGGAGCTATGTTTATATTGTTAAGTTACAACTTGATAAAGCAAACTTCCAACTGAACCATCAACGTGGATGTGGGAGTTGTAAAGGTCGAATCTAGTCTAAATATGGTTAATAGCTTCGATCCCTTTTGAGAGAATGCAATGAAAGTGTCATATAATGAAAGAAGAGACATTGCTTAAAATTTACATGATAAAAATGTTCTCGTGATGTGGACGAATATACTTTTTATTAATTTCTAAAGTTGCATGCTGTAATGAGATGTGGGCGCATGGTCCTTGTCCAATTTAGTGGCTTACAAAAAAGTTAATTTTTGACCAGTATTATTTTAGTTATTCGGGATAAGACACTTCTGTCCGATGAAGTATACGTCTTGGACTGTTTACATTCAATTGTTACATGCTAAAACAATTTTAAAAGATTTTAAAAGATTTTTTGAAAATATGACGAACTGCAATTGCTTTCTACGCCATGTGCTTGCCTTGAGGCCACCTTTGTGTCCACGAGTGAAATAAAATGTATGTCAAAATGTTGTAGATTAATCCAAAAGGTCTTACATCTGCATTTACGGTCACATAATATGCATTTATATGCATGTATGACTCGTGTTATTGTTTGTTGATGACTTTGTAGTAGTGATGGTCACCGATATGTAACATCTCTGTGCATTTTTTATTTTTTATTTTTATTTGATATTGATATCATATCGGTTTGTAGAAAGAACAGTTCATACAACTGCTTTCGGATTGCCCATTGGCTCTGGGGTAAACGTTCTGGTAGCCTAAAGCTACCCAACCAGTTTGAAAACAAGGGGATCCCTGATGCCAACAGTTGTTGGCCCATCAGCAGGCAATTAAGTATGCATAAATGCGAAGCTTTTTTTTGCCTGCAGGAACAGTCATGTATGCTTTTCTTTTTTTACAGAACAGTGTAGGTTATTAACAGGGAGAATAAACCAATATCATGATATACCTTGCTCATATCGATATCAAATTATATTGAATTATCAATATTGGTGCCCACCACTACTTTGTAGTATATAGATATAGGCCTATACAGGTATAGACAGGATATGTAATACATCTTTCCTTTGGTTTTTGATCACAGGTGTGTGAGGAACAGAAATGCGAAGAGGAGGTTTTTCCCCTCGCTATGAATTTTTTGGACAGATATTTGTCTGTTGAACCGACAAAGAAGACCCGACTACAATTATTGGGAGCTACCTGCATGTTTCTGGCGTCTAAAATGAAGGAGACCATTCCTCTAACCGCAGAGAAGTTGTGCATATACACTGACAATTCCATCCGACCAATCGATTTGCTGGTAATTTGACTTCCTCATCATGTTCTCATTATTTGTATCCAATGTAGATTCTGTTAACGAGCTTTTGTATAATATAGCATAGTGTATGCCTATAATCATAACTATAATTAATGTGTTCATTATAGTCCCTATAGCCGTGGTTAACTTTGGGAGATCAATCATTTAAAATAAAAAAACAACTCAAATTCTGAATTAAATTCTCAATTCTCAAACCTAATTCCCATAACATACTTGTATCAATGATTGTAATGATAAGTCAGTGGCACAGTGGCAGAGCGTAGGCCTGTGTGGTGCATACCCCCTCTAGTGGTGTGTTGGTGTCTTGAACCCTTGCACATTGTCCTACTACAGGTTATTATCTCTCTCTCTCTCTCTCTCTCTCTCTCTCTCTCTCTCTCTCTCTCTCTCTCTCTCTCTCTCTCTCTCTCTCTCTCTCTCTCTCTCTCTCTCTCTCTCTCTCTCCCCTACAGCAAATGGAACTACTAGTATTGAACAAACTGAAATGGGATCTAGCCTCAGTGACTGCGCACGATTTCATAGACCATTTCCTCTCCAAACTACCCATCCATCAGGACACCGAGCAAATCCTGCGCAAGCATGCCCAGACCTTTGTGGCCCTCTGTGCTACAGGTATGCATAACGGGAGCTCCACCACCACCTGCCTGTCTTGTTACAGATGTAGGACCTTAATTTGATCACCCTGTTACAGGAGAACCTTCCTGCAATGCAGGACATTTAAAACTTGTAGTGTATTTTAAGTTTTAAAGGCTTCTGAAGTTTGTAATTTCCATTTAGACATTTCAGCATTGATTTTTCCTTACAAAAACATCCATTAATTATAATCCACATAATAATTCAGATTTCCTGTGACTGTAGGATTACTTTCCTGCTGTAGAAAACTTTGTCAAATTAAGATCCTACATCTGTATACTGTTGACTGCTCTTGCTGTTGTTATTTAGTGCTACTGATTTAGAGGGCTGTTGTAGGCCTACATATCCAGCTGGGTTATAGATATACTGTCTGTGTGGTACTAAAGATGGGGTTTTAAGGTAAGCAGTTACATTGATATTTGTCAATGGCGTGATCAATCCCATAGTGAAAGCTGTGAGTTACATATATATTGTCTTCTCCGTATGTCTGATCAGTAGGGAAAATACTTCAGGGTGATACTTAGACATAGCTGCTGTTGCACCATCCATTTTCCACCGTGTAGAAATCCTTTAAGCTCTGTCATAGGCCTGCACAATGGAAGACTGCTCTCCAATTGCAGGCAGACTTTTAACCAAGATGATACTGAGGAGAATACCTGCTCTGTAGGTTTCAAACCTGTACCTCCTCCTTCAACAAAAGTGGATTTGTGCTTTAGGAAACTATTTTGCCCTGTGGTAAGTCAGGGGAAACTCAAGGTGCTGTTTGAAGTTACTGCTTACTGTTTGGGCTGGAGGTGGTGAGGTAGAGGGGGTTTGGGCTGGAGGTGGAGGGGTATAAAGGGGGTTGGAGGTGGAGGGTTTGAGCTGGAGGTGGAGGGGTAGAGGGTTTGAGATGGAGGTGGAGGGGTAGAGGGTTTGAGCTGGAGGTGGAGGAGTAGAGGGTTTGGGCTGGAGGTGGAGGGGTAGAGGGGGTTTGGGCTGGAGTTGGAGGGGTAGAGGGATTGAGCTGGAGGTGGAGGGGTAGAGGGGGTTTGGGCTGGAGGTGGAGGAGTAGAGGGTTTGGGCTGGAGGTGGAGGAGTAGAGGGTTTGGGCTGGAGGTGGAGGGGTAGAGGGTTTGGGCTGGAGGTGGAGGGGTAGAGGGGGTTTGGGCTGGAGGTTGAGGGGTAGAGGGGGTTTGGGCTGGAGGTGGTGGGGGTAGGGAGTGGAAGACAAGAGAGTGTGAAAGCATGTTGAAGATCCTGTATGTGCTATTTGTGATGAGTAATACTTCTAAGGAAGGGATTTAACTATTCTGAACAAAATATAAGTGCAACATGCAACAATTTGAAAGATTTTACTAAGTTACATTTCATATAAGGAAATACATTAATTGGGCCCTAATCTATGGATTTCACAAGACTGGGAATACAGATGTGCATCTATTGGTCAAAGATACATATGAAAAAGTAAGGCATGGACCAGAAAACCAGTCAGTATCTGGTGTGACCACCATTTGCCTCATCTTCACATAGAGTTGATCAGGCTGTTAATTGTGGCCTGTGGAATGAATGCTCTTCAATGGCTGTACGAAGTTGCCGGATATTGACCCTAACTGGAACACGCTGTCGCACACGTCCATCCAGAGCATCCCAAACATGCTCAATGGAAGACATGACTGGTCAGTATGCAGGCCACAGGAACATTTTCAGCTTCCAGCAATTGTGTACAGACCCTTGCGACATGGGTCTGTGCATTATCATGCTGAAACATGAGTTGATGGCGGCAGATGAATGACACTGCAATGGGCCTCAGGATGTCTTCACAGTATCTCTGTACATTCAAATTGCCATTGGTCAAATGCAATTGTGTTCGTTGTCCGTAACTTATGCCTGCCCATACCATAACCCCATTGCCATGATGGGGCACTCTGTTCATAATGTTGACATCAGCAAACCGCTTGCCCACACAACGCCATACACGTATGCAGTTGTGAGGTCAGTTGGACGTACTGCCAAATTCTCTTTAACGACGTGGAGGCGGCTTATGGTAGAGAAATGAACATTCAAATCTCTGGCAACAGGTCTGGTGGACAGTCCTGCCAATTGCATGCTCCCGCAAAACTTGAGACATCTGTGGCATTGTGTTGTGTGACAAAAGTGCACATTTTAGAGTGACCCCCAGCCCAAGGTGCACCTGTGTAATGTTAATGCTGTTTAATCAGCTTCTTGATATTCCACACCTGTCAGGTGGATGGATTATCTTGGCAAAGGAGAAATGGTCACTAACAGGGATGTAAACAAATTTGTGCACAACATTTGAGAGAAATAAGCTTTTTGTGAGTATGGAACATTTCTGGGAACTTTTATTTCAGCTCATGAAACATGGGACCAACACTTTACCTGTTGTGTTTATATTCTTTGT
Organism: Oncorhynchus gorbuscha; assembly: GCF_021184085.1. Taxonomy (NCBI): domain Eukaryota; kingdom Metazoa; phylum Chordata; class Actinopteri; order Salmoniformes; family Salmonidae; genus Oncorhynchus; species Oncorhynchus gorbuscha. Next base: position 12,830,664 of record NC_060173.1, read on the forward strand.
CAGTGTAGTTTTGAACTGCTGCCAAATTGTTGTTGTCAAAGGTGTTTCGATAGGCTTTGACACACCCCTGTGAAATACCCCTGTGGAATACACCCCTGTGAAATACACCCCTGTGAAATACATGTCTGTGAAATACCTCTGTGAAATACCCCTGTGGAATACACCCCTGTGAAATACACCCCTGTGAAATACCTCTGTGGAATACCTCTGTGAAATACCTCTGTGAAATACACCCCTGTGGAATACACCCCTGTGAAATACACCCCTGTGAAATACCTCTGTGGAATACCTCTGTGAAATACTTCTGTGAAATGTATTTACTGTACTTCCTTCATCTTGCCACCATAGAAGAGATGATCCCCTTTTTATGTCTCCTTTGTTCCGAGTCTGTGGAGTCTCTTGTTTATATAGTTCCTTAAGGGAGGCTACTGGCTGGCATTCCTACATTTAATCTAAAGTCTTTCATGCATTTAGTACTTTTCTCTTTAAGGGGAGCATATGATTGGGTAGATTTAGTGAGGATATGATTGGGTAGATTTAGTGAGGATATGATTGGGCAGATTTAGTGAGGATATGATTGGGTAGATTTAGTGAGATATGATTGGGCAGATTTAGTGAGGATATGATTGGGTAGATCTAGTGAAGATATGATTGGGTAGATCTAGTGAGGATATGGTTGGGTAGATCTAGTGAGGATATTGGCCCAGATAATGGCTCTCTGGCTTGCCTTTATGCCAGTGTCAAGTTCAATTAATCTGACAGCTCTCTACCTCAAGCCTTGTCTCTAAACTCTTTGTGGTGCAGGCTCTTGTAATGGGAGCTCAGTCACAGTGATGCCCCATACTCTTTGCATGGGTTGGTGGGTTTAAAGGGGGCTTGCCTCCTAGACTGGGAGGCCTCCTAATTAATATGGTCAAATTAATGGTCTGCGCCTGGTGATTAGACCTGTTGTTTCACACAATGTGCCCTGCCCGAGGAGCCCGTGTGTGTGTGTGTGTGTGTGTGTGTGTGTGTGTGTGTGTGTGTGTGTGTGTGTGTGTGTGTGTGTGTGTGTGTGTGTGTGTGTGTGTGTGTGTGTGTGTGTGTGTGTGTGTGTGTGTGTGTGTGTGTGTGTGTGTGTGTGTGAGAGAGCACCGCTGCCTGGAGTAGATGCATTGTCTCTCTAACCACTTAAAAATAGGAAGTGAGACGTGATCTTTCCAGAGCGGGGTACCAGCAGAGCTAGTTGAAGGGTGATTTATTGCATTGTGAGGTTGCGGAGAAGAGGAAGGAAAGGGGGTTTGGCTGCAGGGGGTTTGAGCTGGAGGTGGAGGGGTAGAGGTAGTTTGGGCTGGAGGTTAGGGGGTAGAGAGGGTTTGGGCTGGAGGTGGAGGGCGTAAAGAGGGTTTGGTCTGGACGGGGAGGGGGTAGAGGCAGTTTGGGGTGGAGGGGTTTTGAGCTGGAGGTAGAGGGGGATAGAGAGGGTTTGGGTTGGAGGTGGAGGGGGTAGAGGCAGCTTGGACTGGGGGTAGAGGGGTTTTGGGCTGGAGGGGGTAAAATGGGGTTGGGTGGAGGAGGGGTAGATGGGGTTTGGGCTGGAGGGGGTAGAGTTGTTTTGGGCTAGATGTGGAGTGGGTAGAGGGCATTTATGGCTGGAGGGGTAGAGTGTGTTTTGGCTAGAGGGGGTAGATTGGGTTTGGGCTGGAGGTGGAGGGGGTAGAGGAGGTTTTGGCTGGAGGGATAGAGGGGGTTTGGGCTGAGTTGGAGGGTTAGAGGGGTTGGGGCTAGAGGTGGAGTGGGTAGAGGGGGTTTGGGCTCGAGGTAGAGGGAATAGAGGGGGTTTTGGCTGGAGGTGCAGGAGGAGGAGTAGAGGGGGTTTGGACTAGAGGTGGAGGGGGTTTAGAGGTGAATGTCTCTTTCTTTCTCTGTGTGTGATTATTAAGCAGCTTTTGGGCTGAATAAATAATTAATCACCAACATCATTATTCCAACAAGTGCAATAGGTTCCACCTGTACAATAGGGTTCTCCCTGTGCAATAGGGTTCCCCCTGTGCAATAGGGTTCCCCCTGTGCAATAGGTTCCCCCTGTGCAATAGGTTCCCCCCTGTGCAATAGCTTTCCCCCTGTGCAATAGGTTTCCCCCTGTAATGTATGCATGCCAATTTACTCTCTAAGTGGACAGAGAGAGGATGATAGATAGAGAGTATAGAGAGAGGGTGCTGGAAGGGGAGGATAGAGAGAGGGGTCTGGAGAGAGGAATACAGAGATAGGGGCATAGAGAGAGGGTGCTGGAAGGGGAGGATAGAGAGAGGGGTCTGGAGAGAGGAATACAGAGATAGGGGCATAGAGAGAGGGTGCTGGAAGGGGAGGATAGAGAGAGGGGTCTGGAGAGAGGAATACAGAGATAGGGGCATAGAGAGAGGGTGCTGGAAGGGGAGGATAGAGAGAGGGGTCTGGAGAGGGGAATACAGAGATAGGGGCATAGAGAGAGGGTGCTGGAAGGGGAGGATAGAGAGAGGGGTCTGGAGAGAGGAATACAGAGATAGGGGCATAGAGAGAGGGTGCTGGAAGGGGAGGATAGAGAGAGGGGTCTGGAGAGAGGAATACAGAGATAGGGGCATAGAGAGAGGGTGCTGGAAGGGGAGGATAGAGAGAGGGGTCTGGAGAGAGGAGGGATGATGGCTGCAGGGGTGTAATAAGGTCTGGGACCTACAGCATAGTTCATCAGTACCAGGAAGGGCATCCTGCCACATATCAGCATGATGTCACTAGAACTTTAGAATGCCTCTGTTCTGATTCTGCTGGACGCACGGTCTCTCTCCTCTCTCCCAGTGAACAAGGTCATTATTGAATTGTTTGTGGATCAAATGCCTTGCTTCAGGAATTTGACCTGTTGCCTTCTCTCTCTCTCTCTCTCTCTCTCTCTCTCTCTCTCTCTCTCTCTCTCTCTCTCTCTCTCTCTCTCTCTCTCTCTCTCTCTGTCTCTGTCTCTGTCTCTGTCTCTGTCTCTGTCTCTGTCTCTGTCTCTGTCTCTGTCTCTGTCTCTACCAGATGTCAAATTCATTGCCAACCCTCCGTCAATGATCGCAGCGGGCAGTGTGGCGGCTGCTGTGCAGGGGCTGCATCTGAAGATGGACGATGCAATGTCATCCCAGCAACTGACTTACTTCCTGTCCCAAGTCATCAGAAGTGACCCGGTACGCGAGGACAACCCAGTCTCGTGCAAAAACATTGAACTTGAACATATAGCTCCGAAGAGCTCCTAATATAACAAATGTATCATAATTATGCACAGGTTTTCATACTTTATCTATGCCCGACTCTTTAGTCAGTTTGAGATGTATCTTCCACAGATTCCATTTATTGATCTCATTGCTTCCACTATGTGGTAACTCGTGGGGGAGAGGGGATGACAGTAGAACCAGAGAGGAGAGAGGGATCTGAGAGACGGATGTGGAGCAGCAGGTAGCCATGCCATAAACCCTGTCTCTGAAAGGGGCTAGGAAATGAGAGGCGAGTGAAGTCAGCTACACAACAACAGTGTGAAAACGTTCTCGCTCATTGTTCCCATGGTCATTGGTACAGGGGCCTAACTCTTGTGGCGTCCAAAAGGAAAGGAGGAAAACATCTAAGTCAAATTAAAGTAGAGGAGGCACCATGATTAAATGCACTTTTGAGCATGTACTTTTTTTCTAGAAGTCTGTTGTGCATATTCACATAACAAACACAGGACACAGTCCTAATTTCATCATTCAATACAGAATCTCTCATTATTTCAGAGGAATGTCACAAATTACTTTTTTTTAAATAAAAACACTTTTAAGCTATCCTCTCTTTTAGGTTAATAACTTAGTATTGTTAGCAATAGAATAACTTGTGAATCCTTCCTCCACTGGTCTGGCTCTAGTTTCCACAGGCCTCTTTGATCCAGGTAATAAGGACCGTAATCATTAGAATGAGATCCCTGGGGCTCTCCTTCCCCCACCTGACTGAGGGTCTGGCCCTCTTATCCTTGGCCCAGTGAATTGCTTTAGCTCCTATTGTTTTGGGGCCATAAATGGGTGCAGATTGGGTTTCCAGTCGTTCTGGATGTATTGTCTTCCTCCTAATCCTCACATAGTCACAGCCCTTCCCGGTAGAGTACCACTCTTCCCTTGTGGTTCTATGTGTGCTGCCACGACTCCTTAGCCGCGGTCATTGGTACCATTGTCATACCATTCTAATAATGTATACAGATGTAGGATCTTAATTTGAGACAGTTTGCTAACAGCATGAAAATACGTCAGCAACAGGAAACGTGAATTATTTTGTGGATTATAATTCATGGATATTTTTTTATAGCAGTTGATACATTTGACATAGGCAAATCAAGTCTGAAATTTGAAAGTAGATATTACAAACTTTAGAAGCCTTTTTAAACCTTGAATACACTACAAGTTTGCATTACCTGCAGTGCAGGGAAATTCTCAACAACAGAAGAGTGCTCAAATTAAGATCCTGCATCTGTATTGTTCAGATAGATTGATCATTGTTGTTAGAAGGCAGACCAAAAGGCCACCTGTAAGTCAAATGCCTCTGCCAGTAAGTGGCGCTCATTACTGAGAGACCATCTAACGCTAGTTCATATCTCATCACTCACAATGTGTCTCCCTCTGCAGGACTGTCTACGGGCGTGTCAGGAACAGATCGAGTCCTTATTGGAGACCAGTCTCCGTCAGGCACAGCAACACACTGTTTCCACGGACACCAAGAGCATGGATGAGGAGGTGGACCTCTCGTGCACGCCTACGGACGTGAGAGATGTGAACATCTGAGTGGGACAGTGTTGTCTGGTGCACTCCAAGGAGAGGCCATAGCTGGAGGAGAGGGCTGCGGGGAGAGAAGAGGATGCGCTGATTGACACTGTCTCAGCAGCACCGCTCCCAGCTTACTGCGCTCCTACCTACTTACATACCTGTGCTCATAGCACAGGGACTGGTCTGGCCTGGCCTGGCCTGGCCTGGCCTGAACGTCTTGTCTGGCTCCCAACATGTGTTGTAAGGGATCAGCCAGGTCTTCCTACATTGCTCTCTGTCCCTTCACTGGTTTAAGGCAGCATCAATTGGGCGTGGTTCCAAAACAAGCTTGAATAAGAAGAAAATGAGATGTAGTGCTGTATGTGCAACATAGACAAACTATAGAATAATGAACTAGGTCTTCTTTTTGTTCAACTACAGATTGAGTACCAAACACCTGCAATTTCTCACATAAAAAGCTAGTTTGAAGTTGTTTGATGACATAGGCGTTTTAAAGTGTGTTAATTAAACCCACTTCTAAAGGAGCAGAGGTTTTTGCTGTGCCTGGTTTGTTTGGTATGTCCATGTTTGCCTCAACGTTTAACCAACTTTGAGATATTGTTTAGAAAATCGAGTCTTCTAACCTCCTGTTAGTTTTAAATGGAGAATGTAACCATATACAATGTCATTTTGTTTAGCATACTTTTTTCAATTATCATCAGAGGACTGTGGATTACCTCTTGTCATATCTGCTGACACACTGCATTCGGAAGACAGCAAGCTAGCCAGTACGGTACAGGTACTTCAGAATGTCATCAGGAAGAAGCCTACATTCTATTGTACTGAATACTTGCAGCATTGCATTCTGCCACAGAATGATTAGCTAGCTGTCCTGTATGCTCTCTCTATGTAAGCTAACACAGTCCACTGTCTTTATAGAAGTGTTACTCTGTCTTACTTTCTAAAAACATTCCATCAGTAACGCACTTTGGGTCAATAACTCTTTACTGACTATTTTTTGAGAAGAATGGAATGGTTTGGGAACAACGACAGACCTGCCTCAGGGATGTCTAAATGTGGTGTTATGTGGGAAAGGCAGGACATAGTAGGATGTTTTGGGAAGTCTAATCTATTTATCCAGCTATAGTACCTGGTCCCAAGCTTTCTTAATAGTAAAGACACAGTGAAAGATGGCAGTGCCATCCTCAAAAGAAGGAACCTTTCTATCAGTTCTCCTCATGATAGTTGATGACAGATTTGAACTTTTCTAACTGCTTGAATTGAATCTGAAGCTTGTAATTTATAGTTACATGAACAACAACTATTTATTGCACAATATTCTATTTTCAAGGCCAGTGTGGATCATGATGACAGAAGACTATTTCATGTCAATATGTCAAACCATTCAATACTTTGAAAGGCGAGGTGGAAGTCAACTCAAAATATTACTTTGAAATCATTGCATTGGCTTAGTGTCCTGAATGTTGAGGAAAAGCTCAAATTAAAAAACTAAATGTTAAAAATTTTCCCCTGTCATCAAACAAACATTTAAAAGGCTTTTATATCATTTTGCACAAATTCAAATATGTATTTTTTGTATTGTTAGAGATCTGTGGAGGATGAATCTGGAAGACATAACTGAAGTTGCTAAGGGGTTGCTAGGGGAGTGATAGGGGGCCATGAAGTACAGTATGTGGGTAAACTGCAGAATCAAAGCGTTTGATTGTATAATGACAGAAAAATAACGAGTGAACACTCCTTAAGATGAGGCTGCTATGGAGGAATATTCCCAGCTAAGTTTCACAACTAAATGAAATTAAAAATAAAATAAAAATAATGCTTTCTTTTCTTATCAATTGTTTGCTGCTACTTTGTAGATATTTTTATTAAAATGTCAATATACTGCCATGTAATAAAATACATTTTCTCATAGAAAATTACATGATATTATTGATATTGTCCTTCTTTCATAGTTGTATTGGTATGTAATCAGATTTTTTTTAAACTCTTGTTATATGATTTCTGCTCTATTCAAATGGTTTTTAAAATAGAGCTCCTGTTTCCTTCACAATACCTCATGCCACAGACACAATTATACGTTAATTTCATCTGAGTTTTACTTTTTTATTTGCCTATGATGATAGTCCTGGTATAATAACGTTGTTATAACTCCTTTATTACATCTTTATAAGCCCTTTTTAAGTTGTTTCAGTTAAGAAGCCTGTATCCCCCATTAGGTCGACGATGGCCATATATATATATATATATATATATATATATATACAGCTTTTGTACAAATTGAAAGCAGATATGATGGACTTTTGTAAATGGTATCTTTACCTATTAAGCCATAGGTTGTTTTCTGATAGCGATTTAACACCATTTTGATAAAAAATAATAAACATTGTGCCATCTTGTGTCATCAGCTCGAAACGACCAGAGACATGACATTATCAATCATGTGTTTTTACTGCACAATAAATGGAAAATAAAAAATGACAGGAGACCACTGCATCTTTTGTCTTTATAGTATGTTAGAGTCCCATACTGAGCCAATATTGTGTTTTTTTGTCATAACATGAGAAAATACTGTATGCCTCTGGTCTCTGTGAGCAAAGGCAAGTAAATACATTGCATGGATATGATGCTGCTGTAGAAGTCTTTCTCATTGTGATTCCAACCTAGTGGGGAACATTTGTTAAAAAGACATCAGGCTCGTTTGCATGTGCGTGTGTGGGGGTGGGGATGGAGGGGGGCAATAGAGAGGAAGGAGAGGGACATAGTACATACTATTTTGTTATGCATGGAATGCTTTTGAAGGAGTATAGAGGAATGGAAAGGCTGAAACCCTAATCCTTTCTCACAGGCCAGTGAACATGAGCTGGACAAACAGTGAAGAATGGGCCAGGGCAGTGGAAGGAGAAGAGCAATGCTGTAGCCCTACCGCCAGACCGTATCCCAAATGCCACCCTATTCCCTACTGAAGGATGTAGGATCTTCATTTGAGCAACCTGTTGCAGGAGAACTTTCCTGTAGTATATTTGAGGTATTAAAAGGCTTCTGAAATGTGTCATTTCCACTTTGAAACATCAGACTTGATTTACCCTTACAGAAAATGTAATTAATTAAAATCCATGTAATAATTGACAATTCCTGTTGATGCAGGATTATTGTCCTGCTGTAGCAAACTGGCTCGAATTAAGATCCTACATCTGTAGTGCACTACTTTGCCAGTCAGCAAACCGCCATGTGCCTCGGGTCAAACTGCACGACCATTGTTACGTCACACAACAGAACAGCTGCTGTAGTAACCAGCCTCTTACTGCATAATGTCATTTATTAAACAGTAGAGAGAGAAGTAGCTTTATCCTCTTCATTAGCTTGTAAGATTGTAAATCTGCTTTTAGTTTCTGTCCTCCAGAGAGTTAACACTGCAACCATAAAGAGTAGCCTGTAAAGGGATGTACGCTGTGATGTGTAAATTAGTTACAGTATAACGACTGCAGGGTTTTCCTCTTATGTGACTACTTTCCATACCAGCTGTCGCTTGTCTAGAATACTGCTTTCTAGAGAATGCTGCTTTCCCTCTCTCCTTTTCTAAATGATCTCTCTTACCAGCACAAAATGGTCTTACAGACAGTGCTTCTCAGAGTTGTCCACTTTGTGCTTTTGCATTTTACACTGACACACACATTATGAAGAAGAGGGTCATGGTCGTTGGCACACAGGTTTACAAGCGGTAAAGCTGGCAGCATTTGACGTGAAGTGCTGTTTGTTTGCAGAGCGGAGCCTTGAAGTAGAGAGAGAGATACCAGAGAGAGAGAGAGAGGGAGAGAGAGAGAGAGAGCGAGAGAGAGAGGGAGAGGGAGAGAGAGAGAGAGAGAGCGAGAGAGAGAGAGAGAGAGAGAGAGAGAGAGAGAGAGAGAGAGAGAGAGAGAGAGAGAGAGAGAGAGAGAGAGAGAGAGAGAGAGAGAGAGAGAGAGAGAGAGAGAGAGAGGAGCCGAGAGAGAGGAGTGAGAGAGAGGGAGACAGAGAGAGAGAGAGAGAGAGAGAGAGAGAGAGAGAGAGAGAGAGAGAGAGAGAGAGAGAGAGAGAGAGAGAGAGAGAGAGAGAGAGAGAGCAAAGCAATGTTATCAGTGGGCCTCAGTTCATGCCGCCAGTCCGATCCTCACCTGCTGCAGAGTGCCCTCACTGTCCTTTCGGCAGCTGGCCCCTGCCTGCTTTGTCCTGCTGAGTTCTGATCCAGGCCTCTTCTAGGAAAAGGAAAATCAGAAAGGCAGCTGTCCAGCAGCATCAGGACAAAACCAGCCTGGCAGGCAGCAACATTGTGCAGACAGACTCTGTGGCTCTCATTCACTCTCAACCAACTGTAGTGGCATGTGGTGTCACAGGGTCCCAGAGGAAGGGTCATATCACCCTCTACTGGAGGGTCCAGAACAGATTAAGCACACGTCTGATAATAAGGCAATCAATACTGTTGTTGTCATACTTCCTCCTTTCTATAGAATTTTGGGTCACACTTTCAACAAACAAAAATGTTTACGAATTCATCATAAACCTTCTATAAGACCTATATAGATGCATGCTTCAGAAATCAATCCTCATGGCTGCAGAGCTTGAGAAAAGACTATGCCACATTGCTACCTTGTGATTCTCTATTTTACCCAGATGATGGCAGCACTTTGCTGGATTATATTTGCTAGGTAACTGTTATGGCACCCAGACAATCCCAATGGGGTCTTCGTTCTAACTTTGGAGTCTCACAAAAAAGTAATTTAATGTGTGACTGATTTTACTATACTAACCGGTTGAACTGCTTTCAACACCTACATGTCTGATATCTTTTAAAACCCATTGAACCTTGGAGCAGTAGATCAGGTGATTACAACTCTAGTTGTCTTCTTATCTGCTCACCTTCTGTGTTATTGATCCTTAATTCATTCTCACAGGACCCAGGATCATGTTTGTTGTTGAATCATTCATTATTTTTTAATGTCCTAATTCAGTCCAATCCAATCTACTCAAATGAAGCAGAATGAACATTGCTGGGACAAAGTTGGCAAAATAAACGGAGGTACATGCTGTTCAAAGCTCCCCAGGTAAATCGTTAAGCAGAACAGGACAAAACGCCTTCCTTTAAATGGGCATTCCTGCAGCCAGCATTGAGGTAATCTGTGCCCCCTGCTCTCTGGTGTCTCTGAAGTGTAGTGCTCCTCCAGGAATATGTTGTTATGTCGCGGTGTCTTATCTGGAGCGGCTCTGCCTTTCAAGGGCTCCCTATCAGAGGACAAGCAGGTAAATAAGGTGGCTTAAAAGAGCCTTTTAAGATGACTGTTTTTGTCAAGGCTGATGGGAAATTGACACGCTATTCTCAGTGTGTGGGATACTGGTGTAATACATGTGTAAGTCATTTGTCCTATACTGTACGTTCCATGTGACGCTGTAAATGATTGTCACACAAAAATCACCCTTATTGGTTACAGGGTCTCCTGGGTAAGGGTGATAAGCTTGTCAATGGGAATACATATTGGCCAATGCAGAAAAAAATATAACTCCATGCATGTCAGGGCATAAGCATGAATGCATGTGTACCTACCTGTAAATCTAGTCCAATTCTGCAGGTGAGCCTGAGCGGCACTACAAACACAGCCTTTGAAATTCCGTCTCTATTCAATCTGTTCTCACGCAACATCGCCCTCGTGTGGGAGCTGCCGCTCCTGCATCAACACGCTACTCACACTTTGAAGATCACATATTGAGGAGGCCCAGTTGAGGAGGCCCAGTTGAAGAGGCCCAGTTGAAGAGGCCCAGTTGAAGAGGCCCAGTTGAAGAGGCCCAGTTGAAGAGGCCCAGTTGAAGAGGCCCAGTTGAGGAGGCCCAGTTGAGGAGGCCCAGTTGAAGAGGCCCAGTTGAGGAGGCCCAGTTGAAGAGGCCCAGTTGAGGAGGCCCAGTTGAAGAGGCCCAGTTGAAGAGGCCCAGTTGAGGAGGCCCAGTTGAGGAGGCCCAGTTGAAGAGGCCCAGTTGAAGAGGCCCAGTTGAAGAGGCCCAGTTCCATTTTATCCTCGCTCCTTTGATGACGCCTACTCCTTCAGTAATTAAAGATGTGAATTTTCTGACTAGTGCTGGTAGATGCAGCATGTTACAGAGATTATTATTTGGGGCCGTCACTATACTGCTTTCACCTACCGAGTCCTTGACTCTATTTTGGATTTATGAACACAAGAGCCACAGGAGCTAAAACAGGAGGTAGAACTGGAACCAGGGCTGACAGGTGTTGAGGTCATCAGGAGAAGTCCTCAGTCAGGCTGGCTCCTTGTGTCTCTCAATCCGCTGACTCAACCCACAACACTTGTTTTGTTTTCTAGTGTGTGGGATGTATCTTATTGCACAGTCTGCTCATCTGCCCAAGGGGTAAGAGAACACTTCCTGATGATGAGGGAGCCTGGTCTGTATAGATGTATTGTCACTCCAAGGTGGGTGGGAGATGCACACACACGCACGCACGCACACACACACACACACACACACACACACACACACACACACACACACACACACACACACACACACACACACACACACACACACACACACACACACACACACACACACACACACACACACACACACACACACACACACACACACACACACACACACACACACACACACACACACACACACACACACACACACTGGTGTGGATGTAACGTCTGTTCTCCAGAGCTCAGTCCTCCATAGAGAGACAGTCAGACAGGACTGGACAGACACCTAGAGAACTCACTGCTCACCTGCTGAGAAACTCATTGATGACTCGTGTGCTTGATGATTAGAACCTCCCCCAGAGCGCAACTCTCGACAAGCTGATGTATATTTCCCCTAATAATACTTTTAAAGTGTTTATTTTGCAGCTCACTCCCCCTCAGATTGTCTTTGAGAGTTTGTTTCACTGTCAGATAACAAGGGAAGGGAATAAGCTGCTATATGAAAGTTATATAGTTGTAGGACATACTGACAATGTGTTATTAGTGATTTATTACTAAAGATCTGTACTGCTATTCCATCAAACACAAAGGGATTGAATGATATCAAATGTTATTTATTACTGTTAACACTACACTGTGAAATATCTGTACTACTATTTAATCAAACACTAAGGGATTGAATGATGTCGAACGTTATTCCATAACAAATTAATGTTAATGTTATAATCTCTGAAACCATGTCACATTTTTGTCCCCTTCTGAAGTTTCACTGAGTGCTCTATTCTGTTGACTTAAATCATGAGTAAAGTTTGATTAAGATACAAAATGTGTGCTTACCTCGCTTCCTGCTTAATGACTTCCCATAATAGGTTGTTTGATCTCAGGCTCCCACGGGGCAACAAGGCTGCGGCACCATTATGGAACGATAGTCTCTGCCTGATTTGATCTCAGGCTCCCACGGGGCAACAAGGCTGCGGCAGCATTATGGAACGATAGTCTCTGCCTGATTTGATCTCAGGCTCCCACGGGGCAACCAGGCTGCGGCAGCATTGTGGAACGATAGTCTCTGATTTGATCTCAGGCTGATTTGATCTCAGATCTCAGGCTCCCCGGGGCAACAAGGCTGGGGCCACAAGGCTGCGGCAGCATTGTGGAACGATAGTCTCTGCCTGATTTGATCTCAGGCTCCCACGGGGCAACAAGGCTGCGGCAGCATTATGGAACGATAGTCTCTGCCTGATTTGATCTCAGGCTCCCACGGGGCAACAAGGCTGCGGCAGCATTATGGAACGATAGTCTCTGCCTGATTTGATCTCAGGCTCCCACGGGGCAACAAGGCTGCGGCAGCAACAAGGCTTTATGGAACGATAGTCTCTGCCTGATTTGATCTCAGGCTCCCACGGGGCAACAAGGCTGGGCAATTGTGGAACAAGGCTGATTTGATCTCAGGCAGCATTATGGAACGATAGTCTCTGCCTGATTTGATCTCAGGCTCCCACGGGGCAACAAGGCTGCGGCAGCATTGTGGAACGATAGTCTCTGCCTGATTTGATCTCAGGCTCCCACGGGGCAACAAGGCTGCGGCAGCATTGTGGAACGATAGTCTCTGCCTGATTTGATCTCAGGCTCCCACGGGGCAACAAGGCTGCGGAACACTCTGCCTGATTTGATCTCAGGAATGATAATGATCTCTGCCTGATTTGATCTCAGGCTCCCACGGGGCAACAAGGCTGCGGCAGCATTATGGAACGATAGTCTCTGCCTGATTTGACATCAACCCCCACAGGCTACTGAGGAGGCACTCAGGTGAAAATGAGGGAAACAGCGGGAATAGGAGTTCATGTAGATTACAATACCAATGATTAAACACTGCATTTATTCGTCATATGTGAAATGAATGCCATTCATATACTGTAACTAATACCCTATGCATTGTGAAGAACCACAAGCACAGTGAAGTGTCTGAAGTAGTCACAGTTCACAGAGTACCTAAAAACTCAGCCCTTTTGCCACCAACGTCAATCCTGAGCAACAATCAAGTGTCCCACATCATTTATGAAACGATAATACCCCTGTATATAGCGAGCCCTCATGTACTGATACGGTACCTTGTTCCCTGTCGCAGCCAAATGTTTGCTGGATCTGATACCTGAGAGTGAAGCGTTTGATCAAGAGGCTGCTAAATGAAAGAAGACGGCTTCGTATGCTTAACAGATCAGATATGATACATCTTTCAGTTAGGGCAGGGCCTGAACTCAGAAACGTTGATGAATGAGATGAGATGTCCCCGTCCCCCCCCCGCCCCCCCGAAGCCATCACTTGTTCTCTCTCTATGATAGGAGTCTAGCGGCCGGACAGGAGTATTATCCCCGGGCATGACTCTCTGAGGCCCGGGCATGACAACACTCAGCTGTGGATGTCAAGGAGAGCGCTGCCGAGAAGGAGGAGCCAGTCAAATGAAGGTGTGTGATCTTAAAGGGACATTTCTCCATTTTTCAGCTTCATAGTCATAATTTCCAAACACCACCTCAACATACAGTATGTGAAAATTGTAGTAAAAAATATAGAAGATAAGTGTTTACATCATCAACGAATTAGTGGACGATTAGTAGGCAATGCCTACTCAATACTTGGTTAAAATCACACGATGCGTATCGATTATGTAATTGTAAACACTTATCTTTCTCTGTATTTTTTACTACAAAACACAGAAACGAGCAATTTTCACATATGTGGATGTTGGGGTGGTGCTGGAGATGATGAATATGAAGTAGAATGTTTCATTTTATTTATCTTTGACGACCTCACTGACCCTGCTGCGAAAAACAAACCTGGGTCAAGAGGAGCTTAGGCATCACTTTATGTTGGACCTTATCAGGGAAAAATAAAGGCGTTTGTTGAAAAAGAAACCATTGTTTAATGTTCTATTGGAAACTAGCTATGTAACTATTTGAAAAGGAGAACAACCATTCATTTACATTTACATTTAAGTCATTTAGCACACGCTCTTATCCAGAGCGACTTACAAATTGGTGCATTCACCTTATGACATCCAGTCTTACAGAAGTGTACAAGCTGTTTATTTGTTTTACAAATTCACGACCTGCCTGAGAAATGTGTCTGAGCTGTATCATTTCATGCCCATATTGCCCTGGCAGCACCAACTCAACTGTGAGGGAGTGTCAGAGGGGAATAATGGGGACGTTTGACAAAGCAACTGGAAATGTGAAAACATGTAGCAGGAATGCAGTAGAAATCTGACTGACCTTTGAGAACAGAAGTTGTTCTATTCCCCCCTAGAGAACATTCTAATCACACAAACACTGGAGGTGTGCACATCAAGTCCCTCCTATGTCCTGCCCAAGCCACTTGTCACCTGGGACTCTAGTCAACTAGTGGGGGCTTCAATGGAGCTTCCAGGAGGGTTGAGCAGTTACACTATACCAGGCGCTATGCCACCGCTAGGATACTATGATAAATTAGAAATGACATACTGTAAGCTAAAGTGTAAAGGCCCTAAGCCAGATCCCTAGGAACCCGCATTGTACAGTTGTTGGTCTATGCGACGTTCAGATTGAATCTAACACATTATATTCTGTCAGACGTGTACTTGGCTAGTTTAGAGAGAATTAACAGGAAATAACAGAGTACATACAACAGTGTTATTACTTCCAATACTTCCAATGTCCTCACCAACCAGTCATTTCCTCTGTGGCCCCTGCAATCAAGTGTTTGTGATGCAGATCTGAAGAGCTGCAAACAGATGGGCTTAACAGGTCTAAATCCTTGGTTAAATTACCCACACGTCAGAGCACAGACTGAATCCTTCATGTAAGTCAGAGCAAAAAATGGATCCTTCATGTAATTGTTAGAGCAGAACAAAATGGATCCTTAATAAATAGATAATGCAAACATGTTAGGTGATCCAGTTCCCAGTATATATTGATAAAACACCCAACATAAGCTTTCCTAACTCACACACACTAATCCATTTATATATTTTTTTATGTTTCAGGTTCTGGTGTTTTCAAATGCTTTCCTAGAGGTTGTTCCTGGACAGAAACAGGACGGCCAGGAGGGGAGGCAAGTAGAAGTCAAGTTCAAGGTGCCCAAAGTTTACAGACATAAAGCCTTGCCTGGCCAGTCCGCTCTATCATGTGATAGACAACAGCATAGAAAGTGATGTGCATCTAAACTTGTTTCTCCAGTCCAGAACTAGCCCTTTACTCTTCACACCTGTCGGTGGCCTCTGATTACAAGGTCCAAGTCTGCATTGTTTCCCCTCTATGACCTCCTCCAATGTGAAGCTGTGTTCCAGAAGACAGGGGCAGAAGGAGGGAGGAGGGAGGGTAGAGAGGGGGGAGCTGGGGATGTCTCAGCCCTTTTCAAGTGCTGCTCTTTATGGTCAAACATCTGCAGGACCGCACTGCACCACTGTCCCAAACACACACCTCACAGCTGGCTCTACAAAGGAGAACAGGGGCACAAACATGCTGGCTAAACACATCCCTTGCTCTGCTAAGCTAGGACTCAGCTCCCAGCTGCAGGTCCGGGCCTGCCACACCATGGACCCAGGCCAAGCCTGGGCCGCCATTGCTGCACGGGGCAGGAGCAGACATGCGCACACTTCTACAGAGCACGCCCAGATAGGAAATGAGTACTTTCACATGAATGGCCATTTAGTTTGGAGGGAGAAGAAGGAGAAGCAGGTGAACAGCTAAGCTACGACTTCCCAGATTGTGAATTCCTAGCAAAGAAAAGGCTGGCCATTACGTGCTTAGGAATGATTACAGACAAACAGACCGGAGCATGTGGCATCTCACAGCAGCCCTGACTGTATATCATGCGATTTCACTCTTAAATGAGCACCTCTTTCATGTCTGGCCATGAGTAATTCCCCTTTGATGTTTAATGTTCTGTTTGCATTGAGAATTGCTTCTTTCGAACGGGACAGTAAACTCGCTTAGTACTTGGCTGGATTCAATACTACAACATTTTATTTTGACATTCACTCACAAAGAACACAGTCACACAAGTATTTATATGTTCCCAAAGCAATTGTATGATATTTCAAACCCCATGAAAAAAAAAAAGCAGTTGTTAGCGAGTATGGCTATCGGCTGGGAGACCTGGGTTTGAAACCCGCTAGGGGCACTGCACTGTCATTATTCACTTCAATGTTGTACTATAGCTAAGTATAATATGCAAGGCGGTCTGACTTTAGGGAAAGAAAGACTTCCATCTGCTCTGTGTTTTGTTTTAGCCCAAGGTGAAGTGACTAGATAAAAGCCCAGGGCCAGACTAAACAGCAGTACAGCCAAACACTAGCTGTGCCTGGAGTATCACACCAAAGCTCCGAGATCTAGAGAATTAACCTTTAACACGAGTCAAATGAGATGCAGTGTGAATCGAGTACAGCTTTAATTCACAGTCTTGTGAATCTTCAATTAAACGTGATCAAAAGGCAAGTGGATTTTGTGTTTAAGAAGAAATTACATACAGTAGGTGTATCTTACTGTCCCCAAAACACATGTTGAAAGGAAAGTTATGGGGGACTGTGTCCAGGAAAACCAGCCCCTGAAGTCATACTGGATTCACCAAAGCACTGAATTGTTTTACGTTCCCATGTCTACAGACATTTCATACATGGTCCAGGAAGTCATACTGGATTCACCAAAGCACTGCATTGTTTTACGTTCCCATGTCTACAGACATTTCATACATGGTCCAGGAAGTCTCTGCACCATATGAGTCTTTAGTAGCAAATCTGACCTTCTCATAAACTACCATACCCACAAACCCCCTCTCTGTGGTGTACTCACGATCCTCCCACAGCACTTCTCCTATTTGCTCAGGCCTGAAGGACATAACAGAGAATAAGACATGAGCCCTGTCCTGGAGAGTGCTTCCCAGCACGGAGCCTATGGCTGTCTCCCAAAAGCAGAGTTGGTGTGTTTGTTAAAGGAGGATAAAGAGGGAAATAAAACCCCCTGTCTATTTAATGGATTCAACAATCATGGATGCTGAGACATTAATGGGACCATGAATAGTCAAAGGCTCCCCTGACAGTCAGTCACAGCAGTAGAGGTAGAGGAAGAATAAGTCAGTCACAGCAGTAGAGGTAGAGGAAGACTAAGTCAGTCACAGCAGTAGAGGAAGATTAAGTGGGTCCTACATTTTAAGACAAATGTTTAGTTTAACCTTTGCACTACAATTTCCGTGCCCCGCCGTAAATCTAATGAACATAATAAAAATCTGTCTGTTTAAGCTAGAGAGAGATGTATTTTTTTGATGTTGCATGGGCTGCATCTCAAACCACTGCATCCCCCAATATCGGCTAGAGCAGTGTTTGTCAGACCATGAGACTTCCCGAAAATAGGTCTTCTCACGAAAACGTCTGTAGCGTCCGCAAAACGGTTTGGCCTAAACACTAATATGATAACCCCTCTGTGGAACGCTGAGACTCTCACAGACACAATAGCCTTCCCGAGGGTGACCACAAGCCTAGAAAGACTCATCTGAAGGTATCTAGTACCAGTTGAAAAAATGAATGAAACAAAATATAGTTTAGAGCCTAAAATAAGGAAATAAAAAGTAAATGAAGATTTTCCTGATATTTTTTATATCTCTGATATACAGCGATTAGGATAGACACAAGCTACTTTTCATAGTAGGTTAGGAGAACTTAAGTAGCAGGTTAGGAGAACTTAAGTAGCAGGTCAGGAGAACTTACGCAGCAGTCTAGGAGAACTTACGTAGCAGGTTAGGAGAACTTACTTTACAGGTTAGGAGAATTTATCTAGCAGGTTAGGAGAACTTATGTAGCAGGTTAGGAGAACTTACGCAGCAGGTTAGGAGAACCTCTGCAGCAGGTTAGGAGAACTTATGTAACAGGTTAGGAGAACTTACAGAGCAGGACAGGAGATCTTACGTAGCAGGATAGGAGAACTTATGAAGCAGGATAGGAGAACATACGTAGCAGGTTAGGAGACCTTACGTAGCAGGTTAGGTGAACTTACGTAGCAGGTTAGGTGAACTTACTTAGCAGGTTAGGAGAACTTATGTAGCAGGATAGGAGAACTTACGTAGCAGGTTAGGAGAACTTAAGTAGCAGGTTAGGAGTACGTACGCAGCAGATTAGGAGTACTTACAGAGCAGGTTACGAGAACAGCAGGTTAGGAGAACATACGTAGCAGGTTAGGGGAACTTACGGTGCAGGTTAGGAGAACATACATAGCAGGATAGGAGATCTTACGTAGCAGGTTCAGAGAACTTATGCAGCAGGTTAGGAGAACTTACATAACAGGTTAGGAGAACATACGTAGCAGGATAGGAGATCTTACGTAGCAGGTTAGGAGAACTTACATAACAGGTTAGGAGAACATATGTAGCAGATTAGGAGAACTTACATAACAGGTTAGGAGAACCTCTGCAGCCGGTTAGGAGAACTTACATAGCAGGTTAGGAGAACTTACGCAGCAGGTTAGGAGAACTTACATAGCAGGATAGGAGAACTTACGCAACAGGTTAGGAGAACTTGCGCAACAGGTTAGGAGAACTTACGAAACAGGTTAGGAAAACTTACTCAGCAGGTTAAGAGAACTTACGCAGCAGGTTAGGAGAACCTCTGCATCAGGTTAGGAGAACTTACATAGCAAGTTAGGAGAACTGATGTAACAGGTTAGGAAAACTTACGTAGCAGGTTAGGAGAACTTATGTAGCAGGTTTGGTGAACTTACCCATCAGATTAGGAGAACTTACATAACAGGTTAGGAGAACTTCCGTAGCAGGTTAGGAGAACTTACTCAGCAGTTTAAGAGAACTCACGCAACAAGTTAGGAAAACCTCTGCAGCAGGTTAGGAGAACCTCTGCAGCAGGTTAGGAGAACTTACGCAGCAGGTTAGGAGAACTTACATAGCAGGATAGGAGAACTTATGTAACAGGTTAGGAGAACTTACATAGCAGGATAGGAGAACTTATGTAACAGGTTAGGAGAACTTACATAGCAGGATAGGAGAACTTATGTAACAGGTTAGGAGAACTTACGCAGCAGGTTAGGAGAACTTATGTAACAGGTTAGGATAACTTATGTAACAGGTTAAGAGAACTTACGCAGCAGGTTAGGAGAACTTATGTAACAGGTTAGGAGAACTTACGCAGCAGGTTAGGAGAACTTATGTAACAGGTTTGGAGAACTTACGCAGCAGGTTAGGAGAACTTATGTAACAGGTTAGGAGAACTTACGCAGCAGGTTAGGAGAACTTATGTAGCAGGTTAGGAGAACTTATGTAACAGGTTAGGAGAACTTACGCAGCAGGTTAGGAGAACTTATGTAACAGGTTAGGAGAACTTATGCAGCAGGTTAGGAGAACTTATGTAACAGGTTAGGAGAACTTATGTAACAGGTTAGGAGAACTTATGTAACAGGTTAGGAGAACTTATGCAGCAGGTTAGGAGAACTTATGTAACAGGTTAGGAGAACTTATGTAACACGTTAGGAGAACTTATGTAACAGGTTAGGAGAACTTATGTAACAGGTTAGGAGAACTTATGTAACAGGTTAGGAGAACTTATGCAGCAGGTTAGGAGAACTTATGTAACAGGTTAGGAGAACTTACATAGCAGGATAGGAGAACTTACGTAGCAGGTTAGGAGAACTTATGTAACAGGTTAGGAGAACTTACATAGCAGGATAGGAGAACTTACGTAGCAGGTTAGGAGAACTTATGTAACAGGTTAGGAGAACTTACATAGCAGGATAGGAGAACTTACGTAGCAGGTTAGGAGAACTTACGCAGCCGGTTAGGAGAACTTACTCAGCAGTTTAAGAGAACTAACGCAACAAGTTAGGAAAACCTCTGCAGCAGGTTAGGAGAACCTCTGCAGCAGGTTAGGAGAACTTACGCAGCAGGTTAGGAGAACTTACATAGCAGGATAGGAGAACTTATGTAACAGGTTAGGAGAACTTACGCAGCAGGTTAGGAGAACTTACGCAGCAGGATAGGAGAACTTGCGCAGCAGGTTAGGAGAACTTACATAGCAGGATAGGAGAACTTGCGTGGCAGGATAGGAGAACTTACGGTTCAGGTTAGGAGAACATACATAGCAGGATAGGAGAACTTACGCAGCAGGATGGGAGAACTTGCGCAGCCGGTTAGGAGAACTTACGCAGCAGGATAGGAGAACTTGCGTAGCAGGATAGGAGAACTTACATAGCAGGATAGGAGAACTTACATAGCAGGATAGGAGAACTTACGCAGCAGGTTAGGAGAACTTGCGCAGCAGGTTAGGAGAACTTACATAGCAGGATAGGAGAACTTGCGTGGCAGGATAGGAGAACTTACGGTTCAGGTTAGGAGAACATACATTTACATTTAAGTCATTTACATAGCAGGATAGGAGAACTAACGCAGCAGGATAGGAGAACTTACATAGCAGGTTAGGAGAACTTACGGTTCAGGTTAGGAGAACATACATAGCAGGATAGGAGAACTTACGCAGCAGGATAGGAGAACTTGCGTGGCAGGATAGGAGAACTTACGGTTCAGGTTAGGAGAACATACATAGCAGGATAGGAGATCTTACAAAGCAGGATAGGAGAACTTATGCAGCAAGTTAGGAGTACATACGCAGCAGGATAGGAGTACGTACGCAGCAGCTTAGGAGTACTTACAGAGCAGGTTATGAGAACAGCAGGTTAGGAGAACATACATAGCAGGTTTGGAGAACATACGTAGCAGGTTTGGAGAACATACATAGCAGGTTTGGAGAACATACGTAGCAGGTTAGGAGAACATACATTGCAGGTTTGGAGAACATACGTAGCAGGTTTGGAGAACATACGTAGCAGGTTAGGAGAACATACATAGCAGGTTTGGAGAACATACGTAGCAGGTTTGGAGAACATACGTAGCAGGTTAGGAGAACATACATAGCAGGTTTGGAGAACATACGTAGCAGGTTAGGAGAACATACATAGCAGGTTTGGAGAACATACATAGCAGGTTAGGAGAACATACGTAGCAGGTTTGGAGAACATACATAGCAGGTTTGGAGATCCTCTGCAGCAGATAGGTTAGGAGAACCTCTTCAGCCGGTTAGGAGAACTTACGTAGCAGGTTAGGAGAACCTACATAGCAGGTTAGGAGTACTTCCGGAGCAGGTTAGGATAATTTAAGTAGCCAGTTAGGAGAACTTACGCAGCAGGTTAGGAGAATTTACGCAACAGGTTAGGATGATTAATGTGGCAGGTAAGGAGGATTAGGTTAAGGTTAGGAAAAGGTTTAGGGTTAACTAAAATTACTAAATTGTCCCCTGCAAACCTCAAACATTTCTAGCTACAAGCAGGCGTGCAATGAAAAAAGTCTTGGTTTCCACTAATGTGATTCTGTAAACATTTACGACATCCCCCCTTTTGCACCTGAGTTCTCAGATACAAGATGATAGGACGGTTGGATTATACATGCACTCTTTCAACAGCCTGCTGTCAATGTGTCGTGCTGGCTGTGAGTTCCCATCTGCAAGCCTTAATGCCACTCTGTGTGTGTGTGTGTGTGTGTGTGTGTGTGTGTGTGTGTGTGTGTGTGTGTGTGTGTGTGTGTGCGTGCGTGCGTGCGTGCGTGCGTGCGTGTGTGCGTGCGTGCGTGTGTGTGTGTGTGTGTGTGTGTTAGCACTGAAAAGTGCAAAGGAGAGAGGAACACATCACATGAGAATAGCTAGCAAAAAGCTATCATCTAGCCTGCCATTGCCTGGCTGGGATGTTTAACCACCATTCAATTACTATCAATCAATACACTTTCGGTTATCACACACATCGTTGTCAGTTTCCTGGATTGTCTGGAGTTTGTTGGGACCTTTGTACATCTGAAGGACATGAAATGACCATTGGGCATAAAGCAGACCCTTGAGGTAAGCTGTTCAATGTAGGAGTAGCACCCGAGCGATGCGCAAATATTGGTTTTGATGATGATAGTGCAATTAGTGCGGAAATGACACCGATTTTATTGGTCCTCTCAGCTGCAAGACAGATCTTGGCTGGGAGGGTATCAGCGTACTGTCATCTTTATGGGGGAAGCATTTGGAAGAGGAGGCCTAACATGTTAGTGTGGGGAGTGAACACATACAACACCTGTTTTTACCTAATAAGCCACTACCTTCTGTGATCTTATGATTCTAGCTACTAAAGTAGAAAAACAAATTCCCGGTTGCTACTTTGCATCTTAGAGCCACCTTAGATTTAACATGTCAGAAGACTAATGTACATGGGCTAAGCACTTTGTTAAAGTTCTGAATGTCTGTCTCTATAGTGAATGGTGGGTTAATCCAGGCAAGCAGAACATGTATAGAGGCTGAGTTGGGCCAAACAAGGAGGCAGGACTGATGCTCTCCTGACACACAGTACATTCATTCATTAAAATCACATTCTCGGATTGGCTACTGCTTTGTCCTCCATTCACACTGTCTCAGCCAGCTACAAGTAAAACAGTCTAGTCATGTTAGCATAGCCAATTTTACTGATGAGATTTCCGCAGCGTTACCACTTTAGAGAAGTGTGAATGCAACAGGCTTTTAACATGTTAATCTGCTCTCAACACAGTGATAAATCCAAGTATGCAAATGACCCATTCGTCTCAGTTATTGGTTACCGCTCAGTACCGAAGCAGCGTGGACTTGGATTTCTCTGTTGAAGTGTCATTGATAATTAGCCTGGAAATCAGTCTGGATTTAAAGTCTAACTTAAAGTGCTGCTGTTAATTCTTTTTCAGGTCTGTAAGTGAGTATAAATTACAGGGGGGAGTAAGATAATACAATCCGTTATTCATCACCATTATTAATCGTTTCGTTCACTTTCTGTCTTTTTTGAGAATGCATTCCAACACTGTCATTTTTGGGCAACCCCGTTATTTAGTGTGACACACCGAAGCGTCATAGTTTGAAGTCTGAGCTGTATCCTTATGAGTCAGCATTCACAAGAGCACACTGTGTAACACGTTCTTGTTATGGGAGCGTCTGATAGGCCTATGTCCCCCAGGCTATCTATTGCCCCAATCAGTAGGCCTACTTGAAAGAGCTTTCTGAATTCCACAAGTGCTGTGAGTCGTTGGTATGGACAAATTATCTGTGATATGTGTCTATTTGATATGCAGTACCAGTCAAAAGTTTGGACACAGCTATTCATTCATTCTTTATTTAAAAAAATGTTCTACATTGTAGAATAAGAGTGAAGACATCAAAACTATGAAATTGCACACATATTTTATATTTGAGATTCTTCAAAGTATCCACCCTTTGCCTTGATGACAACTTTGCACACTCTCAACCACCTTCACCTGGAATGCTTTTCCAACCATCTTGAAGGAGTTCCCACATATGCTGAGCACTTATTGGCTGCCTTTCCTACACTCTGCAGTCCAACTCATTCCAAATGGGTTGAGTTCGGATGATTGGAACGACTCACAGCACTTGCCATACATACCTACGGTCACAAGACGCAGGCCTCCTAATTGTCCCTAGAATTTCTAAGCAAACAGCTGGAGGCAGGGCTTTCTCCTATAGAGCTCCATTTTTATGGAATAGTCTGCCTACCCATGTGAGAGACACAGACTCGTTCTCAACCTTTAAGTCTTTACTGAAGACTCATCTCTTCAGTAGGTCATATGATCTGGCCCAGGAGTGTGAAGGTGAACGGAAAGGCTCTGCTGTCTCTGCCTGGCCGGTTCCCCTCTCTCCACTGGGATTCTCTGTCTCTAACCCTATTACAGGGACTGAGTCACTGGCTTACTGGTGCTTTTCCATGCCTTCCCTAGGAGGGGTACGTCACTTGAGTGGGTTGAGTCACTGACGTGATCTTCCTGTCTGGGTTGGCACCCCCCCTTGGGTTTTGCTGAGGCGGAGATCTTTGTGGGCTATTTATATTTATTTAACTAGGCAAGTCAGTTAAGAACTAATTCTTATTTTCAATGAGAGCCTAGGAACAGTGGGTTAACTGCCTGTTCAGGGGCAGAACAACAGATTTGTACCTTGTCAGCTCAGGGATCTGAACTTGCAACCTTGCGGTTACTAGTCCAACGCTCTAACCACTAGGCTACCCTGACTTGTCTCAGGATGGTAAGTTGGTGGTTGAAGATATCCCTCTAGTGGTGTGGGGGCTGTGCTTTGGCAAAATGGGTAGGGTTATATCCTGCCTGTTTGGCCCTGTCCGGGGGTATCATCGGATGGGGCCACAGTGTCGTCTGACCCCTCCTGTCTCAGCCTCCAGTATTTACTCTGCAGTAGTTTATGTGTCGGGGGGCTAGCGTCAGTCTGTTATATCTGGAGTACTTCTCCTGTCTTATCTGGTGTCCTGTGTGAATTTAAGTATGCTCTCTCTAATTCTCTCTTTCTTTCTTTCTTTCTTTCTTTCTTTCTTTCTTTCTTTCTTTCTTTCTTTCTTTCTTTCTTTCTTTCTTTCTCTCTCTCTCTCGGAGGACCTGAGCCCTAGGACCATGCCTCAGGACTACCTGGCGTGATGACTCCTTGCTGTCCTCAGTCCACCTGGCTGTGCTGCTGCTCCAGTTTCAACTGTTCTGCCTGCGGCTATGGAACCCTGACCTGTTCACCAGACAGCAGGAGCGGTAGAGATACTCTTAATGATCGGCTATGAAAAGCCAACTGACATTTACTCCTGAGGTGCGGACTTGTTGCACCCTCGACAACTACTGTGATTATTATTGTTTGACCATAATGGTCATTTATGAACATTTGAACATCTTGGCCATGTTCTGTTATAATCTCCACCGGGCACAGCCAGAAGAGGACTAGTCACCCCTCGTAGCCTGGTTCTTCTCTAGTTTTTTTTCTCTAGGCCTTTCTAGGGAGTTTTTCCTCGCCATCGTGCTTCTACACCTGCATTGCTTGCTGTTTGGGATTTTAGGCTGGGTTTCTGTACATCACTTTGAGATATCAGCTGATGTAAGAAGGGCTATATAAATACATTTGATTTGATTTGATTGTGGAGGCCAGGTCATCTGATGCAGCAGTCCATCACTCTCCTTCTTGGTCAAATAGGCCTTACACAGCCTGGAGGTGTGATGGGTCATTGTCCTGTTGAAAAACAAACGATAGTCCCACTTAACGCAAACCAGATGGAATGGCTTATCGCTGCAGAATGCTCTAATAGCCATGCTGGTTAAGTGTGCCTTGAATTCTAAATAAATCACTGACAGTGTTACCAGGAAAGCACCCACACAGAACAACACCTCCTCCTCCATGCTTCACGGTGCGTAAACACAAATGGATATCATCCGCACAGCACTTGGAACCAAAAATCTAAAATTTGGACTCATCAGACCAAAGGACAGTTTTCCACTGTCCTTAGCCCAAGCACGTCTCTTCTTCTTATTGGTCTCCATTACTGGTGGTTTCTTTGCAGCAATTCCACCACGAAGGCTTGATTCATGCAGTCTCCTCTGAACTGTTGATGTTGAGATGTGTTGGTTACTTGAACTCTGTGAAGCATCTATTTGGCCTGCAATCTGAGGTGCAGTTAACTCTAAAAACACGTATCCTCTGCAGCAGAGGTAACTCTGAGTCTTCCTTTCCTGTGGCGGTCCTCATGAGAGCATGTTTCATTATAGCGCTTGATGGTTTTTGTGACTGCATTTTAAGAAACATTCAAAGTTCTTGATATTTTCTGGATTGACTGAACTTCATGTCTTAAAGCAATGATGGACTGTCGTGTCTCTTTGCTTATTTGATCTGTTCTTGCCATTATATGGACTTGGTATTTTACCCAATAGGGCTATCTTCTATATCTTCTATATTCTGTATACAACACCTACCTTGTCACAACACAACTGATTGGCTCAAACTCATTAAGAAGGAAAGAATTCCACAAATGATCTTTTAACAAGGCACACTTGTTATTTGAAATGCATTCCAGGTGACTAGCTCATGCAGCTGGTTGAGAGAATGCCAAGAGTGTGCAAAGCTGTCATCAAGGCAAACGGTAGATACTTTGAAGAATCTTAAATATAAAAAGTATTTGGGTGTGTTTAACATGTTTTTGGTTACTACATGATTCCATATGTGTTATTTCATAGTGTCGATGTCTTCACTATTATTCCACAATGTAGAAAATAGTAAAAAATAAAGAAAACCCCTTAAATGAGTAGGTGTGTCAAAACTTTTGACTGGTAGTGTGTTTGTAAACTATCGAGAGAGGTTGGCATTATTCACCGACACAGCGGTTTTTTTTTTTTAGGTTGACTTGAACTTAAGTATTAGCTTGATAGATAGGGTGCTGCAGAACACAATTTATTTACTTTCCTAAAGTCATTTGATAATATGCACAGCACATACACCGTAATGTTGAACAGGACCTGTATAAAACTACAGACATAATGTTGATACATACTGTATAGGCTACATGAAATGCATAACATAAGGGGACATAACATAATTGTGAACCGAACGCAGAATATCACAGGGGATAATATTAATGACCACAGTAAGAAACACATCTACTGCTCTATTCAATCCGTACCACGGAAGTTCAGAAATTTAAAAGCAATGTTCCCGTGTTAACGGAGACTGCACTCACATTAAACAATGCATAGAGATGTAGAATCTTAATTTGACCACCCTTTCCTGCAATGTAAGACATTTGAAACTTTTAGCATATTTGAGGTTGAAAAAGTCTTCTGAAGTTCCCTTAGGAACAATGCATCAACACCTACAAAAATGTTCATTGCTGCAGGATCATTGTCCTGCTGTAACAAACTGGCTCAAATGAAGATCCTAATTTGTAATGCTTCAGCGATACAGACTGAATAGAGCCCTGTTTCAGTTTACAGTATATGTACATTTTCTGCATCCGCTGTGCCAAACAAGAAATTACATTCTTCTTCGTTTAATTTGCACATACCAGGCATTGAGTACAACAAGACATATATTTGAAATACAGGAAACCTTACAACGTGACAATGTCATAGATAACTTTATGTATGTATATAAAGTTATAATAATCACTAATGTGGCAGTAGAGGGTCCAGTCATTTGTGTGTGCATTTGTTATTTATGAAAAGAGTTTTAACCAGACATGCACACAACAAAAATATAGTTAAAACTTAGACCAGGGTTAACAGATGTGCTAATCTGAACTCCGATTCCCTCTCTCTGATTGGGTTCTTTTCTATTCAATCTCCTCAGTGATATCCAGTGTCGGGTGAATTGTAAAGTGTAGAAGTGTGGTTGCGTCATACTGTACGTCATGCTCAGAAAGACAAGACAACAGCAACAACACAATCCCTCCTTGCAGCTCCATAATGAGGTAGTAAAACACTAAATCAATTAGGAATGAAAAAATAATGGGACCAGTACTGAACTGAATGGTTTGGACGTGTCATCATCATCTTCCTTTTTGATGCCGAGACACAAATCGGACAAATGTGGGTCTCCAATTGCTTTCCAAGTAGTACAAGTAGGATAACAATGCTTACTGCACAACCTTTGCTGCGCAACAGTTCTTTAAAAAAAAGTGCAAAATCAATTTTACTCTTAAAAAAAAGCACTCATCTGAAGACACATAGCAGCAAAAACAAAACAATTGTCATTATTCATCCCCTCTTTCTACATTACTCCACTTTCCCAAAATATAAACATTCTCAGGAATCATAAATAAATAACTTAAATATCTCACTCTAGAAAACCATTTGAAAGTGCATTGTTTTCCAGTCTCTCTCCTCTACCCTTGTTGAGGGTACAGTCTCATTGGAGTCATTCAGATCCTCGGTAAGAAGTGTGTCACTGTCATCGCTGGTGTAACTCGAGTTCCTTTTTTGGTTTTGCCTGTCTTACTCAGTCCAATATACATCCCTGCGTGAGCTGCTGACTCATAAGCATTGTAGTTATTTGCCAAGAGATTCTCCTTGAACTTGCACTCATCATTGTAATGACCCTGGAGAAGGGATGAGAGAAGAGAGGTTAATATTTACCTTAAAAATAATCCAATGTACCGTAGACTATAACGAAGCTCTGTTGGCCAAATGACGCCAATCACGCATGTCAATCTCAACACTTGGGATTTTTTTCGACAATTCTATATTACCATGTAGGGTACTGTACATGTCATGGAGTCTAGGGAAAGGAAACGTCTACACCTTGTATTGAATGCATCTGTGGCGTAGTGTACTATGACGTTCACAAGCTACAAAACATGTACAGGCATGCCAAGACATTGACTATCATTTTGCTGTGGAGATCTCTCACGAAGCAAAGTAAGTTGTGACGTAGAAAGACATCCAAGAAAACATGTCATGTCTACTTACAGATCCATAGAGCTTCCCTTTGCTGTTCATGGCCAGAAACATACCACTTCGGACGCCAAAGAGCGTCACAACCCCTCTCTCCACAGGTGATATCTCAAGGAGACCTGAAATGAGACAAAGAATATCACTGCTATGTTTACACAGTACTTATCTACACCAAAACGAAGTTGTTTATAATCCATTGTGTTGTAAAACGAGACGGAGAAGATAAGGACAACTGCAGTAGACAGGTCTGTTTAGGTCTCTGTTCAAACTGGTACTGGAACATCCTGCAAGGAAATGATGCTTTCCTCCCTTGATACTAGATGATGAATTGGAGCATCGAATAGGCCGGCTAAATATGATGTAGACTTCCTTTCAGTCAAGTACCCAGTAACAGGTTGGACTTTTGATTCAATTGCCTACATTGGGATTGCACAATAAAACAAGATAAAAAAACACAACAACTTTGTCTTGTCTCTCTGGCTCTATTTAAAAAAAAGTATTCTCATAGACTCATTTGTGAGGAAAGAAGAGGAAAATAGTCAATATTTTCCAATGCATCTCAGTGCAAGAGGTGTCACTGCAGGTCCTGGTTTGAATCCAGGCTGCATCGCATCCAGCTGTGAATGGGAGTCCCATTGGCCAAGCGCCGTCCAGGTTTGGCCAGGGTAGGCAGTCATTGTAAATAAGAATTTGTTCTTAACTGACTTGCCTAGTTAAATAAAAAATAAATATAATGGAAAATAACTGACCTAACATCACACCAATATATTGATAAACACTCCCCTCCTGTAATTCTCACAGAAACCACTTCATGGGTTTTTTCAACACTTTCCCTGGATGCTACTAGTCTTGTCAATTAAACATTTCATCTGTGTCATATCAACTTTTTAAGTCACTCCAAAGAAACGATTCTGAGGCATTTTGATCTAATATTTTGTGATTTAGAAAAAGTTAAATATATACTCAAATGAAGTTAGATCTATAAACTGTTTTATATATACCAGTACAGTAGGGGAGCCTAAAGATAAATAATCCACTTGGTTTGAGAGATTTTTTACAACGTTTTAATAAAATAGTACATTTTAAAGTGAGTCTGTTTGGGGAACCCCCCCCCCCCCCCCCCCATCCACTCTCAGATCTGGTATCATCCCTGATTCCTTTTGACATTTCAGAAACATGTCCCGAAGCCTTTTTATTTGGAAAAAAAAGACCTGCGAAAATTGTTCAAGGAGGCGCCTTAATCAAAGCCTTGCAAAGGAGCCGAAAAGAAAAATCACTCTTGGCTTAAACACGCGGTTGCATCCATCCACTATAGTCACATGGGACAATAACACTAACATCCATGTGACGTCAATTTGCTAGTAGCCTAATCAAACACAGTATTATGCTCAAGTTGGCATGGTGCCCATTCACACAACTCCATCCCATAATATGAAGTTCCAAAGTAGTGGCGCATGACACAAACAGGTTGCAGACCAAGAGAGGGGCATCAAACAATTGGCGCAGGAGATTATGAGTTCAATAAAAGCATGCAAACGACCTTACTGTATCTATTTTCGTTATGTATTCCAGTTATCTTTCCGTCTGGTAAAACTTGAATATGAAACCCAATGCCGACATTGCAGTATAGACGCCGAAGTCTTTTGATGCCTGTAAGATAGTCACCGTCTCGGTTGATTTCTCTTTTTTCCCATGGGTTTCGAGCCAGTGAGCGAGAGTAGAGGGTTTCCCAATGGCGCTCTGTAGTGTCGGTCTGCCTACCCGCAAACGGGGCAGTGCGCACTGAGGTACACACTAGTCCCCACACCAGCAGCGGTACTGGTAGCCAGGACGCGTGGACAGACATCCCTGTGCTGTCGGTCAGTGCTGTCTCACGTGTTTGAAAATGTTTTACAATTCCCCAAATCCCCTTTCCCCTGTCCGTGGTGCTCACAGGTTGACAAAAAAAAGTTGTGGAGACTGTGGGACTCAGTGAGCCTCACTAGTCTATTCAGTGAAAAAGTTAACTTATTTCTGAGTCTGCATGAAGTCTTTTCTGTAGGCTACTTCAATGGCTCCGCTGTTTTTTTTGTATTACTCTATTCCGAGTTGCTTTGTGTAGGAGTTGTGTTGTCAGTCGTATTGCAGGACCTGGCCATGTATCTCCTCTCCTGACGATACTTATATGTGCTCCGAAATTATATCACACGCCACCTACTGTACCAAAATGTTGCTCTCATGTCTTAGAGTCGGAATAACCTTCGACGCAAAGTCATGAGAAAACCACCTCCCTTTCTTGTGCACTTTGATATCGGAGTGGCGGTGGGCAAGCAATTCAATGCGCTCGGTTGATGTATTGACTGTAATGTTAGTGTGAGCTGACACATGTAACCTATATAAAACGTTTTCCCAGCCTGTATATAGTGTCTTTATCTTGCTCTTCCCAGGCTTCTCAATGCGTGTCCAGGCGACAGGATGAATTACGCATGGGATCGTTGTCTTAAACTTCCTCCGATATCGTCTGAAATAAAACAAATGTATTGCAGGATGCAGAATAGGAAGCTGAAAAGGCAGCAGACTGTTGCACAGTAGACAGTGCTATAAATGAAACCATAACAGGAAAACAACAGCACTTTAGTGGAATTTCCTACTTTTACAATAATGGAAATAAGAGACAGGCGGACAGAAAACTATTATTTAAATGGAACAATATCAACAATAAGGTTATATTTGTATTATTTTGATGCAAGACAAATACTTTAGCATCTTAACAATGTTGGTGACATTATCAACCCAAGCCTCCTGCCATAGGGATGAGGGATCTACAGTAATCTGATCCAGTAATCTTCTGTTCTTCTGATCAGCTAAACACAATGTAAAACCCCCAGACTGTACCAAGCGATTACGCACAAGGTTCCTAGGCTTTACGCACCGGATGTTGGAGATATCCATTATTAGACTCAACTTCTGGCCCATGGTGGCCAGTGATGCGTAAACCACCCATGCAATATCAATGCACGTCCATAAAAGTTAAATAAAATGTTATATC
Organism: Oncorhynchus gorbuscha; assembly: GCF_021184085.1. Taxonomy (NCBI): domain Eukaryota; kingdom Metazoa; phylum Chordata; class Actinopteri; order Salmoniformes; family Salmonidae; genus Oncorhynchus; species Oncorhynchus gorbuscha. The sequence continues at coordinate 12,862,223 of NC_060173.1, forward strand.
AAAGGTTTGCTCGAGGTTTGAACCCTAATGTGTGACCGTCCACACCTTGGAAAGCCTATTACCACTTTGCCAGTGTAATACACAACCGGAATGACATAGAGGTGTCAATTGGGGCGTGAAGCGCAGCGACTTATGCACCTGTTCACAAACATTATTTCATTATTTCAAGCTGGCGAATTACTGGTGGAAAAATTGCGGCTAATTGTCAAATTATACACAAAACAAAGATGAGGGCCACGTAAGAAACTATATTAAATCCACAGGAGGTTGGTGGCACCTTCATTGGGGAGGAAAGGCTCATTTTAATGGCTGGAGTGGAATGAGTGGAATGGTATCAAATACATCAAACACATGGGTTCAATGTGTTTGTTGCCATTCCATTAGCTCCTTTCCAGACATTATTATGAGCATCCTCCCCTCAGCAGCCCCCACTGATAAATCTATATTCACTTTTGATATAACGTGGTCCTGAGTTAGTCAAAACGGTCCATTACTTTGGCAAAACTTTATTTGATGTTTAAAATGTGTTTTTGGTACTAAACGTCCAACAATATTACTTTGGAATCGGTTCAGAGTAAATGTTTAACGCAAACGCACGTCCCAAGAAAAATATTAGCCTTTACTCTGATATTTAGAAAGCCTACTTATTTTATTTGATACTTGAAAAAAAGTCTGAAAATCTTCAGGTTTATGTAATTAATTGCTTTGCAAGAATTACACTTCCAACGCAGTCTTTTAGATTTTTATTAGATCGGTTGTTTGTTGATATTTACCCATATATCACGCAAGAGACAAAATATGAATAATAATTTCAGGCTTCTGAATTCCAGCCTATATATACGCGTATCCAGCTGCTCTCCATGGTGCTGCATTTTAGCCACGTGGTTTTGCGTTATCGTCAGATCTATGCTGGACGAGATGTCTTTGTTCAACTTTTTACAGGCTGTGAAACAATGTATTTTAAAGCCACAGTCCGTCACTTGTTTCAGTAATTTAAAATAATAAAATACACTGATTTTTGTCAAGAAAGTGATTTATGACTACATTACTGAGATGAGTAGGCCCTACAACTGTCTTACATTGTCCTTACTCCAATAACGAATGAGCTGTGCTCCTTTCGTTACGTTTCTGTTGTCATTGGGAAATTGGTCAACTAATAATAGCTTAAAATATTTATTTTAAAGAGTACAGTTACTCTCTTGGAATGTAATTGAATGAGAACAGAACGTCTGAAGAGAAGTGATTTTACTTGCTGCCCCTAGGGTGCAGTGTCTACTAATGAACAGCGTTTACACAGGCAACCCGATAATTCCTCAAAACTCTAGACTATTAACCTAATTCTTAAATAAAAATATAGACTGCCATGATGAATGAATATTGAGTTATATAGAACAGTAGAAAAACAATGCAAAAGCAATTTTGAATGAAAATGTGTTTATGATATAAAAAGCCAATAAATTAACACCACAATGGTAATACACATAATATATAACACATCAGGATGGGACCCACAATCCTGGCCTGACATGCATCAAGCTCTACCAACTGAGTCACAGAGGACAATATGCCATTGATTGTACAAGTGCTTTTTTGTACATTATATTATTGTGTAAATCCACATGCATCCATCCAGACATCTTCCTATGAAATAGTCATCAAGAAAAATACAAGACATTAAATGCATGTACTTCTGATAATGTGAGTTAACAATAAGAGTACAAAGATACATTATATTCAAGACACTGATCACTTTATTCACAGGACAGTATCATTATGCCGGTTTAAATGAGGGCAGGGGGGGCTTGTATCTCTCAGTTACCAGTCATGCTCTTCCCACAGTCCACGTGTCTGACAAGTGAGACTTGTCATCAAGCTCCCTGGAGATGGACACATCTCTATCTCATCTGCCCTGTTCCCCTGTGAGTCTGAGAGCATTCTGCCTGTACCCCAGACTACTGTTGATCAACAGGTGAACCATGTCATGGTCCTCGTTGCCCAGGACCCTAGGCAGGAAGAGGGAGGCCTTCTCTGTCTTTCGGGTCTTCAGGCCCCGCCTTGGCTGGCCCTTTCCATTGATTGACACATACCACAGCCTCCCAGCACTCACCCTTCGCCTACTTCCTGTTGAGGAGGAGTGTGGGGCTGTCCGGTAGCGGCGGGAGGCGTAGGTGTTGTAGCCTAACTCATGGATCCGCTCTATGAACTCACACTCCTGGGTGAATGCTGCCTGAGAACAAAATGACTTTAGTTGAAACCTAATAAAGTTTTTACAAATGTAACACTGTGCTCATTTGAAATGAGACTGTATATGAATGGTAGTCAATTATCCAATTATTAGAAAGAGAGAGAGAGAGACAGACAGACAGACAGACAGACAGACAGACAGACAGACAGACAGACAGACAGACAGACAGACAGACAGACAGACAGACAGACAGACAGACAGACAGACAGACAGACAGACAGACAGACAGACAGACAGACAGACAGACAGACAGACAGACGGACGGACGGACGGACGGACGGACGGACGGACGGACGGACGGACGGACGGACGGACGGACGGACAGACGGACAGACAGAAGGACAGACACAAGGACAGACAGAAGGACAGACAGAAGGACAGACAGAAGGACAGACAGAAGAACAAAGAAAGATCTCAGATATCATGTCTCATTTACAGATGCATGTAGTCGTCCTTTTTGGTTCATGGCCAGATATCTCCCGGAGAACAGTCCTTTAATCATCACCAGTCCCACATCCACTGCTGTGATCTCCAATATACCTCAATTGGAAAACAATTCAGTCAATAAAAAAAAGAAAGTACGTTTATTGTCATTTCATGGAATGACAAGTGATACTTATGTCAGTGTAATAACAATGTTATTATAATGTAGATACCACTGCAGTTGTGTTGGATGCAACAACAATGTTGTATGGATTTTAGTTAGACTTCAGTAACACTTTACATCATCAGGTAGTGTTCTGGTCACTCCAATGTAGCCTACCACATTACCAATACACAGTGGATAGTAGGAACGACCCCCATAATAATGCACGCGACTTGTAAGAAGTAAAACAGAGCTCTGTTTTAACTGAGAAATCATGAATGTCTACTTTAAAACTATTTCCAATCATGTATACCGTGGGACTATTCTTGTTAGGCTGTAACCTCTATAGTGGCTGAACATAAACTTCAATATATGCATAGCATATAACATGGCAGAAATAAGAACACAAATAATACTGTACTCACTGAAAGGGTTATGCTCCTCCAGGGTCCCATCTATTTTCCCATTGGGATGTATTTGTAAGTGATATTTTGTGGCACAGTACAGCTTTCTGTGTCTCGGTGCTCCCTTAAGGTGCTCATACACTCCTCCGCGCCCCACAGCATCCCTGCGCTGCCTGAGGACACAGCTCTGCCCACCGACACTCTGCGGAGTAGATGTCCTTACCACCGAAGAAGAACGAGGCTTTTGGTGACTGGTTTGTAATACATTCACCAATAGCAAGACCAGAATTATAACCATTGTCTCATGGCCGAAAATAGTATATTAGTCCCTTTCCATGATTGACAAAAACGGACAAAATAGTTTCCATCGAATTCTTAGGAAGTCCATTAGTCCAGTCCGTTAAAATGGATCCACTTTAGATACATTCGTTTTGCCAACAGTAACTCGCTTTCAGTCAACCTGATTGTTACGACGGAGAAAGTCAAGGTACGGTCTTGTGTGCGCTATGAGAGTGCACTAGGTATGGATGGATAAAACATGACATTACACAGAGGCTCATTGCTGAAAGCCGCATCACAAAGGGCGAGCCAGCCATCTGAGGACAGAGTGTTCCTCTCAGCTTTACTTTTGATGGATCCAAAATGCCAATTAGACATTCCAAAATTATAGCCTACAGCATGGGTTTCAACACCAGCATTCCCCTGGTCAATTCAAACTCCCAACTCTTGCCCAGTTGGTGGAAAGATGCTAAAACGAAGACATAGGTGGTAAGGATGGCAGAAATAGTTTCACATTCTAAACAGCTGGACACTATAATGTTATTTAGAGGGCAGACATAGTGATCAAAATATGTGCATATTTTTAAAAGTATTCCCACAAATAATATATAGGCTACCACCCTGTCAAGATATTCGTACATGTTATCGTTGTTTTGCAGTGTCAAAATAAATCTTATGGAATAACACATTTCTATTTTGAAGAGATGGAAGTATGGAGTAGGTTTATGGGAGAAAGACTGCAAGTGGAAAGGACGCTTGCTTAGTGAGTACTGGCTCATACTGAGGCTCGAACACAGGACGTCTGCTTCGCAAACACAAGTGACTGCTCTCCAGGAGAATCTTACCCAGTCACTCCACCAAAAAGCTAGTGCAGAAACTTTAGGTCGACTGAGTATCACAGGTCCCCATCTGCGACACAAGCCAATATCACTATGAGTATCTGGAGGAGGCAGCACATGTTCCACTGCAGAGAAACTCCCCTGGAGCTGGTTAAGTGCCTTACTTAAGGGCACATGGCAGTAGGTGGCATCTGATATTGTGATGCCAGATACAAAATCAGATGTATCCTGATTGCAGCTTCAGTTACCAGCTCACTTCCACCACTTCCAGGATTTGATCCAGAAACCTTCTGGTTACTGGCCTGCTTCACTTGGATGCTACACCAAAGAATGTTCCCACCACTCCAGGTTCCCACCATTCTTTATCGTACGCTCATAGTTCACTGTAAAATAATGAAGTTTGCTGAAGCTCAGAGTTTAACCCATAAATTACTCATGATGAAATTGCTTAGATCTTGGCAGCGTTGTGGTTACAGCCTTGATAATTAGCTCTCCATCATTAAAGCTATCATGCCCCTGGCATTGTGAGAGTGGAGCGGAGTGCTTGCTCATGAAGCCATAGACCACATTGCATACTGCACAGAGAGTACTCATGGGATTGTGTGAGAGCGGAGCGGAGTGCTTGCTCATGAAGCCATAGACCACATTGCATACTGCACAGAGAGTACTCATGGGATTGTGTGAGAGTGGAGCGGAGTGCTTGCTCATGAAGCCATAGACCACATTGCATACTGCACAGAGAGTACTCATGGGATTGTGTGAGAGCGGAGCGGAGTGCTTGCTCATGAAGCCATAGACCACATTGCATACTGCACAGAGAGTACTCATGGGATTGTGTGAGAGCAGGAGCGGAGTGCTTGCTCATGAAGCCATAGACCACATTGCATACTGCACAGAGAGTGGGATTGTGTCAATCCTTTGTCCTGCCCTTTATAAAATGCCTATTGGCCACACATTCAAGTTTTAAAAAGACTTCTAAAGTTTGTAATTTCCTCTTAAAAATGTCAGACTTGATTTGCCCTAACATAAAACGTATCAACCCCTACAAAAAATATCCATGAAATATAATTAACAGAATAATGTACATTTCCTGTTTGCTGTAAGATCATTTCCCTGATGTAGCAAACTGGCTCAAATTAAGATTCTATATCTGTATGGTGTAGTTTGTTTCACGTCTGTAGCTCTGTTTCTCACTGAGAGTATAGTTATATGAGGCCCTTTGAAGTAACCAGCCCGGTTAGGGATGTAGGCAATCAAGGTATGGGCATTAGGGTTGTTTGGTGTTAGAGTTGTAAGATTGTGAGGCTGTAGAGTTGTAATGTTGTGAGGCTGTAGAGTTGTAAGGTTGTGAGGCTGTAGAGTTGTAAGGTTGTGAGGCTGTAGAGTTGTAAGGCTGTAGAGTTGTAAGGTTGTGAGTCTGTAGAGTTGTAAGGTTGTGAGGCTGTAGAGTTGTAAGGCTATAGAGTTGTAAAGGCTGTAGAGTTGTAAGGTTGTGAGGCTGTAGAGTTGTAATGTTGTGAGGCTGTAGAGTTGTAAGGTTGTGAGGCTGTAGAGTTGTAAGTTTGTGAGGCTGTAGAGTTGTAAGGTTGTGAGGCTGTAGAGTTGTAAGGCTGTAGAGTTGTAAGGTTGTGAGGTTGTAGAGTTGTAAGGTTGTGAGGCTGTAGAGTTGTAAGGCTGTAGAGTTGTAAAGGCTATAGATTTGTAAGGTTGTAAGGTTGTAGAGTTGTAAGGTTATAGAGCTGTAAGGCTGTAGAGTTGTAAGGCTGTAGATGTGTAAGGTTGTAAGGTTGTAAGGTTGTAGAGTTGTTCGGTTATAGAGTTGTAAGGCTGTAAGGTTGAAGAGTTGTAAGACTGTAGAGTTGTAGAGTTGTAAGGCTGTAGAGTTGTAAGGTTGTAGAGTTGTAAGGTTGTATAGTTGTAAGGTTGTAAGGTTGAAGAGTTGTAAGACTGTAGAGTTGTAAGGTTGTAGAGTTGTAAGGTTGTAAGGTTGAAGAGTTGTAAGACTGTAGAGTTGTAGAGTTGTAAGGCTGTAGAGTTGTAAGGTTGTGAGGCTGTAGAGTTGTAAGGCTGTAGAGTTGTAAAGGCTATAGCTTTGTAAGGTTGTAAGGTTGTAGAGTTGTAAGGTTGTAGAGTTGTAAGGTTGTAGAGTTGTAAGGTTGTAGATTTGTAAGTCTGTGGAGTTGTAAGGTTGTAAGGTTGTAGAGTTGTAAGGCTGTAGAGTTGTAGGTGTGTAAGGTTGTAGAGTTGTGAGGTTGTAAGACTGTAGAGTTGCAAGGCTTGTAGAGTTGTAAGTTTGTAAGGCTGTAGAGTTGTAAGCTTGTAAGGCCGTAGAGTTGTACGGTTGTAGAGTTGCAAGGCTGTACAGTTGTAAGGTTGTAAGACTGTAGAGATGCAAGGCTGTAGAGATGTGAGGTTGTAAGGCTGTAGAGTTGTGAGGTTGTAAGACTGTAGAGTTGTAAGGTTGTAGAATTGTAAGGTTGTAGAATTGTAAGGCTGTAGAGATGTGAGGTTGTAAGGCTGTAGAGTTGTGAGGTTGTAAGGATGTAGAATTGTAAGGCTGTAGAGTTGTAAGCTTGTAAGGTTGTAGAGTTGTAAGGTTGTACGGCTGTAGATTTGTGAGGTTGTAAGGTTGTAGAGTTGATAGGTTGTAGAATTGTAAGGCTGTAGAGATGTAAGGCTGTAGAGTTGTAAGGTTGTAAGGCTTTACAGTTGTTAGGTTGTAGAATTGTAAGGCTGTAGAGATGTGAGGTTGTAAGGCTGTAGAGTTGTGAGGTTGTAGAATTGTAAGGCTGTAGAGATGTGAGGTTGTAAGGCTGTAGAGATGTGAGGTTGTAAGGCTGTAGAGTTGTTAGGTTGTAGAATTGTAAGGCTGTAGAGATGTGAGGTTGTAAGGCTGTAGAGATGTGAGGTTGTAAGGCTGTAGAGTTGTTAGGTTGTAGAATTGTAAGGCTGTAGAGTTGTGAGGTTGTAGAATTGTAAGGCTGTAGAGATGTGAGGTTGTAGAATTGTAAGACTGTAGAGATGTGAGGTTGTAGAATTGTAAGGCTGTAGAGATGTGAGGTTGTAGAATTGTAAGGCTGTAGAGATGTGAGGTTGTAAGGCTGTAGAGATGTGAGGTTGTAAGGCTGTAGAGTTGTTAGGTTGTAGAATTGTAAGGCTGTAGAGATGTGAGGTTGTAGAATTGTAAGGCTGTAGAGTTGTAAGGGTGTAAGGCTTTAGAGTTGTTAGGTTGTAGAATTGTAAGGCTGTAGAGATGTGAGGTTGTAAGGCTGTAGAGATGTGAGGTTGTAGAATTGTAAGGCTGTAGAGATGTGAGGTTGTAAGGTTGTAGATTTGTGAGGTTGTAGAATTGTAAGGCTGTAGAGATGTGAGGTTGTAAGGCTGTAGAGTTGTTAGGTTGTAGAATTGTAAGGCTGTAGAGATGTGAGGTTGTAAGGCTGTAGAGTTGTGAGGTTGTAGAATTGTAAGGCTGTAGAGATGTGAGGTTGTAAGGCTGTAGAGATGTGAGGTTGTAAGGCTGTAGAGTTGTTAGGTTGTAGAATTGTAAGGCTGTAGAGATGTGAGGTTGTAAGGCTGTAGAGATGTGAGGTTGTAAGGCTGTAGAGTTGTTAGGTTGTAGAATTGTAAGGCTGTAGAGTTGTGAGGTTGTAGAATTGTAAGGCTGTAGAGATGTGAGGTTGTAGAATTGTAAGGCTGTAGAGATGTGAGGTTGTAGAATTGTAAGGCTGTAGAGATGTGAGGTTGTAGAATTGTAAGGCTGTAGAGATGTGAGGTTGTAAGGCTGTAGAGATGTGAGGTTGTAAGGCTGTAGAGTTGTGAGGTTGTAGAATTGTAAGGCTGTAGAGATGTGAGGTTGTAAGGTTGTAGATTTGTGAGGTTGTAGAATTGTAAGGCTGTAGAGATGTGAGGTTGTAAGGCTGTAGAGTTGTTAGGTTGTAGAATTGTAAGGCTGTAGAGATGTGAGGTTGTAAGGTTGTAGAGTTGTTAGGTTGTAGAATTGTAAGGCTGTAGAGATGTGAGGTTGTAAGGTTGTAGATTTGTAAGGTTGTAGAGTTGTAAGGTTGTACGACTTTAGAGTTTTAAGGCTATAGAGTTGTATGTTTGTGGAGTTGTAAGGCTGTAGAGATGTAAGGTTGTAGATTTGTAAGGCTGTAAGGTTGTGGAGTTGTACAGGCTTTAAGGTTGTACGGTGGTAGAGTTGTAAGGCTGTAGAGTTGTAAGACTGTAAGGTTGGAAGGTTGTAAGTCTCTAATGCTGTCAGGTTGTAAGACTTTACTGTTTTAAAACTGTAGTTGTAAGGTTGTAAGGCTCTAAGTTTGTAGGGCTGGAAGGCTATATGGTTGTTAGGCTGTTTGGTTGTTAGGCTGTTAGGCTGTAAGGCTGTTAGGTTGTAAAATTATGAGACTGTCTGACTATTAGGTTGTTTGGCTGTTAGGCTGTATGGCTTTTAGTTTGTAAGGCTGTAAGACTGTAAGGTTGTAAGGCAGTAAGGTATTAAGGCTTCAAGGCAGTAAGGCTTTAAGGTGGTACGGTTACAAGGCAGTAAGGCTGTAAGGCTGTAGAGTTGTAAGGTAAGGAAGGGCATTTGGGTTATTGAGTTGGGTTATTTTGGTTTATTGACTGTCGTTGTAATTCTTTGTAATTTTCAGTCAGTCTGGATGACAGGCAAAAACAATATTTTTCTCCTTTACAGGTATATTTTATAGATGATTATTCTTGAAAGAGAATTTAAAGTGTTTATGTTAAGGGTTAATAGTTTTAATGAGTTCCAGATTGCAAGAGATAAACACTTATTGATATAGATCGCCAACCTCACAGATTAGCTAGCTGAAAATACTTACCACCCTCAGGGCACAACTGCAATTATCACTAGGAGCAGGACATCACCTGAGATAAATGGTTTTGACAGGGTCTAGATGACTATGGGCTGCAGGCAGGCGGTGGAAACACAACACTTCAAGGGTTAAAGGGTTGAATGTTGTTAGCTTATTATGGAGCTTTGGCCTTTGACTCTGCCTGGATCTAATGATTAGTATACATCTTGCATAAAGTCCCTCCATTTTCCAGGGGTGACTATTATAACATAGTCATGAACTTCAGTCTAAAACAGAGAGGACCCAAATCTGTAAAAAGTTGATTTAAAATATATCCCTATATTTTCTCATTAGAATAAAACCACTGCTTTGAAAAATAGTAGTCTAATGACTCAATAATAAACCCATGCAACACACATAAAGGCAGTGGTCTGATTTGAACTTGGTAAATTATCATAGCCATCTGGTCTTCTCCTTCAGACTGATCTGGGCTGATTGGAGCTACAGGGAGAATACAGGGATGATTAACATGGGAGGACGGACTCTAAATGAGAAGCAGAACGCTGTTCGATGAACCAGATGCTTTCTAATCTGTAATTTAAGAAGTGTGATATATTGATGCTCTGCTTTCCCTCAACCAGTTGGCTGACTCCTCTCTCTGAACATCCACTGACTCCTCTCTCACTCTCTTTGAAAATCCACTGACTCCTCTCTCTCACTCTGAAAATCCACTGACTCCTCTCTCTGAAAATCCACTGACTCCTCTCTCTCTCTCTCTGAACATCCACTGACTCATCTCTCTCTCACTCTGAACATCCACTGACTCCTCTCTCTCTCTCTCTGAACATCCACTGACACCTCTCTCACTCTGAACATCCACTGACACCTCTCTCACTCTGAACATCCACTGACTCATCTCTCTCACTCTGAACATCCACTGACTCCTCTCTCTCTCCAAACATCAAATGACTCCTCTCTCTCTCTCTGAACATCCACTGACTCCTCTCTCTCTCTCTGAACATCCACTGACTCCTCTCTCTCTCTCTCTGAACATCCCACTGACTCCTCTCTCTCACTCTGAACATCCACTGACTCCTCTCTCTCACTCTGAACATCCACTGACTCCTCTCTCTCTCTCTGAACATCCCACTGACTCCTCTCTCTCACTCTGAACATCCACTGACTCCTCTCTCTCACTCTGAACATCCACTGACTCCTCTCTCTCTCTCTGAACATCCCACTGACTCCTCTCTCTCACTCTGAACATCCACTGACTCCTCTCTCTCACTCTGAACATCCACTGACTCCTCTCTCACTCTGAACATCCACTGACTCCTCTCTCTCTCTTCAAACATCCACTGACTCCTCTCTCTCACTCTGAACATCCACTGACTCCTCTCTCTCACTCTGAACATCCACTGACTCCTCTCTCTCTCTCCGAACATCCACTGACTCCTCTCTCACTCTGAACATCCACTGACTCCTCTCTCTCTCTTCAAACATCCACTGACTCCTCTCTCTCACTCTGAACATCCACTGACTCCTCTCTCTCTCTCTGAACATCCACTGACACCTCTCTCACTCTGAACATCCACTGACTCCTCTCTCTCTCTTCAAACATCCACTGACTCCTCTCTCTCTGAACATCCCACTGACTCCTCTCTCTCTCTCCGAACATCCACTGACACCTCTCTCACTCTGAACATCCACTGACTCCTCTCTCTCTCTTCAAACATCCACTGACTCCTCTCTCTCTCTTCAAACATCCACTGACTCCTCTCTCTCTCTTCAAACATCCACTGACTCCTCTCTCTCTCTTCAAACATCCACTGACTCCTCTCTCTCACTCTGAACATCCACTGACTCCTCTCTCTCTCTCTTCAAACATCCACTGACTCCTCTCTCTCACTCTGAACATCCACTGACTCCTCTCTCTCACTCTGAACATCCACTGACTCCTCTCTCTCACTCTGAACATCCACTGAATCCTCTCTCTCTCTCCGAACATCCACTGACTCCTCTCTCTCTCTGAACATCCACTGACTCCTCTCTCTCACTCTGAACATCCACTGACACCTCTCTCACTCTGAACATCCACTGACTCCTCTCTCTCTCTGAACATCCACTGACTCCTCTCTCTCACTCTGAACATCCACTGACTCCTCTCTCTCTCTGAACATCCACTGACTCCTCTCTCTCTCTCCGAACATCCACTGACTCCTCTCTCACTCTCTTTGAAAATCCACTGACTCCTCTCTCTCTCTCTGAACATCCACTGACTCTTCTCTCTGAACATCCACTGACTCCTCTCTCTCTCTCTGAACATCCACTTACTCCTCTCTCTCTCTCCAAAAATCCACCGACTCCTCTCTCTCTCTCTCCAAAAATCCACTGACTCCTCTCTCTCGCTGAACATCCACTGACTCCTCTCTCTCACTCTGAACATCCACTGACTCCTCTCTCTCTCTCTGAACATCCCACTGACTCCTCTCTCTCACTCTGAACATCCACTGACACCTCTCTCACTCTGAACATCCACTGACTCCTCTCTCACTCTGAACATCCACTGACTCCTCTCTCTCTCTTCAAACATCCACTGACTCCTCTCTCTCACTCTGAACATCCACTGACTCCTCTCTCTCACTCTGAACATCCACTGACTCCTCTCTCTCTCTCCGAACATCCACTGACTCCTCTCTCACTCTGAACATCCACTGACTCCTCTCTCTCTCTTCAAACATCCACTGACTCCTCTCTCTCACTCTGAACATCCACTGACTCCTCTCTCTCTCTCTGAACATCCACTGACACCTCTCTCACTCTGAACATCCACTGACTCCTCTCTCTCACTTCAAACATCCACTGACTCCTCTCTCTCTCTTCAAACATCCACTGACTCCTCTCTCTCTCTTCAAACATCCACTGACTCCTCTCTCTCTCTGAACATCCACTGACTCCTCTCTCTCACTCTGAACATCCACTGACTCCTCTCTCTCACTCTGAACATCCACTGACTCCTCTCTCTCTCTCCAAACATCCACTGACTCAACATCCCACTGACTCCTCTCTCTCTCTGAACATCCACTGACTCATCTCTCTCTCACTTTGAACATCCACTGACACCTCTCTCACTCTGAACATCCACTGACTCATCTCTCTCTCACTCTGAACATCCACTGACTCCTCTCTCTCTCTCTGAACATCCACTGACACCTCTCTCACTCTGAACATCCACTGACACCTCTCTCACTCTGAACATCCACTGACTCCTCTCTCTCACTCTGAACATCCACTGACTCCTCTCTCTCTCCAAACATCAAATGACTCCTCTCTCTCTCTCTGAAACATCCACTGACTCCTCTCTCTCTCTCTGAACATCCACTGACTCCTCTCTCTCTCTCTGAACATCCCACTGACTCCTCTCTCTCACTCTGAACATCCACTGACTCCTCTCTCTCACTCTGAACATCCACTGACTCCTCTCTCTCTCTCTGAACATCCCACTGACTCCTCTCTCTCACTCTGAACATCCACTGACTCCTCTCTCTCTCTCTGAACATCCCACTGAATCCTCTCTCTCACTCTGAACATCCACTGACACCTCTCTCACTCTGAACATCCACTGACTCCTCTCTCACTCTGAACATCCACTGACTCCTCTCTCTCTCTTCAAACATCCACTGACTCCTCTCTCTCACTCTGAACATCCACTGACTCCTCTCTCTCACTCTGAACATCCACTGACTCCTCTCTCTCTCTCCGAACATCCACTGACTCCTCTCTCACTCTGAACATCCACTGACTCCTCTCTCTCTCTTCAAACATCCACTGACTCCTCTCTCTCACTCTGAACATCCACTGACTCCTCTCTCTCTCTCTGAACATCCACTGACACCTCTCTCACTCTGAACATCCACTGACTCCTCTCTCTCACTTCAAACATCCACTGACTCCTCTCTCTCTCTTCAAACATCCACTGACTCCTCTCTCTCTCTTCAAACATCCACTGACTCCTCTCTCTCACTCTGAACATCCACTGACTCCTCTCTCTCACTCTGAACATCCACTGACTCCTCTCTCTCACTCTGAACATCCACTGACTCCTCTCTCTCTCTCCAAACATCCACTGACTCCTCTCTCTCTCTGAACATCCCACTGACTCCTCTCTCTCACTCTGAACATCCACTGACTCATCTCTCTCTCACTTTGAACATCCACTGACACCTCTCTCACTCTGAACATCCACTGACTCATCTCTCTCTCACTCTGAACATCCACTGACTCCTCTCTCTCTCTCTCTGAACATCCACTGACACCTCTCTCACTCTGAACATCCACTGACACCTCTCTCACTCTGAACATCCACTGACTCCTCTCTCTCACTCTGAACATCCACTGACTCCTCTCTCTCTCCAAACATCAAATGACTCCTCTCTCTCTCTCTGAACATCCACTGACTCCTCTCTCTCTCTCTGAACATCCACTGACTCCTCTCTCTCTCTCTGAACATCCCACTGACTCCTCTCTCTCACTCTGAACATCCACTGACTCCTCTCTCTCACTCTGAACATCCACTGACTCCTCTCTCTCTCTCTGAACATCCCACTGACTCCTCTCTCTCACTCTGAACATCCACTGACTCCTCTCTCTCACTCTGAACATCCACTGACTCCTCTCTCTCTCTCTGAACATCCCACTGACTCCTCTCTCTCACTCTGAACATCCACTGACTCCTCTCTCTCACTCTGAACATCCACTGACTCCTCTCTCACTCTGAACATCCACTGACTCCTCTCTCTCTCTTCAAACATCCACTGACTCCTCTCTCTCACTCTGAACATCCACTGACTCCTCTCTCTCACTCTGAACATCCACTGACTCCTCTCTCTCTCTCCGAACATCCACTGACTCCTCTCTCACTCTGAACATCCACTGACTCCTCTCTCTCTCTTCAAACATCCACTGACTCCTCTCTCTCACTCTGAACATCCACTGACTCCTCTCTCTCTCTCTCTGAACATCCACTGACACCTCTCTCACTCTGAACATCCACTGACTCCTCTCTCTCTCTTCAAACATCCACTGACTCCTCTCTCTCTGAACATCCCACTGACTCCTCTCTCTCTCTCCGAACATCCACTGACTCCTCTCTCTCTCTTCAAACATCCACTGACTCCTCTCTCTCTCTTCAAACATCCACTGACTCCTCTCTCTCTCTTCAAACATCCACTGACTCCTCTCTCTCTCTTCAAACATCCACTGACTCCTCTCTCTCACTCTGAACATCCACTGACTCCTCTCTCTCTCTCTTCAAACATCCACTGACTCCTCTCTCTCACTCTGAACATCCACTGACTCCTCTCTCTCACTCTGAACATCCACTGAATCCTCTCTCTCTCTCCGAACATCCACTGACTCCTCTCTCTCTCTGAACATCCACTGACTCCTCTCTCTCACTCTGAACATCCACTGACACCTCTCTCACTCTGAACATCCACTGACTCCTCTCTCTCTCTGAACATCCACTGACTCCTCTCTCTCACTCTGAACATCCACTGACTCCTCTCTCTCTCTGAACATCCACTGACTCCTCTCTCTCTCTCCGAACATCCACTGACTCCTCTCTCACTCTCTTTGAAAATCCACTGACTCCTCTCTCTCTCTCTGAACATCCACTGACTCTTATAATATAATAATATATGCCATTTAGCAGACGCTTTTATCCAAAGCGACTTACAGTCATGTGTGCATACATTCCACGTATGGGTGGTCCCGGGGATCGAACCCACTACCCTGGCGTTACAAGCGCCATGCTCTACCAACTGAGCTACAGAAGGACCACAGAAGGACTCTTCTCTCTGAACATCCACTGACTCCTCTCTCTCTCTCTGAACATCCACTTACTCCTCTCTCTCTCTCTCCAAAAATCCACCGACTCCTCTCTCTCTCTCTCCAAAAATCCACTGACTCCTCTCTCTCGCTGAACATCCACTGACTCCTCTCTCTCACTCTGAACATCCACTGACTCCTCTCTCACTCTGAACATCCACTGACTCCTCTCTCTCTCTTCAAACATCCACTGACTCCTCTCTCTCACTCTGAACATCCACTGACTCCTCTCTCTCACTCTGAACATCCACTGACTCCTCTCTCTCTCTCTGCGAACATCCACTGACTCCTCTCTCACTCTGAACATCCACTGACTCCTCTCTCTCTCTTCAAACATCCACTGACTCCTCTCTCTCTCTTCAAACATCCACTGACTCCTCTCTCTCTCTTCAAACATCCACTGACTCCTCTCTCTCACTCTGAACATCCACTGACTCCTCTCTCTCACTCTGAACATCCACTGACTCCTCTCTCTCACTCTGAACATCCACTGACTCCTCTCTCTCTCTCCAAACATCCACTGACTCCTCTCTCTCTCTGAACATCCACTGACTCCTCTCTCTCACTCTGAACATCCACTGACACCTCTCTCACTCTGAACATCCACTGACTCCTCTCTCTCTCTGAACATCCACTGACTCCTCTCTCTCACTCTGAACATCCACTGACTCCTCTCTCTCTCTGAACATCCACTGACTCCTCTCTCTCTCTCCAAACATCCACTGACTCCTCTCTCACTCTCTTTGAAAATCCACTGACTCCTCTCTCACTCTCTTTGAAAATCCACTGACTCCTCTCTCTGAACATCCACTGACTCCTCTCTCTCTCTCTGAACATCCACTGACTCCTCTCTCTCTCCAAAAATCCACCGACTCCTCTCTCTCTCTCTCTCTCTCTCTCTCTCTCTCCAAAAATCCACTGACTCCTCTCTCTCGCTGAACATTCACTGACTCCTCTCTCACTCTCTTTGAACATCCATCGGCTCCTCTCTCTCTGAACAACTGGAAAGTGATTTGATGACACAAATACTGATATCCCGACAGTATTATCAGAACATTACATCACACTTTATTTGGATAGTCGGGATAGTTTATCTGTAGATGCTCGAGGTGCTCTACAGATGGTCATACTATCAACAAACTATCTGTTGATAAGCCACTGCTTGCTAAAATACAGTAAGGGTTCAAATTAGGGTTAGGGTAATGGTTAAGTTTAGGTTTAGGTTTAGGATAAGGGTAAGGCTTAGGGTTAGGGCAAGGGTTAGAAGAGAGTTGACATGAAATGTTACTGAGCATCTACAGACGGACTATCCAAGTAAAGTGTTACACTATAATGGTTTTGGAAGTGAGAATTATAACAGATTCTCCCACAAATCACAACAATGCTGTATGTATGCAATATGAATTACTTTGGGAGGGATCTTTGGTATCACCGATATGAATATGACTGAAATCGGAGGGGGTTGTCCTCAGTGTCGCTGCTCATACAGTACATGGCATTAGTGTCACGCCTTGGTCATTGTATCTTGTGTTTTGTTATATGTTTGGGTAGGCCAGGGTGTGACATGGGTTTATATGTTGTATTTCGTATTGGGGTTTGTATTAATTGGGAGTGTGTATTATTAGGGGTGTGTCTAGTTAGGCTTGGCTGCCTGAGGCGATTCCTAATTGGAGTCAGCTGATTCTAGTTGTCTCGGATTGGGAACCGTATTTAGGTAGCTTGAGTGCGCGTTGTATTTCGTGGGCGATTGTACCTGTCTCTGTGTTAGTCACCAGATAGGCTGTATTAGTTTCACTCGTTTGTTGTTTTTGTATTTTCAGTTATTTTCATGTACCGCATTTTTCTTTATTAAAAGTCATGAGTAACCTACACGCTGCATTTCGGTCTGACTCTCTACAAACAACAGAAGAACGACATTACAGAATCGCCCACCACCATTCACAGACCGAGCAGCGTGTGAACTGGCAGGATCTGAAGGAGGACGTTATGGACAGCAGAAGCAAGGAAGGAGTATACTACGTGGGAAGAAATCGACAGGTGGGCGGCCGACCCAGAGCGAGTGCAGGAGCCCGCCTGGGATTCCCTACAGCAATGCGAAGAGGGCTATACATGTATGGAATCGAGAAGGAAAGCATTGCTATACAGAGCGAAAACCGAAGGTAAAGGGGGAAAGCGCAGAGAGAGAGTGGCTGAGTCAGAGAATAGACCTGAGCCTACTCTCCCTGTTAATCGTGAAGAGCAGTTGCAATGGGAGAGACTGCATCATTTGGAGATTTGGACATGGGAGGAGGAATTAGACGGTCAAGGACCCTGGGAGCAGCCGGGAGAATATCGCTGTCCCAAGGAGGAAATAGAGGCAGCTAAAGCGGAGAGGCGCAGGTATGAGGAGGCAGCACGGCGACGTGGTTGGAAACCGGAAAGTCACCCCCCCAAAAATATTGGGGGGTGCTAAAAGGGAGAATAGTTATGCCAGGTAGGAAACCTGCGCATACTCCCTGTGCTCACCGTTGGGCTAGAGAGACCGGGCAGGCACCGTGTTATGCTATGGAGCGCACGGTGTTTCCAGTGCGGGTGCAGAGCCAGCTGCGACACATACCAGCCCTTCCTATTGGCCGAGCTAGAGTGGGCATCGTGCCAGGTAAGCTTGGGCAGGCTCGGTGCTCAAGAGCTCCAGTGCGCCTGCACGGTCCGGTCTATCCAGAGCCACCTCTACACACCAGTCCTCCGGTAGCAGCTCCCCGCACCAGGCTTCCTGTGCGTGTCCTCGCGCCAGTACCACCAGTTCCAGCACCATGCACCAGGCCTCCAGTGCGCCTCGCCTGTTCAGCACAGCCAGTGCTTTTCTCCTCTCCTGCACTGTTGGAGTCTCCCGCCTGTTCAGCGCAGCCAGAGCCTTTCTCCTCTCCTGCGCTGCCGGAGTCTCCTGTCTGTCCAGCGCCACCAGTGCTACCAGTCGGCCCAGCGCGTCCAGTGCGCCCAGTGCGCCTCGCCTGTTCAGCGCAGCCAGAGCCTTTCTCCTCTCCTGCGCTGTTGGAGTCTCCCGCCTGTTTAGCGCAGCCAGAGCCTTTCTCCTCTCCTGCGCTGCCGGAGTCTCCTGTCTGCCCAGCGTCACCAGTCTGCCAGGATCCACCAGAAGTGCCAGTCTGCCAGGATCCGCCAGAAGTGCCAGTCTGCCAAGATCTTCTAGATCAGCCAGACAACCTGAATCATCCAGGTCCACCAGCCAGCCAGGATTTACCGGAGCCTACTACCTGCCTGAGCTTCCTCTCAGTACTGAGCTTCCTTTCAGTACTAGGCTTCCTCTCTGTACTGGGCTTCCTCTCTGTACTGGGCTCCCTCTCAGTACCGGGCTTCCCCTAAGTACTGGGCTGCTTCGGTCCCGGGCTGCCCCTCTGTCCTGAGCTGCCCCTCTGTCCTGAGCTGCCCTACTGTCCCGAGCTGCCCCTCTGTCCCGAGCTGCCCCTCTGTCCCGAGCTGCCCCTCTGTCCCGAGCTGCCCCTCTGTCCCGAGCTGCCCCTCGGTCCCGAGCTGCCCCTCGGTCCCGAGCTGCCCCTCAGTTATGTGGGGATCAGGGTGAGGACTATTAGGCCATGGTCGGCGGAGAAGGTGGATTATCCTAGGACGCGAAGGGGAGGAACTAGGACATTTATGGAGTGGGGTCCACGTCCCGAGCCAGAACCGCCACCATGGACAGACGCCCACCCGGACCCTCCCTATGTTCTTGAGGTGCGTCCCGGAGTCCGCACCTTAGGGGGGGGTTCTGTCACGCCTTGGTCATTGTATCTTGTGTTTTGTTATATGTTTGGGTAGGCCAGGGTGTGACATGGGTTTATATGTTGTATTTCGTATTGGGGTTTGTATTAATTGGGAGTGTGTATTATTAGGGGTGTGTCTAGTTAGGCTTGGCTGCCTGAGGCGATTCCTAATTGGAGTCAGCTGATTCTAGTTGTCTCGGATTGGGAACCGTATTTAGGTAGCTTGAGTGCGTGTTGTATTTCGTGGGCGATTGTACCTGTCTCTGTGTTAGTCACCAGATAGGCTGTATTAGTTTCACTCGTTTGTTGTTTTTGTATTTTCAGTTATTTTCATGTACCGCATTTTTCTTTATTAAAAGTCATGAGTAACCTACACGCTGCATTTCGGTCTGACTCTCTACAAACAACAGACGAACTACATTACAATTAGGCATTGTTGATATTTGTCTCTTGGGGCCTCCCGGGTGGCGCAGTGATTAAGGGCGCCACCAGAGACTCTGGGTTCGCGCCCAGGCTCTGTCGTAACCGGCCACGACCGGGGGGTCCGTGAGTCGACGCACAATTTGCCTAGCGTCGTCCGGGTTAGGGAGGGTTTGGCCGGTAGGGAAATCCTTGTCTCATCGCGCACCAGTGACCCCCGCGCTAACCAAGGTTGCCAGGTGCACAATGTTTCCTCCGAAACATTGGTGCGGCTTCCGGCTTGGATGCTGTGTTAAGAAGCAGTGCGGCTAGGCGGAGCTAGCATGTTGGAGTGAACGGCTGTGCGTGAGAGGCTCCTGCAACTTTTTTGCAAAATAATCTAATTTAACCTACTTTATTGCACTTTTTATAACAAACGTTTCTTTCTAATACAAGATTGTAACTTTTTATATGAAAATGCCGAGTAATAAGCGACCAAAGGACAATAAATCCACAGCGGAGGCCTACTCCCCACTAAACAACGAGACAGACATGACGGGAGGCACATGCAACAACGTGACACTTACAGAACTTACCCGGGCTTTGGGGGAGCTACGTGTTGCTATAGCTGAGGATCTTAAGGCCACTATTGCTGAGCTGGACACCAAAATCGAGAGCGTCATTCGAACGGTCGTTTCGCATGGCCAGAGTATTGTGGACCTTGAGAAAGCTTCTGAATTCAACGCTGGTAGGATCGACGAGTTAGAGAAGCTATGCTCGTCATTGCAGGATACTGTGCAGAGGCTTTCTGTGAAAGTGGTGGACCTGGAGGGCCGATCCAGACGTAATAACCTTCGCGTTGTTGGTCTGGCAGAGGGGATAGAGGCGGGCTCTCGCCCTACCGACTTCTTCGCCAAGCTACTGAAGGA